>NC_135578.1:124496859-124796859 GCF_965152235.1 Eretmochelys imbricata | reverse complement strand
AGACCTGGCACCCGGACAGCACAGCCCAGCCAGTGCCCATCCCCAGCTCCCCGGGGCAGCAACCGCCCAGGCACCCCCAGGCCAGCCCCTGACAGACAGACACAGGCAGGGGAGGGGCTGCCTCGCCAAGCTGGCGTTCGGCAGCCCCTCCTGCCAGGCTGGCGCTCGCCGCCCCCCTACCGAAGTTATTGCTGGGGCATCGTTTGCGGAGCCGCTCGGTCAGCCGCGACACCTTGCTGCGGATCACCTCGTTCTTGCTCATGACGCTGCTGCCGTCCGGGAGGCCGAGGTCGAACGTGGCGGAGCACTGGGAGACCTCGTCGTCCTCCTGCCGGAGAGCCCAACTCAGCCGGGGGCCGCTCCCTGGGGACCCAGCTGGGCGCAGAGCTCGCCCTGACCGAGCCTCCCACGGGCCACGGGGCAGGAGCTGCTGCTCGGCCTGGTTCCGCTCCAGGGACACGAGGGCCGCGCTCTGCCCGGGACAGGTGCCACCCCCGTCCCCAGCACCCGGCGAGCGCCAGCCCTGCCTGGTACTCACCATGGCCAGCGCCTGGGTCTCCTTCTCCCGCCGCGTGGAGAGAAGAGAGGAGAGGCAGTAGCAACAGAACACACAGAGGCAGGCCCCCCCCGCCCCTGCCCGGGACAGCCATAGACCCCCAGCTTCTCTCCGAGGCAGAGGCGGCAGCACTAGGCTCTGCCTGCCTGGCACATGGGCAGCACGTGCCAGGGCGTGGGGAAGGGCCGGGGGCAGGACCCCCCCCCCACATCCAGCCCCTCTCATTCTAAGGGGGAAAGTGAGAATCCCTGTCCAGCTCTCGCTCACCGGTGCCCTCCAGTGGCCGCCCGAGGGGGTACACAGCTCAACGCAATGCCCACCTGCACCCTGGTGTGTGGGGAGCCCCCCACCTGCCCCGCTGGGTACGCACCTCAATAGCATCTTTAAACTCTTCGTCAGGCTCCGCCTCCTCTGCTTCCTCCACGCTGCCGGGCGTGAGGTCCTGCCAGGATACAGGCCCAGTCACTACGGCCCTGCCCACCCGGGCAGGGAGCGGCGCGGGCAGCTCAGGGAAGCCAGGGCCGTGGGCAGGGCCGCGGGCAGCACAGGGACCAGGCTCCGGATGGGGGCCGGGAAGCACGAGCCAACAGCCCCCAGCCCAGCCGGCTCACCTCGGTGCTCGTGGGCGTGGGGGTCCGATCCACCAGGGAGCTGCCCCCCTCTGCTCCCGCGTCAGGCTCCACCGGCTCCAGGGTGCTGGCGAGGGGCTTGGGGCCGAGGCGTTGCTCCATCGCAGCCTTGAGCTCCAGCAGCACTGGGGAGACAGCGAGCGTCGGGGCGGGACACACCTGGAGCATGCCAGTCTCCCCCAGGCGGGGCCCAGAGCTCCCACCCCCAGGCAGGGTCCAGCCCAGCCATGATCCAGGCCCTAGCAGCAGTTTCCATGGTGCCGAGGGGCAGCCGCAGCCCCGGCATGGAGCCGGGGCCGCTGCCCCTCCTGCCCCACAGTGCACAAGGGCTGGCTGGGACAGCAGGGCCCCCCCCAGACCTGCCGTTCCACGTGCAGGGAGCCCTCCCCCGGCAGAGTCCCGGCTAGCACTCACTCCTGCCACCAGCTCCCCGACTCGGGGAGGGGACCCGGGGAGATGCTCGGTCTCTCTGGGCCACGGATCTGGTCGGTACCAGGGCAGCCCAGGGGCCGATCCTGCGGTGAGGGGCCAAGCAAGTCCCTAGCTCGGCAGAGGGAACAGGATGGCATCTCGGGCGCTAGTGGTCTGAGACCAGGGCCAGCAGCTGCCTTCACACCGGCCTCGTTGGGTGCCAGGCTGCGGCGTCACCCCCTGAAGGGCCAAGCAGCAGCTACTGCCACAGCCAGGATCCTTGGACCAAAGGGGCAGCGGGAACCTGGCACAGAGGGCACAGGGGACCCCAGAGCAGAGGGGCAGCGGGGAGGCTGGCAGCAGGGATGACCCTGGCAGCTGTAGCTATGGGGAGAGTCAGACCCAGGGGGAATCTGCCTGGGCCCAGCCAGGAGGGGGGTGCTTGTGGGTCTCCAGTTGGCACTTGTCCCCTGGCAGCCAGTCAGACCCACTGCTGCCCCCAGAGCCCATGGGCGCCCTCGGGGGGGCTCTCACCTCGGTAGAACTCGGCGTTCCCCAGGAAGAGGGTGCTGTTGAGCAGGGCGAGGACCCAGCAGAAGGGCAGCAAGTACAGGACACAGAGGGAGCCTAGCAGCGCCCCATAGAACCTGGGAAAGGAGGGTACAGGGCCCAGGATAGCAGGAGCGCCTTGGCCGCACGCCTAGCATACGCACCCCGTGCTACGCGTACGCAGCCCCCAGCACCTCTCCCACCGTGCCATGTGCCTAGTGTATGTACCTCCCCCATGTCCCCAGGCCATGTCCCCACAGTGTACGCCCCCACCCTCGTACAGGCTGTCACAACCATCCCCCTACAGCTGCATAGAATCATAGAATATCAGGGCTGGAAGGGACCTCTGGAGGTCATCTAGTCCAACCCCCTGCTCAAAGCAGGACCAATCCCCAACTAAATCATCCCAGCCAGGGATTTGTCAAGCCTGACCTTAAAAACCTCTAAGGAAGGAGATTCCACCCCCTCCCCAGGTAACGCATTCCAGTGCTTCACCACCCTCCTAGTGAAAGTTTTTCCTAATATCCAACCTAAACCTCCCCCACTGCAACTTGAGACCATTACTCCTTGTTCTGTCATCTGCTACCACTGAGAACAGTCTAGAGCCATCCTCTTTGGAACCCCCTTTCAGGTAGTTGAAAGCAGCTATCAAATCCCCCCTTATTCTTCTCTTCTGAGGACTAAACATCCCCAGTTCCCTCAGCCTCTCCTCACAAGTCATGTGTTCCAGACCCCTAATCATTTTTGTTGCCCTCCACTGGACTCTTTCCAATTTTTCCACATCCTTCTTGTAGTGTGGGGCCCAAAACTGGACACAGTATTCGACATTGGTGAGGCCTCATCCGGAGTAGAGGGGAACGATCACGTCCCTCGATCTGCTGGCTATGCCCCTACTTATACATCCCAAAATGCCATTGGCCTTCTTGGCAACAAGGGCACACTGTTGACTCATATCCAGCTTCTCGTCCACTGTAACCCCTAGGTCCTTTTCTGCAGAACAGCTGCCAAGCCATTCGGTCCCTAGTCTGTAGCAGTGCATGGGATTCTTCCATCCTAAGTGCAGGACTCTGCACTTGTCCTTGTTGAACCTCATCAGATTTCTTTTGGCCCAATCCTCCAATTTGTCTAGGGCCCTCTGTATCCTATCCCTACCCTCCAGTGTATCTACCACTCCTCCCAGTTTAGTATCATCCGCAAATTTGCTGAGAGTGCAATCCACACCATCCTCCAGATCATTTATGAAGATATTGAACAAAACCGGCCCCAGGACCGACCCTTGGGGCACTCCACTTGACACCGGCTGCCAGGTAGACATGGAGCCATTGATCGCTACCTGTTGAGCCCGACAATCTAGCCAGCTTTCTATCCACCTTATAGTGCATTCATCCAGCCCATACTTCTTTAACTTGCTGGCAAGAATACTGTGGGAGACCGTGCCAAAAGCTTTGCTCAAGTCAAGGAACAACACGTCCACCGCTTTCCCCTCATCCACAGAGCCAGTTATCTTGTCATAGAAGGCAATTAGATTAGTCAGGCATGACTTGCCCTTGGTGAATCCACGCTGACTGTTCCTGATCACTTTCCTCTCCTTTAAGTGCTTCAGAATTGATTCCTTGAGGACCTGCTCCATGACTCTTCCATGCCCAAAGTCCACCCCCACCCCCCACCCCCGAAACACAGGGGAGCCAACCTGGACACCTCCCTTCCTCCCAGACACACTGGGCACCAGGTGCCTGGCTCACTGGCTGGGTTTGCAACCTCTCCAGGGGGTCCCCAGCCAGGCCCTGCAGCAGAAAGGACCAGAGGAGAAAGCCCCTGGGGGCCGGGCAGACTCACTGGGACGACAGGGCAGGGGTCTCCCAATGCAGCACACGGTACGCCCCCTCGCAGGCATAGCACAGCCAGCTCAGGAAGCCCTCCAGGTGGATCAGGCTGGGGAAGAAACGGTAGCGTCAGGGGGTGCCCACCCCGGGCATGTACCCAGCCACCCAGACCACGGATCCACCCCACCCCGCGCAGGACACGCGTCCCATCCTCCCCAGCAGGGCCCACAGCCAGGAACTGAACCCAGTCCCTGCCAGTCGCTGAGCTGGGCAGCCCCTCGCCTGCGCCAGGCCCAGCAGCACAGGGGCACCTTGCAGGGCTCCTGGGGACTGTCTCAGCCTGACACAGCCAGGAAGGGCCAGGCCGGGGGCACCGCTAGGCTCAGCAAATGCTGGGATTATAGAGACAGCCCTGGGGCTGCCCCACTGCTCAGAGCCAGAGGCTGCTGAGCAGGGCCTAGCCACCCCAGGGCCTGTCTGGCAGGGACCCTGCCCCGTGGCGGGCAGTTACGAAACGGAGTCATCGAATATCAGGGACCTCGGGAGGTTCTAGTCCAACCCCCTGCTCAAAGCAGGACCAATCCCCAACTAAATCATCCCAGCCAGGACTTGGTCAAGCCAGGCCTTAAAAACCTCTAAGGAAGGAGATTCTACCACCTCCCTAGGTGTGAGGAAGTGGGGGAGATTCCTGGTTTCCTTGCTTCCTAGGGGTTCCCCCCCCCCCTTGGTTTTCCTATGGTTTGCATGCAGAGGGAGTGGGAATCAGTTTCTCCGGGGGTTACCGGTTTAACAAGGTGACGGGAGAGGGAGCTTGTTGTTCCAGAGGACCAGCCAGGGAACTGGGGACCCCGGCCGATGGCCTGGTGACCCGGGGGCTCCGCTCAGTGGCAGCTGGTTCTGGCCAGCAGGAGAACAAGGGCTGTGAAGAGAGAACCCCCGGGACCTGAGGGCAGACGAGAGGAGAAGGGTCCAGGCGACCCTGTTTACCTGAAGAGAAGACAATGGACAGAGGGGGGCTTGGGGCCGGTGCTATCAGATGCCCAGCAGGGAAACAGGGGGGCTCTGGGCTGGAGGGAAGGAGCAGGCAGATCCCCCCTGCGTGCAGGGAGACTTGGATGTCCTGTGCTGAGGGAGGCCAGGCCTGAGGTCCTGAGTTTCCTGGACTGTGTTCAGCACTCAATAAACCTCCTGTTTTATGCTGGCTGAGAGTCGCTGCGGTGTAGAGAACAGGGGGAATCATCCCCTTTGGGAGGCGGAGGCCCTGGGGGGTCCAGAGTGAGGGGACTCCCCGAGGGGGCCCACGGCAGAGACAGGGGTGCTAAAGCTCCAAGAGGTGTGGATCGAGGAGGTGGAGGGGCTTAACCCCGAGAAAGAGTGGACCCCCTAGAAGGGCTGTCTCACTGAAAGGGCACCCTGCCACGGACCACACGGGGCCAAGAGTGGGCACGATCGGTGAGTCCGTGACACTAGGTAACCCATTCCAGTGCTTCACCACCCTCCTCGTGAAATAGGGTTTCCTAATAGCCAACGTAGACCTCCCCCACTGCAACTTGAGACCATTGCTCCTCATTCAGTCATCTGCCACCACTGAGAACAGTCTAGATCCGTCCTCTTTGGAAGGGGGGTTCAGGTAGTTGAAGGCTGCTATCAAATCCCCCCTCACTCTTCTCTTCTGCAGACTAAATAACTCCAGTTCTCTCAGCCTCTCCCTGCCTCCACTCCACAGGCCTGAGCCCTGGCGGGGAGGGGTGGGGGTGTCAGGTGTCTCACCCCCAAGCTGGAGTCCCTGAGAGCCCTGCCCGGCCACGCCCCGCCCCGTAGGGCCCCGCCCCGCCCCGCCGGGCCCCAGCACTTACAATCTCTTCACCTCAGTGACGGCTTCATGCCGCGCCAGCCGCACCTGCTGCAGGTCCTCGCGCCGCACGCTATGGTACCTCTGGCGCACCAGCTCCGGCGCCGGCCGGCGGGCCCGGCAGGCCTCCTGCAGGTAGCCCAGCAGGGCGGGCACCAGGACCAGCAGCGCGCACAGCGAGAACCAGGCAGCTGGAAGAGCCAGGCCACATCAGGCCCCCAGGCCGGAGCAGAACCAGCCACAGCCCCAGCTGTGCCCCAGGGCATGAGCCGGTTCCAGCCCCAGGCTTGCAGCCCATCCCATCAGCCATGCTCACCTGCCCAGCCCCCCACCCACCCCGCCCCCCCCTTCCTCCCCCGCCTGCTCCCCATCCCCCACCCGCCTGCCACGACATCCCCTGCCCCACCAGCCTGCTCCCCATCCCCCACCCACCCCGCCCCCCCGTCGCCCCTTCCTCCCCCGCCCCACCCGCCTGCTCCCCATCCCCCACCCCACCAGCCTGCTCCCCATCCCCAGTCCCCGCCACCCCATCCTCCCCCCCACCAGCCTGCTCCCCATCCCCCACCCACCTGCCACGACATCCCCAGCCCCCGCCACCCCGTTCTCCCCCCAACCAGCCTGCTCCCCATCCCCACCACCACATCCCCACCCCACCCACCCCCCCGCGACCCCTTACCTTCAGTCAGGGTGAGCAGCAAGAAGTTGAGGCCCAGGCAGGTGAGCAGCGAGCACAGAGGCATCTGCCACCTGCAGGGCAGAGCCCAGGTTAGTGGCTGCCAACCGTGCTGGAGCCAGAGGGAGCCCCCCCACCCGCAGGCAATGCTGAGAGCCCGGGCACGGCACCTACCTTAGCAGGAAGTGGATGCCCTCCCAGGCGTCCCCCAGGGGCTCCAGGTACATCTCCAGCCGCTTGGAGGACAGGACCAGGCTGAAGAGGTCGAAGGCCGGGGACTTGGGGGGGGCAGGCGACTCCATCTGGGCATCGGGCTGGGCAGGGCCCCCCTCCAGTCCCTGCCCCGCAGCCTCACGCTCCGTCACCTGCATGCTGCACACAGGAGTCAGATCCTGCCCGCCGGCCCCGGGCCGCACTGCCTGCTGGGGGGGTGTGGGGGGAGGAGACACTCAGGGGCTGCGGGACGTGGGAGGTTCTGGGACAGGGCCTCCACTGGCCCCCCATGGGGGGAGCACCCTCCAAAGGAGGCCATGTCCCAGGGCAGCACGGCCAGGCCCTGCTCAGCCAGCCGGGCAGAGCCAGCCGGGCAGAGCCAGCCCAGGGACGCACGAGGCAGCCCCACCCGGCTGAGGGGCAGAGGGGCCCGGGCACCGCCTTGGCGGCTCGCAGCCCCTTCCCGCCGCCAGCGCAGGAGACAGGCCCGAGGCAGCCGCAGCCCAGCAGCCAAGAGCCTCCCCTGCCAGGGCAAAGGCCCCGTCCCCTCGCTGGCCTGGCACGTCCCGCCCCCAGGGCGGCCTGGGGCCCGAGCTCTCCGCTCCGCAGGCGGGAGACAAGACAGGGTGCCGGTGCCCGCCACGTCTTGGGGGCCGGGGGTCCCACATCTCGTCAGCCCCACCAGGGGACTCGGCAGGAGGGATGAACCCCGCAGCCACCAACGTGCCAGAGCTCTGGCGGTGCCCCCCGCTCCCGGCCCGCCGCCCCCTGCCAGCCCCACCCCAGCCCGCCGGTGCCCCCCCTCCCGGCCCGCCGCCCCCTGCCAGCCCCGCCCCGCCGCCCCCCCCTCCCGGGCCGCCGCCCCCTGCCAGCCCCGCCCCGCCGGTGCCCCCCCCTCCCGGCCCACCGCCCCCTGCCAGCCCCGCCCCGACCCGCCGGTGCCCCCCCTCCCGGCCCGCCGCCCCCTGCCAGCCCCGCCCCGCCGCCCCCCCCTCCCGGGCTGCCGTCCCCTGCCAGCCCCACCACGGCCCGCCGCCCCCTGCCAGCCCCGCCCCGCCGGTGCCCCCCCCCTCCCGGCCCACCGCCCCCTGCCAGCCCCGCCCCGCCGGTGCCCCCCCCTCCCGGCCCGCCGCCCCCCCCTCCCGGCCCCGGCCCGCCCCGCCCCGCCGGTGCCCCCCCCCGGCCCGCCGCCCCCTGCCAGCCCCGCCCCGCCGGTGCCCCCCCCCGGCCCGCCGCCCCCTGCCAGCCCCACCCCGGCCCGCCACCCCTGCCAGCCCCACCACGGTCCGCCGGTGCCCCCCCCCCAGCCCGCCGCCCCCTGCCAGCCCCGCCCCGCCCGTGCCCCCCCCCACGGCCCGCCACCCCCTGCCAGCCCCGCCACCCCCTCCCGGCCCGCCGCCAGCCCAGCCCAGCCCCGCCCCGCCGGTACCCCCCCCGGCCCACCGGTGCCCCCCAGACTTGGGGGGGGGTCTCTCACCTGGCCGGAGCCCCCGGCCGGGCCCCGCCCTGGGACCGCAGCGTCCGCTTCCGGGGCTGGCGGAGCTGCTTCCTCAGCACGTGACCCCCGGACCCGCCCATTGCCCCCAACAGCCAATCGGGAGTGCGGGGGCGGGTCTGGCCAGGAGGCCCCGCCCCCGCTCCCCGGCCAGGCCCCGCCCCCAGAGCCCAGACCGACCGGCCCCCTCCAGGGCCCTGGCCCCGCCCCACCCTGCCCGGCCCCGCCCCGGGAGCCCAGACCGACTCCGCCCCCTCCCAGGCCCTGGCCCCGCCCTCGCCCCCCGGCTCGGCCCCGCCCCCAGAGCCCAGACCGACTCCGCCCCATCCCAGGCCCTGGCCCCGCCCCCGCCCCCGCTCCCCGGCCAGGCCCCGCCCCCAGAGCCCAGACCGACTCCGCCCCCTCCCAGGCCCTGGCCCCGCCCTCGCTCCCCGGCCAGGCCCCGCCCCCAGAGCCCAGACCGACTCCGCCCCCTCCCAGGCCCTGGCCCCGCCCCCGCTCCCCGGCCAGGCCCCGCCCCCAGAGCCCAGACCGACCCGCCCCTCCCAGGCCCTGGCCCCGCCCCCCACCGGCGAGAGCGTGGGGTGGGACCCCTGGCGGGGCGGGGCGGCAGGTGCAGGGGAGCGGGCGGCGACGCCAGCGGGCTCTGCGGGGGAGCGGGCGGGCTCGGGCGGCTCCCGGCGTGGGCAGCAGCGCGGGGGCGCGAACCCCGGGCCGCCGGGGGGGGCTGGGCCCAGCCCTGAGCGACGGGGGGTCCTTGGGCTGGCGCCGGGCGCCGTGGGGAGGGGGCCTCAGGCCCGGCTCGGAGGAGGGCTCGGGCTGGGGCTGGGGCTCGGGCTCGGGCTGGCCCCCCACAGGCGGGGCCCCGCGGGCGGGCGGGCGCAGACGTGTCCCCTGCCCCCCTGTGATGCCTCCAGTGCCGGGCGCAGGGGAGCCCGCGGCGGAGCTCCAGGGCCTCGGGGCGCGGTCGGGGGGGGTTTGGGGGGGAGGGAGTCAGGGGAGCCCGCGGCGGAGCTCCAGGGCCTCGGGGCGCGGTCGGGGGGGGTTTGGGGGGGAGGGAGTCAGGGGAGCCCGCGGCGGAGCTCCAGGGCCTCGGGGCGCGGTCGGGGGGGTTTGGGGGGGAGGGAGCCAGGGGAGCCCGCGGCGGAGCTCCAGGGCCTCGGGGCGCGGTCGGGGGGGTTTGGGGGGGAGGGAGCCAGGGGAGCCCGCGGCGGAGCTCCAGGGCCTCGGGGCGCGGTCGGGGGGGTTTGGGGGGGAGGGAGCCAGGGGAGCCCGCGGCGGAGCTCCAGGGCCTCGGGGCGCGGTCGGGGGGGTTTGGGGGGGAGGGAGCCAGGGGAGCCAGGAACGGGGGAATGTTTTGGGAAAGGAGGCGCCTGTGCGGAAAGGACGGGCTCCACGCGGACCGCCAGCCCCAGGTCGCTGGCAATTAAAGGGCCTAGAGCAGGTTTCCTCCAGGGCCTGGGGGAAGCTGAGAGGCAGAGGAGCGGGGGTGGGGACAGAGGCATCCCCAGGGGAGGTCCATTCACGGGGGTTCTGTGCCCTAGTGAGGGGGAGAGGCTGTAAGTTGAGGGAGGAGAGGTGGAAAGAGCCCTGTTCAATGGCATCACCTGCAGGCAGACAACTGAGTGGTGACAAATGGGGTAAGTGCTTGTTGCGGTGGGGTGGACATTTCCTGTATTATTTTGTATGAAAACTGGGTGTGCCTCGGTTTCCCCTAGTTGCTGCATGGATAAGTAGGTGGTGGGAAAAGGCAGTTTAGTCTCGGGCTGCTGGGCAGGCTACAACAGAGGTGGGAATGTCGCCTGGCTGTCTCTGGTTTGGGGGCCCAGGTCTATGGGGGGCCCATGAAGACAATGGCAAATCCAATCACTGGGACGTTTGGTACCTAGCAGCTATGGGCCATCAAGGTCCCGCCCTTGCAGGAAGCCAGCCAGGTGTGACCAGCTGGACAAAGGGCTGAGGAGGGGCCAGCTGGGACAGGCCCGGGAATTTGAACAGAGGGACAGAGCAGGAGGCAAGGGTGGACACCGCTTGGCTGGGGTAACCAGAATGGGCCAAGCATGCTGTAACTTTCTGAGTTCTGTGTGAAGCAAGGACTTTCTAGCTGTGTTCCAGACATCCACTGATAGTTTTAAAAGTATAATACGAGAGACCAACAAAGAGTTGGAAGAGCAACGAGCAAAAGACTCAAAAAATGTTAGGTACTTCAGAAGCCTGACAAACAGCCACTGGAGGATCACGATGCTAAAGGAGCACTCAAGGATGACAAGGCCATTGCGGAGAAACTAAATGAATTCTTTGCATTGGTCTTCACGGCTGAGGGTGCGAGGGAGAATCCCACACCTGAGCCAGTCTTTTTAGGTGACAATCTGAGGAACTGTCCCAGGCTGAGGGGTCATTAGAGGAGGGTTTGGAACAAACTGATAAACAGCAATACGTCCCCAGGACCAGATGGGATTCACTCAAGGGTTCTGAAGGAACTCAGATGTGAAACTGCAGAACTGCTGACTGTGGTGTGTAACCTATCGCTTCAATCAGCCTCTGGACCAGGTGACCGGCGGAGAGCTAATGGGACACCCATTTTTCAAAAAGGCTCCAGAGGTGACCCTAGCAATGACAGGCTGGCGAGCCTGACTTCAGTATCTGGCAAACAGGTTGAAACTAGGGCTCTCCAGCGATTAAAAAAATTAATTGCTCTTAATCGCACTGTTAAACAATAATAGAATACCATTGATTGAAATATTTTGAATGTTTTCTACATTCTCAAATATGTTGATTTCAATTACAACACAGAATACAGTGTACAGTGCTCACTTTCTATTTATTTTTAATACAAATATTTGCACTGTAAAAATAGAAATAGTGTATTTCAATTCACCTCATACAAGCACTGTAGGGCAATCTCTGTATCATGAAAGTTGAACTTACAAATGTCAAATTATGTACAAAAAAATAACTGCATTCAAAAATAAAACAATGTAAAACTTTAGAGCCTACAAGTCCACTCAGTCCTACTTCAGCCAATCGCTCAGTCAAACAAGTTTGGTTACAATTTCCAGGAGATAATGTGGCCCGCTTCTTGTTTACACTGTCACCTGAAAGTGAGAACAGGCGTTCTCATGGCACTGTTGTAGCCGGCGTCACAAGATATTTACGTGCCAGATGTGCTAAAGATTCATATGTCCCTTCATGCTTCAACCACCGTTCCAGGGGACATGTTTCCATGCTGATGACAGGTTCTGCTCAATAATGAGCCAAAGCAGAGCTGACCGACGCATGTTGATTTTAATCATCTGAGTCAGATGCCACCAGCAGAAGGGTGATTTTCTTTTTTGGTGGTTCGGGTTCTGTAGTTTCCGCATCGGAGTGTTGCTCTTTTAAGACTTCTGAAAGCATGCGCCACACCTCTCAGATTTTGGAAGGCACTTCAGATTCTTAAACCTTGGGTCGAGTGCTGTAGCTATCTTTAGAAATCTGACATTGGTACCTTCTTTGTGTTTTGTCAAGTCTGCAGTGAAAGTGTTCTTAAAACGAACATGTGCTGGGTCATCACCCGAGACGGCTATAACATGAGATATCTGGCAGAATGTGGGTCAAACAGAGCAGGGGACGAACAATTCTCCCCCAAAGAGTTCAGTCTCAAATTTAATTAATGAACATCATCAGCATGGAAGCATGTCCTCTGGAATGGTGGCCGACATGTAAAGAGGCATTTGAATGTTTAGCATATCTGGCATGTGAATATCTTATGATGCCAGCTACAAACGTGCCATGCAAATGCCTGTTCTCACTTTCAGGTGACATAGTAAATAAGAAGCAGGCAGCATTATCTCCTGCGAATGTAAACCAACTTGTTTGTCTGAGCTATTGGCTGAACCAGAAGTAGGACTGAGTGGACTTGTAGGCGCTAAAGTTTTACATTGTTTTGTTTTTCAGTGCACTTATGTAACAAAAAAAAAATCTACATTTGTAAGTTACACTTTCATGATAAAGAGATCACACGACAGTATTTGTATGAGGTGAATTGAAAAATACTATTTCTTTTATCATTTTTACAGTGCAAATATTTGTGATAGAAAATAGTATAAAGTGAGCACTGTACAGTTTGTATTCTGTGGTGTAATTGAAATCAATATATTTGAAAATGTAGAAAAACATCCAAAAATATAAATTTCAATTTGTATTCTATTGTTTAACAGTGTGATTAATTGTGATTAATTTTTTTAATTGCAGTTAATCTTTTTGAGTTAATTGTGTGAGTTTACTGCGATTAATCGACAGCCCAAGTTGAAACTATAGTAAAGAACAGAATTGTCAGACACATAGATGAACACCATATGTTGGGGAAGAGTCAGCATGGTTTTTGTAAAGGGAAATCATGCCTCAACAATCTACTGGAATTCTCTGAGGGGGTCAACAAGCATGTGGACCAGGGGGATCCAGTGGATACAGTGTACTTAGATTTTCAGAAAGCCTTTGACAAGGTCCCTCACCAAAGGCTCTTAAGCACCTGGCCAAAGCATTTCACAGCCACCATGAACACCCACCCCCACCCCCTGCCCCAGCGAGTACAGATTCCTCAGAAATGCTCCAAGCTTGGCTCCCACTAGCCACACTGCAGGAGGGAAGCCGTTCAAGCAGGCCCCAGTGCTGGGTAAGTTTCCAGCCCAATCTTAATGCTGCCCTCTCCCAGCCTGCCACTGGGCAGGCAGCTGCCAAGCTGAGGGGGAAGCCCAGTGGCCAGGGGATGCTCCAACCTGCACCCAGCTCCCTCAGTGCACATGGGCATTCAGACAGCTAGTACAGGGTCATCACCCAGGGGCCCTGGAGGCACCCACAGGACATGGTGGGCCGTGGGGGGGGGCAGCACCTGGGCACCCTCCTGCCACTGGGCACAGAGAAATCTGAGTGACAGGCAGCTGGCTCTGCAGTGAGAGGGCAGGGGACAGTCCAGGCCAAACGGGTCAGTCCCTGCCCGGGACGTCTCAGAGGTGCGTGGATATTCAGGCCCCTGTGAGGGGAGCCCAGCCCAAGGCCTGGCACCTCCAGACGTTGCGCCTCCAGACGAGGCAGAGCTGCCCGAGCAGAAGGCCCTGTCTCTTGCCTGGCCACAAGCTGGGAGCAGGATTCTGGCCCCACAGGCACAAGGGGTCACAGGGTGAGACTGCACCTGTCCTGCACCCAGCACGGGATTTGGGCCAGCGGTGGGTGCTGGGTACATCCCCCCAGGGGCCGTTCAGCCTTCTTGCACCTAGGGCAGAGAGAGGGTCTCTCACCCTGCAGTTAGGGAGGAGTCTTGAGCAGGTCCCACAGAGGTCCTATCCCACCCACCCCCCGCCCTTCCCACTGCCCCTGCTGAGCAATTCCCGCCTTTCCCCACTTGGTATTTTGCTCTGGTCCCTTTCATTCCAGTCTGCATCTCCCGCCTGCCGCCACTCTGGGCTTTTCTGCAATCCCAGCCCTAGGTGGGCAGTGAGGACTGGTGGGTAGAGTGGGAGAGCAGGGAGTCAGGACTCCTGGGTTCCAGCCCCACATGTGGGAAGGTATGGAGCCTAGTGATTAGAGCAGGGAGGCTGGGAGCCAGGACTCCTGGGTTCTGTCCTCCAGTGACCTCCTCAACTGGAGGACAGTGACTGTGGCCCACCTCCTGGGATGGGGTGTTACAGAGAACCCCCATCATGGGTGCCCCCTTGGCAGCACAGGCCAACCCACCTCAGCTTCCCCTTCACAGTCTCTCCCTAGGCCTCTCCGCTCCACCACCGCCAGTTCATGCTGCTGCTGCTTCTGCAGCTCTTTCTCGGGCTCTCGCTGTCTCCCACAGCTTTTTTGCTCTCTCGGACTCAGCTCCAATCCCGTCCATCTCCGATCCCCCAATGGGGAACTCAATCGTGAAGACCCCCGTCTGGTCGGGGACAGGAGTCTTGGCGATGCCTGGCTCGCACTCCAGCTGCTCCCAGATCCTGCTATAGCCCCATTTGGGGTCAGGAATCTGTTCCTTAGAGCGGTCATCCTCCTCCAGCTGCACGATGAACTGTGCTTTGGTGACCTTTCCAATGCTCAACCCTTTCTTTCTGCACAGGGTTACAATGTCCTTCTGAGGGAGATGATGACAGGCTGTGACGAAGCAGGGACTGTTCTTAATGTTTCCTCTGAATAGTGTGGGGGTGCCTCAGTTTCCCCTATGCAGTTCCTAAGTATGTAGGGGGTGGGGTAAGGGTGTATGATCATTGCAGAGCCCTAGAGGGCAGGTGTGTGCAGGGGTCTGGACACAGACAATGGCCGACACCCTGTTTCCTGGCCACTGATGGCCTGGGCCCTTCCCCCCTGCAAGGTGAGAGCTAAAGGGTTGGAGAACAAAGGAATACGGTGACCTCTTGGCCCCGGAAAGGGACAAAGCCCAGAGGAGGAGGGGCTGGAGGGAGTTTCAGTTTGGGGCTGGCTGGGACATGGAGTGAAGGGCAGACGTGGTTGTCTGGCTCACGGCCCCCCAGCATGGACCCAGCTGAGGGGTCCTGTTCTCTGCACCTGCAAGCTCTGTGTTAGATCATGTCCCTGTCGTCTAATAAACCTTCTGTTTTACTGGCTGGCTGAGAGTCACGTCTGACTGCAGAGTTGGGGGGCAGGACCCTCTGGCCCCCCCGGGATCACGCCTGGGCAGACTTGCTGTGGGAAGCACACGGAGGGGCAGAGGGTGCTGAATGCTCCGAGGTCAGACCCAGGAAGGGGGAAGCTGTGTGAGCTGTGTGTCCTGCAGACAGGCTGCTCCCAGAAAGGAGACTTCCCCAGAGTCCTGCCTGGCTTCGTAGGGAGCAGTTCCAGAGCATCGCCCGGGGACTCCGTGACACAGGCCATCACTCCACTCTTCCCAAGTTGTTTTGGATGCACAGGCCTGTGTGATCTCAGCTCCCCACGGTTTCCAGGGAGAACCCCTAGTGTGCCAGCCCTTCTCAAGGTCACCACCTCTTTGCCAGGGTCGAGCAGCAGACTCCTCCTCCCCTTGGACTGCTCGCTGCAATCCCCAGTGGGACCCTGTTACTGCACAGTCCTCGCTGGTCACACACTCCCAGGGGTTAACCACCCCCTGAAACCGCTCATCTCTGAGCCTTCAGCACGCCTGGTCCTCATCAATCCCCCTTCGTTTTACTGCTCCCCCGTCACTCACTGCAAGAAGCGCCACCCGCGTGGTGCAGTACATCCCACCGCTGCCACCAGTTGTCACGGAGTCCCTGGGCGATGCTCTGGAACAGCTCCCCATGAAGCCAGTCAGGACTCTGGGGCAGTCGCCTTTCTGTGAGCAGCCTGTCTGCAGGACACACAGCTGGCACAGCTTCCCCCGTCCTGGGTCTGACCTTGGAGCATTCAGCATCCTCTGCCCCTCCGTGCACTTCCCACAGCCAGTCCACTCAGGCAGGGTCTTGGGGAAGCCAGAGGGTCCTGCCCCCCAACTCCGCAGTCAGACGTGACTCTCAGCCAGCCAGAAAAACAGAGGTTTATTAGACAACACAAACATGGTCTAACACAGAGCTTGCAGGTGCAGAGAACAGGACCCCTCGGCCTGGTCCATTTTGGGGGCCAGTGAGCCAGACAACCACGTCTGCACTTAACTCCTTGTCCCCAGCCAGCCCCAAACTGAAACTCTCTCCAGCCCCCCCTCCTCTGGGCTTTGTCCCTTTCCTGGGCCAGGAGGTCACCTGATTCCTTTGTTCTCCTACCCTTTAGCTCTCACCTTGCAGGGGGGAAGGGCCCAGGCCATCAGTGGCCAGGAAACAGGGTGTCGGCCATTCTCTGTGTCCAGACCCCTGCACACACCTGCCCTCTAGGGCTCTGCAAGGATCATACACCCTTACCCCACCCCCTAGAGACTTAAGAACTGCCTAGGGGAAACTGAGGCACCCCCACACTATTCAGGGGAAACAATAAGAACAGTCCTGCCTCGTCACACCCCCTCGTGCCTGGTTCCCTCCCCAACCCCTGCCCGCCCCTCCTGGAGCACAAGCGTGTGCCCAAGCTCCCAGCAGCTTGCACCTGCCCCCTGCCCCACCGCCCTCGGCACACAGAGAGCCCATTCAGCAGCCGCCAGGGCAGGAAGTGCTGGGCCTGTGGAATGTGGCCACTTGGCTCCCTCCTGCCCCGGCTGCCTCACTGCAGCCTTGTTCTCACTGCCTGGCAGAGAAAACATCACAGGGGCGTGCTCAGCCCCCCTTCCCCCACACTCCCTGCTGGGGCCCCAGCAGCCTGGCCGGCCCCAGGCGGGAACCATCCCTGCAGCTGGGGCCCCATGCAGACAGCAGGGCTGCTGGGCTGAGTTGGGCCGTGGGGAAAGCCCTGGAGATGCTCAGGGCGCTGCTGGAAGTGGGAGAGATGGGCTGTCCTGGCATGCGGGGCTGGGAACGGTGCCTGGCCAGGGCTTGGCCTGCCTTTGGCATCGCTGCAGCCATGTCGCTGGCCCGGGAGCCCTCGGTAACGCCGCCACTCCACCACTGTCATGGAGTCCCCGGGCGATGCTCTGGAACTGCTCCCCATGAAGCCAGTCAGGACTCTGGGGCAGTCGCCTTCCTGTGAGCAGCCTGTCTGCAGGACACACAGCTCACCCAGCTTCCACCTTCCTGAGTCTCAGAGGAGCAGCCGTGTCAGTCTGTATTCGCAAAAAGAACAGGAGGACTTGTGGCACCTTAGAGACTAACCAATTTATTTGAGCATGAGCTTTTGTGAGCTACAGCTCACTTCATCGGATGTGTCAGGATTCATCCTGAGTCTGACCTCGGAGCATTCAGCATCCTCTGCCTCTCCGTGCGCTTCCCACGGCCAGTCCGCTCAGGTGGGGTCCTGGGGAAGCCAGAGGGTCCTGCCCCCCAACTCCGCAGTCAGACTGGACTCTCAGCCAGCCAGTAAAACAGAAGGTTTATTAGACAACAGGAACATGGTCTAACACAGAGCTTGTAGGTGCAGAGAACAGGACCCCTCAGCTGGGTCCATGCTGGGGGGCCGTGAGCCAGACAACCCCGTCTGCCCTTCACTCCATGTCTCCAGCCAGCCCCAAACTGAAAATCCCTCCAGCCCCTCCTCCCCTGGGCTTTGTTCCTTTCCCGGGCCAGGAGGTCACCGGATTCCTTTGGTCTCCAACCCTTTAGCTCTCACCTCGCAGGGGGGAAGGGTCCAGGCCATCAGTGGCCAGGAAACAGGGTGTCAGCCATTGTCTGTGTCCAGACCCCTGCACACACCTGCCCTCTAGGGCTCTGCAATGATCATACACCCTTATCCCACCCCCTAGATACTTAAGAACTTCATAGGGGAAACTGAGGCACCCCCACACTATTCAGAGGAAACATTAAGAACAGTCCCACTTCGTCACAGCCACGCTCCTGCCAGGATGTCCCGCAGGCTTTCTACACCTGCCCCCCTGGGCCAGCCTTCCCCATGAGCAAGGAGCTGCAGGCCCGGGTTAAGGGGGCAGAAGGCCCCCAAGCCACACAGAGACATCGGGGGGGGGGGGTTGTCCGGCTGCTCCCCCACTCTGATCCTGCTGGTGGGGCAGGGAGCCCTTGCCTCCCATGTGTTCTGCTGCCGGGGGCGAGCAGGCCAGTGCGAGGAACAGGGCCCCGGGGCCCATCTGCTGCGCGGGTGCCTAAAGCCAGGCCTGCACGAGCCCTTGACAAGTCACGCCAGCTCTCGGGAGCCCAGCCTGTGGCCCCAAGAAACAAACGCAGGCTACAGTGTCCTGAGGGGCCCCTGGTCCCCAGCCCAGCTGGTGCACTGACACGGGGCAGCTTCAAGGGCAGGTGGGGGTTGGCTGGGGAAGCCGAGGTGAGGCTGTCAGCCCCCTGGGATGCAGGTCCCAGCTTGGTCTCTGCTGTGAGGAATCAGAGATCAGACTGCAGGGGTCTGCCCCTTTGAGCAGCTGTGCTGGGTCCTGGGGGTCTTGGGGATCCCCAGCGATGGTCTGAGCCCTGCTCCAGGCCAGACCCCCAATCCCAGGCCATACTGTGGCAGTCAGGGTCAGCAGGACCCCCTTGCTAGGCAGGGTATGTGCAGACCCGGGGCGGAGCAGAGGGGCCGGGGTCCTATGGGGCTGGAGGGGGAGCAGGTCTGAGACCTCTCTGATGAGGGGTTGGAATGTGGTGAGCCTGAGGCTCCTGGGAAACCCCTGCCTGGAGCCACCCCCTGTGTGACTCTTCCCCACCCAGGGCTGCAGTCCCAGTCCCGCTCCCTTGCCCCGCGGCCGGCCCGGGACACGAAGCCCCAACACAGACAGCCCCAGCTCGTACCAGCAACCCTTTATTTAAAAAGGTGAATCCACAGCAAACAACAGAGATCTGGGTGCAGCTGGGCCCACGAGTCAGACAGAGCGAGGGGGCTGCATGGGCAGGGGCCTGGGAAACACGCCAGGGACAGAGCCCCTCCCTGCCAACCCAGCGGGCCTCCTGCTTCTAGGCAGTGCCGTCCCTGGGCAGGGGCATCGGGGTGAGAGGGGGACCCAGCTTCCTCCGCAGCAGCAGGTTCCAGCCTAGAGGTGCTGGAGGTCTCATTCAGCACGGCCAGGGGCACCTGGCTGGCTCTGCCACAGGGCTCCATCTCCAGCTACCCAGCGCAGCCAGCTCCCGCCCCAGCTGTGCAGAGCAGGCCCTGGGGCCACACGCAGAGCAGTCTGGCTGCAGGCAGCAGGGAGGGTGGGAAAGATCCGCAGGCACTGGGGAGGCCAGTGGTGCCCACGGTGGGATCTCCCCAAGGCGGGGATGGGGCACAGCTGGGAGTCGGGGGCAGCATGCAGGGCGTGCCCGGGGAAAGGGAGACAGTGGTTGGTGGAGGCACGCAGTTCTCCAGTGCGCTGGGGCTTGGCTGTTCACGAGCATCATGGCACGGCCTGAGAACAAGGCAGGCGGGCACCAGGCAGCCCTGGGCCCGTCCACGACACATGGGGAGCCAGCCTGGCTGTACGGGGCAGGGACACGCTGCCCAGTCCATGTCCTCTCCCAGAGCAGCATGGGGCTGCTGGTCTCTCCATGAGAGGAGGCTGCAGCTCCCCAGTCCTTCTTGGGGTCCTCGCCTGCTCCCTCCAGCCCAAAGCAGCCTCCGGAGGTCCCAGCAGCGAGCTCAGCACCAGGCCCTGCGCACGGGAGCCACGGGGCAGGCTCCTCAGCAAACTGCAAGGGAAACAGAGTCAGTAGCAGAGCAGCCAGGCCCCGGCCTCAGCCCCCACAGCTCCAGCTCTGGCCCCTGCCCCTGCTGCCTGTGTGTCGGGACACCGATAGGTCGTGGCTCCAGCCACTGACACAAACGGTGGGGTGTGGGGAGCTCAGGAACGACAGCCAGAAGTCACATGCACTCCTTGTGCTACCTGTGGGCTCTCCCTGGGGTGGGGGTCATGGCCCTCAAACCCAAACAGGCAGCAAAGGGTTAACTCTGCAGCCAGGCATCAGAAGGGCCCCCTCATCCTTGCCCTTTGTTCTCTGTTGTCTCACCCCCAACCAGGTGTAGAGTCACCTGGCCAGAACCCCTACGCCCAGCTCAGAAAGGCCTTGCTGACATGCAACTCACAGGAGAAGGGTATGCACAAGGCAGGGGGCTATCCCCTGGGGTCTGCACTCATCTGGACTCTCTGGAGCACCACTCGGAGACCCAGGGCGCTGCAGCCCAAGGACCTTGTCTCAGAGCCATGCAGCTCGCCCGTGGGAAAAGCAGAGCCTCAGGCCGGGCATGTTAACGGGGGCAGAGCCAACAAGACTGTGCACTGCCTGGGGGCATCGAAGTCCCCTGTAATGCCATAAGCCCAGGTCAGGCAGCCCCTTCCCACCCCCCGGCCACCCCAGCCTGCGCCCTGCGGCTCAGAGCACACAGGGAGAGTTTGAGCTGAGCCCTGGATACAGTCTGCAGGGGAGCCATGCCCTGGATGCTGCCCAGACCCCAGGCAGCACAGGCCTGGAACAACCCTGTTCCCAGGTGTGGGGGGCACTGGGGACCTCCAGCCTTCGGGCTCTCTCCCACAGCGTCCCCCGCCAGGCCCAGCGGGTCTGTGCCACGACCCTGAAACTACAGAGCTCTCACCTCCAGGCTCGACTCCCTCCCTCGGGTCCTGCCACTGCTTCTCCGGTGTCCAGGGCCGTGGGGGGGGGGGAGCCTGCAGCCGCTGGCCTTTCCCAGGGGGCCTGGGGCTGGGCTCAAAGCAATCTCCAATTTCCCAGCACAATTCCATCCAAAGTGTAGCTTCCTCTGGGCCTGGCTGGCAGCCCCGTTCCAGCCCTTGCAGCCAGTCCATCCCCGGGGCCTCGTGGCTGGAGGAGGGGTCAGGAGAGGAGCCAGAGCTGGGGGTTTCCGAGGGTGTGCTGGAGCCGGTCAAGTTCCCCGAGCTGTCAGTTCTCGGGTGGGGGGCCACAGGCCAGGCTGATCCACCCTCTGGCTCCGCTTGCCTTCGCAGAGAGCTCTGGAGGTCGCTGGGGTGAAAGGCACTTCACCGGGTTGCAGCCAAGCGAGGTCACCAGGCCCGGGAAAACCAGGGGCCTGAGAGATGGGTACAGACGTGGGGGAAGGGGGCAGCACTCCTGGAACAAGGCACAGCCCCCAGCCGCTGCATCTCCAGAGTCGCTCTCTGCCTCCTTCGCAGCGCTGGGCTCCCGCTGCCAGTCCAGCTCACAGCGCCCAGGGCACGTCATGCCCGCCCCGCTCCAGGGGCAAGAGCAGCGCCGCATCGATGGCACCAGGGTGGAAGTCTGTAAAAAATCTAAGGCACTTGCTGCCCCTTTGCCCGGGGGCTCCTCTGCGCTGCCCAGGGGCCGGGGGCACAGCCCTGAGTCACCGCCCGTGGAATCAGCCCGCGGAGCAGGGCGGCCAGCACTTCCCTTGCACCCCAAGCAGTCCAGGCCCGGCTTGCCCAGCCGGAGGGGCCCTCCGCGGGGGATCTTCCGAAGGTGGAGCCGTCTCCTCTCAGCGGGGTCTCTGCTTGGTTACGAAACCTGCCTGTCTTTCCCTTGAATTTCCTTATTGGGCTAAATTCCACCAATTTCAAATCCGTCCCACCCTGCAACGTCAGCTGGGCACAGTGTCTTTCACTTCCCGCCCTCTCCAGCTGCACCGGGGTTAAAGAACGGCTGCATGCCACCCCAGAGGTAGCTACGCGTCCCTGGCAGGTGGGGAGACCCCTGTGCACAGTTTGTGTGCGTGGCCTCTGCAAAGAAAAGGGCACTAGGGAGAGACACACCCCCGAGCAGGAGGCTGAGCTGAAGGGGGCTCTCAGGCTGCCCTGACATACCCGGGCCTGGAACATCTTGCATGGCCCAGCCCCTGCTCCTTCCGCCCGCATCCATGAGTCAGGGCTGGGCATGGGCAGCAGCAGTGAACAAGGGCTTTGCCCTGCTGGGGCCTCACTCCCTGGGAATGTGTGGCCGGGGAAAGGGTGGTGGCTCTGGGCTGGCACTCGACTCCCCTTCCTGCCACATGCCACCCGCCCAGCCTAGGAGGCATAGTTCTGTCCCTGAGCGGATGGGGCAGGAGCAGGGGCTGCATGTGGGGGCAGGGGAGAGTGAGGGCTCAGCCCCTGGGAGGGGGGGAGGTCTCAGAGCACAGAAGGGGGTCCCACTAGGGAGCTTTGGGGGGTCTCTGGGCAGTCGGTTCCCATAGATCAGGGCTTCTCCCTGGGTGTTTGCAGCCTGGGGAGGGGCTGATCTTGGGAAGCTCATCCTGGCTGGGCAGTGAATGCTAGGAGGGGCTCCTGGGGTGCCTGAACTCCCCTCCCTCCCCGACAGCCATGGGGGCCTGCTCCCTCCTGTCCCAGCCCCATAGCCCAGGCTCCCCGTGCCCAGCCACCCCCTGCAGAGCGAGTGAGCGGAGACCCAGAGCCAGCACCCACCTGTGAGAGCCGGAAGGGGGGAGCCAGAGGGCCAGCAGCCCCCACCTTTGGGCAATCGGGGCTGGGGTTCTTTGGCTGAGACTAGCCTGTGTCCGTCCGTCCTCCGGGGCGGGGGGTCCCTGTGTCTGGGGGCTGCGGGTCCCTGCCTGGCTAGGGGAGCCGTCAGGCCGGTAGTGGTCGGTCGGTCTGTCTGTCTGTCCCGGGGGCAATCCGTCCCTGGTGGAGGCTGAGGGGCTCTGTCCATCGGTCTGTCCCGGGGGCGATCCGTCCCTGGTGGAGGCCGAGGGGCTCTGTCCATCTGTCTGTCCCGGGGGCGATCCGTCCCTGGCGGGGCCGAGGGGCTCTGTCCGTCGGTCTGTCCCGGGGGCGATCCGTCCCTGGCGGGGCCGAGGGGCTCTGTCCGTCGGTCTGTCCCGGGGGCGATCCGTCCCTGGTGGAGGCCGAGGGGCTCTGTCTGTTGGTCTGTCCCGGGGGCGACCCGTCCCTGGTGGAGGCCGAGGGGCTCTGTCCGTCGGTCGGTCCCGGGGGCGACCCGTCCCTGGTGGGACCGAGGGGCTCTGCCCGTCGGTCGGTCCCGGGGGCGACCCGTCCCTGGCGGGGCCGAGGGGCTCTGTCCGTCGGTTGGTCCCGGGGGCGACCCGTCCCTGGTGGAGGCCGAGGGGCTCTGTCCGTCGGTCTGTCCCGGGGGCGATCCGTCCCTGCTGGAGGCCGAGGGGCTCTGTCCGTCGGTCTGTCCCGGGGGCGATCCGTCCCTGGTGGAGGCCCAGGGGCTCTGTCCGTCGGTCGGTCCTGGGGGCGACCCGTCCCTGCTGGAGGCCGAGGGGCTCTGTCCGTCGGTCGGTCCCGGGGGCGACCCGTCCCTGCTGGAGGCCGAGGGGCTCTGTCCGTCGGTCTGTCCCGGGGGCGACCCGTCCCTGGTGGAGGCCGAGAGGCTCTGTCCGTCGCTCGATCCCGGGGGCGATGGAGGCTGAGGGGCTCTGTCCGTCGGTCGGTCCCGGGGGCGACCCGTCCCTGCTGGAGGCCGAGGGGCTCTGTCCGTCGGTTGGTCCCGCGGGCGACCCGTCCCTGCTGGAGGCCGAGGGGCTCTGTCCGTCGGTCGGTCCCGGGGGCGACCCGTCCCTGCTGGAGGCCGAGAGGCTCTGTCCGTCGGTCGGTCCCGGGGCGACCCGTCCCTGCTGGAGGCCGAGGGGCTCTGTCCGTCGGTCGGTCCCGGGGCGACCCGTCCCTGCTGGAGGCCGAGGGGCTCTGTCCGTCGGTCGGTCCCGGGGGCAACCCGTCCCTGCTGGAGGCCGAGGGGCTCTGTCCGTCGGTCGGTCCCGGGGCGACCCGTCCCTGCTGGAGGCCGAGGGGCTCTGTCCGTCGCTCGGTCCCGGGGCGACCCGTCCCTGCTGGAGGCCGAGGGGCTCTGTCCGTCGCTCGGTCCCGGGGGCGATGGAGGCCGAGGGGCTCTGTCCGTCGGTCGGTCCCGGGGGCGACCCGTCCCTGCTGGAGGCTGAGGGGCTCTGTCCGTTGCTCGGTCCCGGGGCGACCCGTCCCTGCTGGAGGCCCAGGGGCTCTGTCCGTCGGTTGGTCCCGGGGGCGACCCGTCCCTGGTGGAGGCCGAGGGGCTCTGTCCGTCGCTCGGTCCCGGGGGCGATCCGTCCCTGGTGGAGGCCGAGGGGCTCTGTCCGTCGCTCGGTCCCGGGGGCGATGGAGGCCGAGGGGCTCTGTCCGTCGGTCGGTCCCGGGGGCGATCCGTCCCTGGTGGAGGCTGAGGGGCTCTGTCCGTCGGTCGGTCCCGGGGACGAGCCGTCCCTGCTGGAGGCCAAGGGGCTCTGTCCGTCGGTCGGTCCGTCCCTGGTGGAGGCCGAGGGGCTCTGTCCGTCGGTCGGTCCCGGGGCGACCCGTCCCTGCTGGAGGCCCAGGGGCTCGGTCCGGCGGGCGCTCAGACGATGTCGCGGTGGCCCCGGCGGCGGCGCGCCAGGCAGTAGAGGCCGGAGAGCAGGTGCAGGGCGGCGGCCAGCGCGGCGCAGGCGGCGGCGGCCAGGTAGGCGCGGTAGAGGCAGGGCTGGCTGTAGCCCGGCAGGCTGCAGTAGCTGTGGCGCGCCGCCTTGTGGCCCATGACGCCCGCGGCCGCCGCGTAGAGCCCGGCGCCCAGCGCCAGGTCGTGCGCCGCGTTGGCGAGCAGCCAGCGGGCGCCCAGCAGCGGCACCAGCGCCCAGCGCCCCAGCAGGCTGAGGCCGGAGAGCGCCAACGCCAGCAGCCAGGCCAGCACGGCGGCGAAGAGCGCGAAGTGCGCCGCGCCCTCGTACTTGTGCGCCGCCACCGTCCCCCAGCAGGCGGCGCCCAGGAGCAGCTGCCCCAGGCGCAGCGGGGCCAGCGGGCTGCGCAGGAAGGGCCGGTGCAGGCTCAGCGGCCCGCGGGCGGGCGGCGCGGGCGGCGGCGCGGCGGGCGGCGCGGGCGGGGGCATGGCGCAGCGCTGGGGCCTCGGGCCGCTCCCCGTCCGTCCGTCCGTCCGTCCGTCCCTCCCGGCAGCCGCTTCCTCTGCGCTCGGCTGCCAAACATCTGGCGCCTAACGGTCCTGCCTGCGCCGGGCGCCCTGCCCGGCCCCGCCCCGCCTCGGCCCAGCCCGGGACGTGCCAGAGGCTCCCTGCAAGGGGCTGGCTCCGCCGCGGAGCCGGCCCCCAGCGCGGCCCCCGGCCTGGCCTCTCCCGGCCTGGGGGCCCCGGGGCGCTCTCGGCGGGGGGCGCAGGGAGAGGCCAGGCCCGCACGACCCGCTGCTGCTGGGGGCGGCGAGAGCCCTGGGGGCTGCCGCTTCCAGCGAGAGCGCCGAGCGGCTCCCCGTGCGTCCCCAGCCCCATCAGGCGTCCCCAGCCCTGTCACAACTCCGGGCATCCCGAGCCCCATTCGGCATCTCCAGCCCCATCAGGCGTCCCCAGCCCCGGTTACAACGCCGGGCATCCCGAGCCCCATTCGGCATCTCCAGCCCCATCAGGCGTCCCCAGCCCCGGTTACAACGCCGGGCGTCCCCAGCCCCATCGGGCGTCCCCAGCCCTGTCACAACTCCGGGCATCCCGAGCCCCATTCGGCATCTCCAGCCCCATCGGGCATCCCCAGCCCTGTCACAACGCCGGGCGTCCCCAGCCCCATTACAACGCCGGGTGTCCGCAGCCCCGTTACGACGCCGGGCGTCCCCAGCCCCATTACAATGCCAGGCATCTCCAGCCCCATCGGGCATCCCCAGCCCTGTCACAACTCCGGGCATCCCCAGCCCCATTCGGCATCTCCAGCCCCATCGGGCGTCCCCAGCCCTGTCACAACGCCGGGCGTCCCCAGCCCCATTACAACGCCGGGCGTCCCCAGCCCCATTACAACGCCGGGTGTCCGCAGCCCCATCGGGCATCCCCAGCCCTGTCACAACGCCGGGCGTCCCCAGCCCCGGTTACAATGCCGGGCGTCCCCAGCGCTGCTGGGCGTCTCCAGCCCCATTACAATGCCAAGCATCTCCAGCCCCATCAGGCGTCCCCAGCCCTGTCACAACTCTGGGCATCCCCAGCCCCATTCGGCATCTCCAGCCCCATCAGGCGTCCCCAGCCCCATTACAACGCCAGGTGTCCGCAGCCCCATCGGGCATCCCCAGCCCTGTCACAACGCCGGGCGTCCCCAGCCCTGCTGGGCGTCCCCAGCCCCGGTTACGACGCCGGGCGTCCCCAGCCCTGCGGGGCGTCCCCAGCCCCATTATAATGCCAGGCATCTCCAGCCCCACCGGGTGTCCCCAGCCCTGCCTGGCGTCCCCAGCCCCGTTACAACGCAGGGCGTCCCCAGCCCCATTACAATGCCAGGTATCTCCAGCCCCATCAGGCGTCCCCAGCCCTGTCACAACGCCGGGCGTCCCCAGCCCTGCTGGGCATCCCCAGCCCCGTTACAACGCCGGGCGTTCCCAGCCCTGCTGGGCGTCCCCAGCCCCAGTTACGATGCCGGGCGTCCCCAGCCCTGCTAGGCGTTCCCAGCCCCATTACAATGCCAGGCATCTCCAGCCCCATCGGGCGTCCCCAGCCCTGTCACAACTCCGGGCATCCCCAGCCCCATTCGGCATCTCCAGACCCACCGGGCGTCCCCAGCCCTGTCATGATGCCGGGCGTCCCCAGCCCTGCTCGGCATCTCCAGCCCCACCGGGCGTCCCCAGCCCTGTCGCAATGCGGGGCATCCTCGGCCCCATCAAGCATTCCTAGCCCCACCCCTGTGCCAGGCGTCGCCAGCCCCGTCACAACGCCGGTCATCCCCAGCCGCACTGGGTGTCCCCAGCCCCACCATCACGTCGGGTGTCCTCAGCCCCAGCCCTGCGCCAGGCGTCCCTAGCCCCACCACTGCATCAGAGCAGACTTGTGGTCCCTTTGTTCAGTGCCTTGTCTCTGAGTGCCCAAAGCCTGATTCTTCCGAGAAAGGCATAAATCCCTGCCCCCCGTGCCCAGCTCTGGCCAGCAGTGTTGCAGCCCTGTGGGTCTCAGGACATGGGAGGGACAGGGTGGGTGACATCATATCTTTTATTGCACTGATTTCTATGGGTGAGAGACGGGCTTTCCACCGACATGGGGCTCTTCCTCGGGAAGCATGCGTGTCTCTCTCACCAGCAGAACTTGGTCCAGTGAAAGATATACCCTCCCCCCTTGTCTCTCTACTGTGCCTCACTGTCCAGCTACCTCACAGGAGAGGTATGAAGCAAGGACAGGCCTTCCTGACCCCAGCTGCTGATTTCCTTTGCCCTGAAGCATGAGGATGTAGAACTCATCCATCACTCCCAAGTACTCACAAACATCTCACCCCTTCGCTGCAGCAGTGAGCCCAGCCCTATGCCCAGCCACAAGCCAGCACGGTGAAGGACCAGGTCCTCTTTCCTTTGGTAAGTAAAGCCCAGCCCACCACAGTCTGGTCAGTGCTTCCTGCTAGTTTCTGAGAGGCTCTCGTTAATGAGTGCAGGCTCTAGGCTGCCTGGTCTGTTTGTCTTTTACCTGTAACCTGTCTGTAAATCCTTTGACTTGCCTTTGTCTGAATCCTTAACTCGAGCTCTGCTAAATAAACTTCCATGTGGTTTTATGAGAGATCCGTGAGCGTGCTGCGGAGAGGGTGGGACTGAGGAGAAGCCAGTGAACTGTGGCATGCTGCTTCCATGCTGCAGGGCTGGGTGCTCTGGTGTAACAACATGGGGCGCGGGAACTGCTGGCCTGCAGAGGGAAGGAGCCTAGTGGGGAGCACGTGTTGCCTGCAGCTGGTAGTGTTGGCAGAGTTTCCCCCGGTGGGCACTGCCAGGGATCCACAGGGCCGGGTCTGTTCTCCAGCCTGTAACTAGTCCCTTGGGGGGCCAAACCCTAAAGGTTCACATTGGCCCATGTGGGCAGGCCCGTGGCCTCCAAGACTCCATGCACCAGCCCTCCTAGCTCCTGGGCTGGGAGGCATCTTCCCTCTGCAGACAGACCCTGAGGGGCAGGTCTAGGCCTTGACAGGATTCGTCTGCTCTGTGACAGGCAGTGCTGAGCTGGAGGGGATGAGATGTCAGAGCCAGCCCTCCCCCATCCTCCAGGCACAGGGTTATCGACAGGTCAGTCCCCTCCCAGCCCCACAACATGTGTGTGGAACATGAGCCATCTACACTCCCCGCCCCCTCTCCCCAACTGACCAGCACTGAGGAAATCCCCTGTACTGCAGGATCCTTGCTGCTGGATGGATCACTGTCCTTCCTGAAAAAAGAAAAGGAGTCCTTGTGGCACCTTAGAGACTAACCAATTTATTTGAGCATGAGCTTTCGTGAGCTACAGCTCACTTCATCAGATGCATACCGTGGAAACTGCAGCAGACTTTATATATACACAGAGAATATGAAACAATACCTCCTCCCACCCCACTGTCCTGCTGGTAATAGCTTATCTAAAGTGAGCATCAGGTTAGGCCATTTCCAGCACAAATCCAGGTTTTCTCACCCTCCACCCCCCCACACAAATTCACTCTCCTGCTGGTGATAGCCCATCCAAAGTGACAACTCTTTACACAATGTGCATGTTAATGAAGTTAGGCCATTTCCTGCACAAAATGGAAACGGCCTAACTTCATTATCATGCACATTGTGTAAAGAGTTGTCACTTTGGATGGGCTATCACCAGCAGGAGAGTGAATTTGTGTGGGGGGGTGGAGGGTGAGAAAACCTGGATTTGTGCTGGAAATGGCCTAACCTGATGCTCACTTTAGATAAGCTATTACCAGCAGGACAGTGGGGTGGGAGGAGGTATTGTTTCATATTCTCTGTGTATATATAAAGTCTGCTGCAGTTTCCACGGTATGCATCTGATGAAGTGAGCTGTAGCTCACGAAAGCTCATGCTCAAATAAATTGGTTAATCTCTAAGGTGCCACAAGGACTCCTTTTCTTTTTGCGAATACAGACTAACACGGCTGTTACTCTGAAACCTGTCCTTCCTGAGCATCCTCCCACCATGTGCCCTGGCGGGCGCACCCTGCTTTCTTCTGGCTCACTCATTCGTGACAGAAACACTGCGTCAGGAAAGGGAGAGGATTCCACCCAGCCGTTCATGGAAGCATTTCGTCTGTTACTCAGGGAGGCCGATAAACCCATTTCCTCCCGTGCTGCATTCATCTGTGACACTTGAACAACTTTGCTTGGTTTTCATATTGCAAATGAGCCAGCCCCTCTGTGTACTGCCCCGGCTCAGGGCCTCTCCCCAGGCTCCATACAGCCTCGGGTGATGCTGGCAAAATGTGTCACCTCCCCCTGGGCCACGGGTGGATAGCAGCCTACTACAGGTGGCAGCAAACGAGGTTACTCCTTGAGTTCAAGGGGCAGGGGTTGTGCTACAGATCTGAAAGTCCCAGGTTCGAAAGCTGCAGGTTACTGTTAGAATCTCCTTCATCCTTCTGCAAAGTCTGTAGGGAAGATCCCCCAGTGCAGGGCTCCAGCAGCTCCTGTTCATGCCGTCAGGCAGTGTGGCGTGTCTGAACTAGGCTGCGGCAGGGGCTGGGGCACGGGAGGTAGGGGGCCTTTCCGTCTGGGTAGGCTTGAGTGCACTGGTGGCTGCTCAGTCGCCCAGGCGAGGGGCAGCGTGACCCCTGGGAAGAACCTGGGATACCGTGAGCTGCAGGTCAGGAAGCCTCCAAAGTCCCCAGCAGCTGCACGGACCCACAGAGGGCAGTGGCTGAGCCTGGGCGGGGCAGGGAGCTGGAAGGATACAGCCTTCGTCTGCAGCCCGTTAAAAAGCCACCGAGCTGCAGCCATTAGCTGAGAAGCGGGAAGTCCCATCCTCACAGTCCATCTACATGACAGTAAAACAATGTCAGATCCGGCTGGGGAGAAGGAGACCCCGTCCCAGTGGCCCCCACGACCACCAGATAGAGACACGGCTCTTAAGGTGGTTAAAGAAAATGTAGTTTGATAGCGTCAGTCTGGCAAGAAACCACTTCTCAATAGTCGTGCTTGTGAACTGCTCCTTTCTGTATTGTTTTGTCATTATGGTTCCGGTTCTTTGATTGTTGCCGTCTGTTACATAATTAATTTTGCTACGTGTAAATTAAGATGGTGGGATAGGATTGGTTAAAAATTTTTGTTACACTATGTTAGGATTGGTTAGTAAAATTTTAGTGTAATGATTGGTTAGGGCACAGCTAAAAAGGACTCAAATTTCACGATATAAACTGGGGTCCAAAAGGAAGTTCTTTGGGAACCAACTCCAGGACACACCCCCAAGATCAGAGCTGCCAGACCTCAACACCCTGCCAATGACACCGGGCAGAAACTGGAGTCCCCCGGATGGACCTGATCCTGACTGGCCATCCAGAAAAGTTCCCCTGTCTTATTGGGAGTGGTGAGCACTGTGTGTGTGGCGTGGGCAGTCTGGTTTGGTGACTGTTCATAAATAGAGGTGGTGTAGGATATTACAGTGTAAGGCTCTTTCACTGGTCAAAGGCCCTGCACACCTGCAGAAGTAGGATACTCCCGGAGCCCTACACATTGGGAAAGGGTGTGGGTACTTACATTGACCAGGTTAGTGACACCCTGAGCCCGAGGGACTGGATACGGGTGGCCCTGAGCCCGAGGGACTGGGTACGGGCGGGTGCTTTTCGCCTGGATCTCTACTGACTGGGAAAAGGTGGGGTGCCCTAACGTGTGCAGGGAACAGAGCTTCTCACTGCAAAGCATTTCACAGCCTGGGTTGTGCAACCAGCTGCAGGATCCCGGGGCTGGGGCTGGGCAGGGCCCTGAGTGGGATCCGGGGCAGGGCCGGCCGGCTGCAGGCTCCTGGGCGGGGGGTCCCGGGCGGGATGGGGGGGGGCGTGTCACGGAGTGTGGGGTAGTCCAGGCCCTGCACCCCTCTTCCTGGGATCCACTGAGACTCTCAGCCAGCCAGTAAAACAGGAGGTTTATTGGACAACAGGAACACAGTCCGAAACAGAGCTTGTGGGTACACCCAGGACCCCTCAATCACGTCCTTCTGGGGGAGCAGGGAGCTTAGACCCCAGCCCTGGGGTTCCCTGTGTTCCTCCACCCAGCCCCGAACTGAAACTAAACCCCCCCAGCAGGCTCCCTCCTGCAGCCTCCGTCCACATTCCTGGCAGAGGTGTCACCTCCCCCCCCCCCCCCCCTCAGCTGACAGGCTCTCAGGTCTCCCATCCCCAGGGCACATTCCCAGGTCAACCCTCCCCCCTCCCTGCTGCGTCACATCCTCACAGGGCGGCTGCAGGCTCCCGGGCGGGGGGCCCGGGCGGGATGGGGGGAGGCTGCAGGCTCCGGTGGGGGCCCGGGCGGGATGGGGGGGAAGGCTGCAGGCTCCCGGGCGGGGGGCCTCGAGCGGGATGGGGGGGCGGCTGCAGGCTCCAGGGGGGGCCCCGGGCGGGATGGGGGGGGCGGCTGCAGGCTCCCGGGCGGGGGGGCCCGGGCGGGATGGGGGGAGGCTGCAGGCTCCGGTGGGGGCCCGGGCGGGATGGGGGGGAAGGCTGCAGGCTCCCGGGCGGGGGGCCTCGAGCGGGATGGGGGGGCGGCTGCAGGCTCCAGGGGGGGCCCCGGGCGGGATGGGGGGGGCGGCTGCAGGCTCCCGGGCGGGGGGGCCCGGGCGGGATGGGGGGAGGCTGCAGGCTCCGGTGGGGGCCCGGGCGGGATGGGGGGGAAGGCTGCAGGCTCCCGGGCGGGGGGCCTCGAGCGGGATGGGGGGGGCGGCTGCAGGCTCCAGGGGGGGCCCCGGGCGGGATGGGGGGGCGGCTGCAGGCTCCCGGGCGGGGGGTCCCGGGCCGGATGGGGGGCGGCTGCAGGCTCCGGGGGGGTCCCGGGCGGGATGGGGGGAGGCTGCAGGCTCCGGGGGGGGCCCCGAGCGGGATGGGGGGCGGCTGCAGGCTCCCGGGCGGGGGGCCCCGAGCGGGATGGGGGGCGGCTGCAGGCTCCGGGGGGGCGCTCCCCGCTTCCCCCCGCCAGTAGCGCCGGACCCCCCCGCCAGCAGCTGGTCCCCGCTTGCCTATTGACGTCACTGAGTGCCACGTGTTTCCCCGAGAGGCGCCAGGCGGGGCCTGATTGGGCGGCCGGTGTCTCCGCGTTCGGCTCGGGAAGGCGGGACGCGGATGGCCGCGGCCGCTGATTGGCTGGCAGGCGGGGGGCGGGGCTGCGGTCCTCGCTCGGGGCGGGGGGTTCGGGCCGGACCCCAGAGCCGGGCCCGGCCGCGGAGCCGCCGCCGCCAGTCGCGTGCGCAGGTAGCCGGGCCGGGGGCGCTCGGGGCGGGTCCGGTCCGCTCCGGTCCGGTCCGGTCCGGTCGGGGCGCTCGGGGCCCCCCGCCGCCAGCCCCCCCGAGCCGGGGGCCGGTCGCGGGCAGGCCCGGGGCCGGCTCCCTCCGCGGGCGGGCGGGCGCGGAGCGGCGCTGGGGCCGAGGCGCGTCTACACTGGCGTTGAACCCCGCCGCTGCCTGCGCCGGGGCCGGGCTCGGGGCCGGTCACTGCCTCTCGCCCTTGGGGCTGGAGCGCCGGGACCCAGCCGGGGCGTAACCACAGTTACCCAGCCCCGGGGCCAGCTGGCGCGGGCCAGCCCTGGGCTTGTAGCTGCCGTGTAGACGCACCCGGAGAGCCCAGGGCCGCCCGTCGTTGGAGCGCGACCCCCCCCCTGCTCGCGGCCCGCCGGAGAAGGCAGCGGCCCCCCCCCTCTTTCCTGGGCCTGCCCGAGGGCTATGGGGCTGTTGTGTCCTGCGGATGGTGGCTCGGGTCCAGCCCTGGTCAGCCAGCTCAGGAAATGGGGCCCCTCTGGGCCCCAAAGGCAGCGCAGCCAGGCAGGGAAATATCTGGCTCTTCTCTTTCCCAGCTGGCCTTGGGCCCCTGGCTAGTGACACACTGGCTGGGACACTGGGCAGATGTTATGGGTGCAGGCTGCAAAATCCCCTAGGCTCCCCCCTCCCCCACCCGTCCCAGCAGGGGAGCCCCCGGGGATGCAGGAGGCAGTGGGACACCCAAACCCTTCTCGCAGCCTCATCCTGTTCCCTTCCTTCCCACAGCTTCTCCTCTGGCCCCACGGGGGCAGACCCATGGGCACCCCAGCCTCTGTGGCATGTGACCCCCTGCAGCGCCAGGCTCCTGAGGCCCGTGCCCGGAAAAGAGCTTCTGCCAACATCTTCCAGGGCGTGGGGCTGCTGCAGCTGGGGCAGCTGTTCCGGAGCAGCGGGGACGCACGGGCCGAGGAACGCGCCCAGCTGGTCTTGGGCTATGCGGGCGACCGGCGCACGGCCCAAGCCCTGCGCCAGCTCAGGGGCAGGCAGAGGAGGGGGCGGCTGCCACCCCAGCTGAGCCCAGCAGCTCAGGACAGCAACCACCCAAGGTACAGGCTGGGCCCTGGGAGCAGCACCCGCTGGGCCCAGGGCCCTGAGCATGCGGAGCGGCCAGCACAGCCTCCTGTGGGGAGATTGCACCATGGGGTGGGGCTCTGGGGAGAAATGGGGCAGTGGCAGGTCACCCCAGAAGCCCTGGTGGGGGCATGCCTGGCCTGTGTGATTCAGGGGCTGGCCCAGGGTAGACTGAATGAGCTACCCCTAAACACAAAAGAGCATCTCAGTGCCAGGGCCCTTCCTTGGACCTGCCGCCTCCCCCTCTAGCTCCCCCAGCACTGTGGGTAACAGACTCCAAACCTGTCCCTGGCTCCCATCTGGCCTGGCCCAGGAGGGGAGCCCCCCCCGCAGCAAGGCCATGGGGAGGGCATGGCTGGAAGGGGCAGCCTCGGCTAGGGAGATCCTTTGCCCCGAGGGAGGCTGGGCTAGCTGCCTCTGCCGCAATTCCAGCTCCACCCTCGCGCCTGGGGCAGGGATGCCCCATGTGTTCCTGGCCAGGCATCCTCTGCCCCTCACACTGACTCCATTTGTTCCCCTACAGGCTCGAGGACAGCAGCTCCCCTGGCGCAGACCCTGGCAGCACCCCGAGGCTGGAGGGGCCCAGCAGGACAGGTCCAAGGACCAGGCGGAGGAAGAGGGGGCCAGGGCCCACAGGGTACCTGCACCAGCTCCAGCAGTGAGGGGGGCAGCTGGTGCTGGGAGCTCCCAGCTGCCTGGCCAGGCTCAGCCCCACACACTGGCAGAGACACAGGGCGGGGGTTCTGTCCCCCCTGGCTAGAGCTGGGCCAAGCAGCTGCAGATTCCCCTCCCTCCCCCACAGTAGGTGAAGGGAGAGGGGAGCAGAGTGAGGGGTCCCTGCAGGGAAGTGAGCCACCCATCACAGTGGGGACCAGCCAGCCTAGGGCAGCTGCAGCCTGGGCTGCGAATGGGCCTTGCAGCCACCCCTCATCCAACACAAACTTGCCCTGAAGGCCCTTTGCTGAGGGGCCAGGGCCTCTGGGACCCAAGTGGTGCTGAGCCTTGTGCTGGCAGCTAGATGAGCCCAAATGGGGAGGGGAGTGACCCACAAGCAGGCAGCCCTTCCCCCACCTCCAGGCCTGGCTGGGGGGGTACATGTGGGGCAAATGCAGTCAGCACCAGAGCTGGCTTTCTAGGGTGCCCCTCTGCCTGGGGTTCAAGTCCCATGGGTGAGCCCCACCCAACTGTGGGCAGCCCAAGGAAAACACCTGATGCTTGTTGAATACAGCAGGAGAGAATGTGTAATAAAAGCCAGAGCAGTAACCCAGCCGTGAGACCTGTACATGCCTCCCAGTCTGCTGCTGTCTGCACTGCCAGGATTTACGGCAGGCCTGGCCAGCTCCGAGAGGGGAGGACCAGGGAGACACACCTATGTGGGGTGAGGCTCTCACTACAGCATGACACAGCCAGGGCACCTCCGTACAGCAGCCCAGCTGGGTGCTCAGCCTGGCAGGTGTGGTGTAAATGCCAGCCTGTTGTTTTGTCTGTTCAGATCCCTGGGCACCGTCCCACTCAGCCCATTGCACTGTGAGACTCCCCCGGCCCTGGCTATGCTCCTGCAGGACGAGGGCTGTGGAAAGGCCAGGGGAAGTGCTAGAAAGCCCCAGTTCAGATGCACGCGGCTGAAGGACACGAAGTACAGTGGGGTGGGGGGGGTGCTTTTCTCCCTCTGTGGGGTCAGTCTGCCTGGCAGCCAATTCAACAGGGGGCTTATAGCCCCGCTGCCTCTTGTGAGGAGGGAGCCAGCACAATTCTCCTAACATGGCACATGCTCCTCAGCTGGAAGTAGAGGACACTGCTCAGGCCCTTCCCTGACCCCTTTCTGCCAGATCCCACCCCCCTCCAGCCCACTAATGCAGGGGGAGGGGTCACTTTACACAGGCCCTGACAGACAGTGCTCTAGCTTCAGGCAGCAAGCAGCATGCCCACAGCTGCCAGCCCCCGGGGGGCACCCCTAGATGCCCAGCTCTGCAGGGCATTCCTCACAGCTGACAGCAGCTTTGCCCTGTGCCCATGGCAGGCAGGTCAGCTACAGCAGCACAGGTGCTGGAAGCATTGGGGCCTCAGGGAGACGGGCCTGTTCTACTGACCGCAGCCAGCTCAGCAGGGCACAGCCCCCAGCTGCTGCCCCTTGCTCCAGCCTGGCTGCAGCAGCTCCCCCCACTCCTGCAGCTGGGTTCAGGCCCAGGAGAGTAGCTCCCTGGGGCACTAGAGCAAGGACAGCACCCCCAGCCCAGACCTATCAGTGACAGGTCGTGCTAGGCCACAGGCCCTGCCTGACAAGTGCCACATCACAGCCCCCAGGGGCAGACAGGAGCAAGTGGCACCCACAGGCAGAGGGGCACTCACCCCCCAGCTGCAGCAGGAGTCACCTCTCCCCACCCCCAGAGCCCCACAGGGAAAGGCAGGTCTGACTCAGCTGGTGCATGGGTTTAAATACATTACATACATTTCAACAGTGCATGAGAACGATACATTACAGGTCAGGTTGCAGCAGCAGCAGCAGCCAGAAAGATGGAATCTTGCCTCCGGCTTGCTAGCAGTGGCCACAGCCCACGAAGCCCCTGGCCAGCTCCAGCGCACAGGGGCCCAGGTCCTGCAGCCCAGGCTTGCCCCAGAGCCTGACTCCCCCCACCCACTTCCGTTCATGGAGGGGAATGTGCCCAACTCCCCTGCCCCAATGGGGCAGCACAGCCTGAGCCCCGGTGCTATTGCTAGGCCACCCCAGGGGGCTTGGGGCAGGACCAGGAGGAGGAGCTTGGCCCAGGCCCAGCCTGGGAACCAGCTGAATGATGCCCAGAACTGCCGCTGGGCAGTGCCCATGAGGCAAGCCACCTGGCCGCAGGACCAGCAACAGGGTGGGGAAGAGGGAGCCGTACAGATGCATGGAGCCAGAACCCTTCCAGCAGCCATATCTCACCTAGCAGGCACCAGCCCCATGCCAGGCTGGACTCTCCCCTGGCTGGGAAGGGCTGGCATGGCTCCCTTGAGAAGTGAAGCCAGGCTGCCCCAACATGCAGCCAGGGCCTGCGGAGCAGAGGGCGAGTGCCCCTGGACAGAGGGCCTGCCCAGCAGCCTGAGGGCAGGAGCAGAGGGGAACATGGGCCCCTCATATAGGAGAGAGGGTGGAATAATGGCAGGCCAGCTAAACCAGGATAGATCACCCTGTGCCCAGTGGGGAAGGGGGACAAGCAGCTCCCATGCCAGGGCCCTCAGCTTTCCTATGAAGTGGGGCCAGGTCCCAGCATGCATCACTCCTGTGCTAAGGTGCTCAGCGCTCCCTGGGATCCACAGTCTCCAGCCCCTGCTCTCCGCTCTGCAGGAAGGGCAACTACAAACAATAGTGCAGCTGTTCGGGGCACCCCCAGGCCTGCTGCCCCCTGCCAGCTCAGCCCTGGGCACGTGCTGGGCCTCCTGTGCCAGCCCCTCAACTCATGCACATGCCTCCTCTCCAGGGACACCAGCTCCAAACAGCCACTGGGGAGGGGGGGCAGCCCAGCAGGGCCACTTCCAGCTGACACTGGCTGCCTTTATTCCCCTGCAGTCAGCGAGCAGCCTGGGTTCCTGAGGGGTGGGCGGATCCCAGCCCCAGCAGGGAGCAGATGGGCTCAGAACCACATGCAGGAGGCAGGCCCCGGCTCCACTCACTCAGCAGCTGCATTGAGGACTCCTGCTGAGCGGGCAGTTTGCAGCTGGAGCTGGGCTCTGCCAGGCTGTGTCCAAGCCCCACAGCACGGGGAATCCATGGCTCTGCCCGGGCAGAGTTCAGCTGGAAGTTCCCCCAGATGCACCTGCCCTCTCCTGGAGCGTAGAGTCCTGGCTGCAGGTCCGCAGCAGCAGACAGGAGCAGGCCAGCACTGCTCCAGCCAGCCCCAGGGGGCCCAGCAGCCAGCTACCACCAGGAGAAGAAGGGCTTGCGGCTCTGGAAGCTCTGTGTGTAGGATTCACTGGCGCTGCGCTGGTGGGAGCGTGCCGTCTCCACGATCACCGGTGGCATCTGCACCAGGTGTAGGGGGCTCTTCCCGTCCTTCAGGGCCTGTGTCAGGTTCAGGATCTAGGCAACAGAGCAGAAGGGATGCTGAGTCCAGGACTCCTGCCCTAGGCACCGCAGACCAGGGAACTGCCGGGGCCACTGTCCCCCTGAGGGGCACTAGGCCAGTGTCCCACACGGCAGCGCCCAGCATGCCCCTGCCATGCCTGCCCACAGGGCAAGAGGGAGCCGTTGCCCCGCCCCACCAAGAGGGGCCTTCCCAGCATACCTGGCCCCTCAGGACAGCAATCTGCTTGTGGAACTGCCCCCGGTCGAAGCCAGGGTCCTTCTGCAAGAGAAACGGCAATGAGGGACAGGCAGCAAGACACCCCTCACCCCCCAAGGCAGTGAGACCCCAGGCCCTGGCAACAACACCCCTGCCTCCCTCACCCAGGCAGCGACACTCCCCACCCCCCGGCAGTGACACACCCATCTCCCTCACCAAGGCAGTGAGACCCTGGACGCAGAGCCCTGCTGCGAGACCCCCAGGCCCTAGGCAGCAAGGCCCCTGCCCTGACAGCAGCTGCTGCCTGGGATTTCTGCTCCCCCAAGAAGGTGCTAGCAGGATGCAGCAAAACCCACCCCACGCAGGCTGAGCCCCCCACCCCCTGGCTCTGAAAGGGTCTCATTGCACCACCCAGGCCAGCCCCTCCCATCTACATGACAGACCTCCCTCCCTCCCAGGCCCCCACCTGACCTTGAAGAGTTCATACAAATCCTCCTCCAGGTCTTTGACGAAGTTGGGGTCGGAAACCTTTGGGAGGATCAGGTCTTTGATCTCCTGTGAGAAGGGGACTTTGGCCTGGGGCAGCCATGCCCAGTAGAAAGGGTCTGTGGGGGGAAGAGCCGGAGCCGAGGTCAGAGCCATGTGCTCAGCCCTGGCCTGCGAAGGATGGCATGGGGGTCACAGCCTGGTGCCCTGGGGACAGCTCCACCCGTTGGGGGGCTGGCATGAGCCCTCTTGCCATGGCTCCCACCCCTTGAACCATCTCCCAGCCCCCAGGGGGAACTGAGGCCACCCTGCTGCTTCTGGGAGCATGGTGCCCGGCCGGCTCCAGGGAGCTGGTGCGGGGCTGCAGGCCTAGCCCTGGGGATTGCCAGCATAAGACAAGTTGTCAAAGCACCAGGCTGGCCCCAGGTTCGCGAGCGCAGCAGAGGGACCTACATGCTCTCCAGGAGTCAGGGTGCTTCAGGGGGAAAGCCAAGCCGTTGTCTATGGCAGCCAGTTTGATGATGGGCTCCTTCACCACCACCCACTCAGAGTCCTACAGGGGAAACAAATCGATCAGGAGTCACCAGGGGCAGGGAAGCCAGAGCCCAGCACTCACCCCTGGCACCACCATGCAGCCTGGTCCCTGCCCCGGGCACTTCCTCTGTTCTGAACCACCTGCTGCCTGGCTCCTCCGCTCTCATCCCAGACTCCCCTCACTGCCAACATACTGCCCTGGGGTCAGGGCTGGCACTGAACTCAAATCACATGGGGACCAGCTCCTTACACACCTGTCTCTAACATGTAGGAAAAAGCCACATAATTGGGGGGACTGTGATTTGAGTGACATGCGCCGGAGGTCTCCTGCTGACAGCTTTAAGACATCCTTGGAATTTCTAACCATTATTAATGACAGTTTCCAAACTCAAAGTGCTGCAGCCAACTTGGGGGAATTCTCTAGCAGACGTTGTCCTACAGATAAGGAGGAGCTGACCACATAACTAGAAGTTAATGGGACCTTAGGTACAAGTGATCGTGACTGATCACACTTATAACATGGAAGCAGAAAGAAGCCCAGGCCAGTGGTATAAATACTTGGGGCTTTAACAAGGCCAGTTTCACAAAGCTTAAAAACAATGATGAGCCAAATCAGCTGGGAGGGAGAGTTTAATGAGACCAATGTGAATGATCATTGGGGATCATTTAAGAACACTTCACTGGATGGCCCAAAAGCCACAATTGAGGAAGAGGGTTCCGCTGATTAAACAAAACTGAACTGGTTTAGGGGGAAGTGACAGCAGCTATAACAAATAACGAGATAGTACACACAAATGGGAGACGGGGGAGTTGATAGTAATGAGTATAAATCAGAAGTTAGGAATCTTCCCGGGACGGAGTCCCCCAGCCTGTAAGTGTGACCTGCAGTCTTTGTCCCTAGGTGTGTACATTGACATTTAGCCGCGTGAAAATGCACATTGTTTACTCGTGCTTGTTTGCCAAGCGATGCAGATCACGCTGTATCTGTGACCTGTCCTCTTTGCTATTTACCACCCCCCCAGATTTTGGGTCATCTGCAAACTTTATCAGGGATGATTTTATGTTTTCTTCCTGGTCATTGATAAAACTTACATTGTGTAGGGCCAAGAACTGATCCCTGCAGGACCTCACTGGAAACAGATCTACTCAATGATAATTCCCCAGTTACAGTGACATTTTGAGACCTATAAATTACCCAGCGTTTAGTCCATTTCATGTGTGCCAGGTTAATTTTATATTCTTCATTTTTTTTTTTTTTAATTCAAAATGTCATGCAGTCCCAAGTCAAATGCCTTATAGAAGTCTAAGTATGTTTCATAAGCACTATTACCTTAAGAACATAAGAATGGCCAGACTGGGTCAGACCAAAGGTCCATCCAGCCCAGTATCCTGTCTCCTGACAGTGGCCAATGCCAGGTGCCCCAGAGGGAGAGAAGCTAACAGGTAATGATCTAGTGATCTCTCTCCTGCCATCCATCTCCACCCTCTGACAAACAGAAGCTAGGGACACCATTCCTTACCCATCCTGGCTAATAGCCATTAATGGACTTAGCCTCCATGAATTTATCCAATTCTCTTTTAAACCCTATTATAGTCCTAGCCTTCACCACCTCCTCAGGCAAGGAGTTCCACAGGTTGACTGTGCGCTGAGTGAACAACAACTTCCTTTGATTTGTTTTAAACCTGCTGCCCATTAATTTCATTTGGTGGCCCCTAGTTCTTATATGATAGGAACAAGTAAATAACTTTTCCTAATTCACTTTCTCCACACCACTCATGAGTTTATACACCTTTATCATATCCCCCCTTAGTCTCCTCTTTTCCAAGCTGAAAAGTCCTAGCCTCTTTCATCTCTCCTCATATGGGACCCTAATCATTTTAGTTGCCCTTTTCTGAACCTTTTCTAATACCAGCATATCTTTTTTGAGATGAGGGGACCACACCTGTACGCAGTATTCATGATGTGAGCGTATCATGGATTTATTTAAGGGCAATAAAAGATATTCTCCATTTTATTCTCTATCCCTTTTTTAATGATTCCCTAACATCCTGTTTGCTTTTTTGACTGCCGCTGCACACTGTGTGGACATCTTCAGAGAACTATCCACGATGACTCCAAGATCTTTCTCCTGATTAGTTGTAGCTAAATTAGCCCCCCCATCATATTGTATGTATAATTGGGATTATTTTTTCCAATGTGCATTACTTTACATTTATCCACATTAAATTTCATTTGCCATTTTGTTGCCCAATCCCTTAGTTTTGTGAGATCTTTTTGAAGTTCTTCACAGTCTGCTTTGGTCTGAACTATTTTGAGCAGTTTAGTATCATCTGCAAACTTTGCCACCTCGCTGTTTACACCTTTCTCCAGATCATTTATCAATAAGTTGAATAGGATTGGTCCTAGGACTGACCCTTGGGGAACACCACTAGTTACCCCCTCCTTTCTGAAAATTTACCATTTATTCCTACCCTTTGTTCCCTGTCTTTTAACCAGTTCTCAATCCATGAAAGGATCTTCCCTCTTATCCCATGACAACTTAATTTACGTAAGAGCCTTTGGTGAGGGACCTTGTCAAAGGCTTTCTGGAAATCTAAGTACACTATGTCCACTTTATCAACTTAACTTATAATCTCCATCAAAGAATATATCCAATTTGACAGGATCTAATTTCCATAAATCTGAACTCATTTGCTTTAATTACATTATGCTCCTTTAGTTCTTTAGTAACTGAGTCCTGCATTAGCAACTTCATTATCTTGCCCAGGATAGCTGTCAGGCCTATAATTACCCAGGTCATCTTGTTTACCCTTTTTAAAAATTGGCATAACAGTAGCTTTCTTCCAGTCTTCTGGAACTTTCCCAGTGCTCCATAACCTATTGAAAATCAACATTAATGGTCCAGCGAGTTCCTCAGGCAGCTCTTTTTAAACTCTTGAATGCAAGTTACCTGGACTTGCTGATTTAAAAATGTCTAACTTTACTAATGTCTAACACCCTCCAGAGGTACAAGGTGAATTGAAATAGTATTGTCTCCATACAATGAGATATAATTTTTTTTTTTGCCCCCAGAATATTAATGTTTACTGAACATTTCTGCCTTTTCTGCATTATCACTAATAATTCTACCACCATTTCCATCTGTCAATGGACCAATACCATTGTCAGGCTCCTCCTTATTGTCCCTCACTCTGCTGGCCATGGATTTCTCTGCGTCTCCCTGGACTTCCCTTATCACATTTTCTACAATTCCCAACTTCTGATGAATATTTATTTCTACCAAATTTCCCCTTTCTTCCATTCATTCTATTTTTATTTTTATTTTTATTTTTTTTACACATTTTTTAAACATACCAGGGTGACGCTGTGGCTAAAAGAACAAATGCGATCCTGGGATGCATAAACAGGGGACTTGAGAAGGAGCAGAGAGGTGATTTTACCTCTGGATTTGGCACTGGTGTCCAGTTCTGGTGCACACAAAGTCAAGAAGGATGTGGGTAAATTAGAGAGGGGTCAGAGAAGAGTCACGGGAATGATTAAAGGATTAGAAAACCTGCCTGATAGTGACAGACTCAAGGAGCTCGATCTATTTAGCTTAACAAGGAGAAGGCTAAGGGGTGACTCGATCTGTCTGTCAGCACCTACAAGGGGGACAGATATTTAACCACAAGCTCTGCAGTCCAGCCAAAGAAGGTCTCACTCAATCCAGTGGCTGGACGTTGAAGCTACACAGATAGAGGCTGGAAATGAGGTGTACGTTAACCACTGGAACGACTTCCCAGGCTCGGGGTGGATTCTCCATCACCAGCCATTGTTAAATCCAGACGGGATGTTTTTGAAGCTCTGCCCTAGGAATTATTGCAGGGCAGGTCTCTGCCCTGTGTTATACAGGAGGTCAGATGAGATGCCCACAATGGTCCCTTCTAGCTCCCAACGCCCCTCCTGCTTAGAGAGTGCCAAGAATTGGCCAATACCACCTGCAGCTGGCTGGGGCTCAGACCACACAGCCTTTGGGGCTTCACAGAGGGGCTGGGAGACTGAATGAGCCACAGCTCGACTGCCACATCGCACTACTGTTGTGGGGACGGCGAGTCTACCTAGCAACACCATCACAAGCACATGTCTCCAGCCTGCCACATGGTACCTAAACAGAGCCCAGCTCCCCATCTGCATCCCTATGCCAACACCTGCACAGAACAGGCCCTGGCTCCTCCCCCGACAAGAGCCTCGGTCCATGTAAATCACACTGCCATCAGCCAGAAGGGGAGGCTTGCGAGAACCATCCATGGGGCTGGGCAACTCCCCACCACTGGAGAGAAGACCCAGAACCTCAGCACATTCAGAACTCGCCTCTGCTGCCTGACAGTCCAGTGACTTTCCCCACGCTCCCTGCCCAGCCCCCTCCCCACTCACCCGCACACTTGTGCTGTCCAGCGGGCAGTCATACTTGATCAGCCAGTTGTCATTGCCTCGATCTGCAGGGAGCAGAACCAGTGGACGTCACTACAGGACCTGCCCTGTTTGGGGAGGAGCAGCACCAAAGCTCCCTGCTCGGGCATGCGAGGCACGGAGTGGGGGGGTCACAGTCTCCAGCAGCACCAGGGCAACCCTGGGCCACGTAACCCTCTGGGTGTGCGCGGCACACGGGAGGGGACACAGACTCCTCCAGGGATTTTGGAGGGAGGGGACGGGGGAGGGGGAAGATAGAACCACACACATGAAGGCCCCAGGGGGAGCTCAGTGGCTGGCAAAGGGAACTCTACCCTGGGAAACGGCTCCAGGCCCCAAGCCAGCCAGGGCTGCCCCCAAAAACGTCACCCCCAGAGACCGAACAGTTTGGGAGCATTCACAGGCACAGCCCAGGAGCGGCATCTTCCCCTCCAGCCCTGCCTTGGCAGCTGGACCAAGCTCAGGCCCCAAGGCCAGGAGACCCACCCCACTCCCAGACCGAGCAGGGCCAGACTCTGCCTGGCACGGTGCTGAGGAGGGGAGCGTTCCCCCAAGCCAGTCACGAACCCCCCTGCCCAGGCCAGTGCCAAGCAGGGATAGAACTGCAGCTCCAGCTCCTTGGCATTCCAGCTGCAGACAGGGTTTTAACCGCAGGGCCCCAGCCAGGCCAGCCTGAGCTATGACCTTCTGCCTCCCCTGGCTACACCATTCGTGTCAGGGAAGTGGTGCTGTTAGCTGCTGTGATCCACCCCAGTCACAGCTGCCCTGTGGCAGGGGGTGCAGCGACTCCGCACCCTCCCCCCATCCTGGGGCAGCAATATGCTGACTCCCCACTCATTGCTCTCCCCCTCCCCAGCTCCCTCCAGGCAGCAAGGCCCAATGCCGGGGCTCCTGGGCATGGGTGCGGCACCAGCCCCACCTGTGTTCCTGATGATGTAGTCCAGGACCACCAGCCTCTCGAACTGCAGCAGCAGCTGCCGGTTGGTGTTCTCGGGGAGCGGCTCCGCCTCGAAGCGCCGCAGCCAGTAATCCGCGTCCTTGTAGCCTTCCACGAAGAGCTGGAAGGAGCCCACCTGCAGCAGAGAGGCCAGGTGTGACGGAGCAGGGAGGACTGACCTGGGGATGTGGCAGGGGAGTTTTACTGGGACTGTCTGCATTGGGGATGGGATAGCAGGGGGTGGCTTCACTAGCGGGACAATACCTGAGCCTGTCACCTGAGCCAGAAGGAGGGTTGGGGCGAGGTGACACCTTTTGCCTGGGAAGCTGGACAAAGGCTAGAGGAGGAGCCGGAGGCTGGGTGAGTCGGCAGGAAGGGGTTTTGAGTTGGGAGTGGACTGGGGAAATGGAGGGAACCCCAAGGTTGGGGTCTACGCTCCCTGCCCCCCAAAAGGACCTGTCTGAGAGGTCCTAGTTGTACAAACAAGCTCTGTTTGGGACTGTGCTCCTGTCCTCCAATAAGCCTTCCATTTTACTGGCTGGCTGAGAGTCACAGGGAATCACAGGAAGTGGGGGTGTAGGGCCCTGACTCCCGCACACTGCGTGACACCAGGTGAGGGGGCTGCGGACACAGGGCAGCCCCAGGGGGTCTCTGACAGCCCCTACCTTTGGCGGCAGGCCGATGCGGTTGAATCGTTGCCCAACTTTTGGCACCTTCTCCAGGGCCAGCTTTTTCCCTCTGGACTTCACCCGGTCAATGGCACTGTAGTTGAAAGTCTCGCTGGCCAGATACACCACCTGGGGGGGGGGGACAGCGGTCAGCGCGGAGCACAGGCAGAGCTGCTGGACCCTAGGTGGGACGTGGCCTTCCCGCAGCGTGGGCTGGGGCTCTGCCTGTTCCTGGGCCAGCAGCCTACGCCCAGGAGCGCAGGACCCGCGAGAGCCAAGGGCTGGGGGGGGGGGGGGAAGGGGCGGCAGGGCAGGAACCGCGGGGGCACCAGCAGAGCTGCGGGGGCGTGGAAAAGCAGCCCACCCAATGACGGGCTCTGCCCCCCCCCATTCACCTTTGTGCGGGGAACAATGTTGAGCTCCAGTTTCTGGTCCACCAGGCTGGCGCCGGCCTCGGACAGGTAGCCCTGGTTGAGGACCAGGCAGTCTCTCCCGAAGCAGCAAGGGCAGCAGAGCTGCTGCAGCCATTTGGTCCACTTGGGGTTCAGCTGCCCGTAGGGCTCCTCGTTCTTGGGCTTGAAGACGCCGATGATTTTCTGGAGACAGAGGGAGGCAGCTGGGTCTCTGCAGGGGAGGGATGTGGGACAGCAGGGACGACCTCTGAGCCCCCACCGGCTCCTGACAAACCCCACCAGGGAGAGAAGGGAGGACTCTGCAGCAGCAGGGAACAGACTGCATGCCTCTCAGCAGGGATCTCCTACCTGGCTCGTCCCTGCGCGCACACAACCCCCCCCCCCCCCGCCCCGGGGGCCCCTGGCTCAGGCTGGGCTTGGCCACCAGGGAGTTTGAGCCTCTTCCCAGCTGACCCACAGCTCAGCCGGCGGGCCAGGCCCCTCACAGCCTGGGCAGCAGCCCAGGGAGGTGAGGGCTGCCCAGCCCCCGCACCGGGACCAGCGGTAGGGCCTGCCAGAACCCGCCTGCTGCTTGGTAAGGAGCTGGAATGTTTGGGGCGTGGCTGGAAACCCCCGGGGGGGGGGGGGGCCCACCCTGTAGCACCAGGAATCCCCACTCCAAAGGGGGCTTCCAAAGTGCCATGAGTTGACTGGTTCCCTCCCCGCCCCCGCCTGCTCCTGCAGGCCAGCACCCTGGGCCGCCCTGGGGGCCGCCGGGCCATGGAGAGCAGCAAGAGCAATGGCAGCACCACCCAGGCCCCCTCACCCCCTGCCCCAGGCCACTCCTGTCACTCCGGGCCCCAGAAGCCCAGGGAGGGTCAGCCTGTCCCCAGAGCCAAGGGACCAGTGGGCACAGGACAGGACATGGCTCCACCCGGGACTCGTTCACCACCCAGAGGCCTTGGTGCTGCTCTGCCAGTGACGCCCACACTGCCCCCAGAGGCTGTAGGCCTGGAGCCGGAGACCCCCTGAGAGCGGAGGGGCCGGACCTGCCACAAAGCCCTGCTCACCCCACGGCAGGCTCCAGGCAGTAGGGAAGACGCTCGCAGGCAGGGGCTGGACCCACGCCCAGGGATGAGGCAGTGGATACAAGAAGGTCCCCATGGCACTGTAGCAGGAGCCTTGCCCAGGCCACACCACCACGGAGATGCAAGGGCTCTGGGGGGAGCGGACAGGACGCACACTCGTGGTCTGGGGGACCCATCTCCACCTTGACCTATTGCAAGTGAACTGCTCCAGGCCAGCTACAGCATCCCGGGCTCCAACCCCCCTGGCACATGGGCATCGCAAGCCTGCTGCTGGGATGGGGGTTCTGCATTGGATGAGACAGGACATCTCACCATCCCCATGACAAACCCCGGTCCATGGAGGGTACGCACGAAGATCATTCCCCACATGTGCACCACTGGGGTCCAGCCACAGGACCCAAAAGGGCTCGAAGCCGGGCAGCAGGACTCAGCCAGCCCTGGTCAGGGCAGCCCCGTTCTCCAGCCAGAGCCTGGGAGTGGTGCTAGAGGCATGACCTGCTCATGACCTGGATCCAGACACGTGCCCCCCAGCCCCCGGCAGGGGACCCTGGGAAGAGGCAGCTGCCTCCTGACTTCAGGGACACCAGCCCATGAGTCACTGAGCCCTTGGCTCAACACCTAAGGTGAGAGGAGCCACGTGGGGCTGCATCCAAGGGAACCGGCTGACCAGCGAGTCCCCGCCCCCAGCAGATGCCCACACCACACCCAGTGCAGCCAAGTGACACATGCTGGCCTGGCAGCTGAGCCCCTGGGCACCCGCCGAGGGGCAGGGTGAGGCAGGGACCAGGCGGAACAGTCTCTGCAGCAGAGCCCAGAGCTGGAGCCATCTGCAAAGGCCCCTCTAGTCCAGGGCACCGAGGCCACGGGCCAGGGCACAGCCCCGCAGAGAGCTGGCCCAGCCCCATGCTGCCCAGGCTGGAGTGATGTGAATGTGGCCCAGCCCATACCAGTCAGACTGGCAGAGGACAGCCAGGCCTGGAGAGCAACTCACATGGGAACATGATCTTCGTCCCCAGGCTGGGGCCTGCTCCAACCTGCCAAAGCCTGGAGCACCCTTCCCTGGCACAGGCCCGCTGCCATGTGGAGACAGGCTTGGCTCCTGCCTGCCACCCACTGACTGGCTCGGCCATGGCAGGTGTGAACTATGGGGCCCCATCCCAGCAGCCCCTGGAACCCAGCGCAGGGCAGAGCCCCACGCACTGGGAATGCAGCCCCAACAGCACCAGGGCAGAGGAGGACCCAGAGCACTACAGCAGACAGAGAGGGGATGGAGTCAGAGCATCGGGAAAGGGAGGGACCCTCAGGGGCAGTGTCTGGGATCGACGCACCCCACGGAAAGGGACGGCTGCCCGGTTTGAGCTGGGGAGCTCGGGTCGAGGAGCCAGGGCTGGGTATCGAGGGCAGCAGGCGTCAGGATCCCAGCAGTGCGTGGCAGGGGGCACTGGCAGCGACAGAGGGAGCTCAGGGACCAGGGCTCAGCACCCCCAGTGCCTGCCCTCCCTGCAGGGAGCAAGCGGGGCCTGGCACTAGCTGCTCGGACAAGATTCAAGGGCTCTCAGTTCGAGGCAGCTCCAGCTGGGGAGAGAGGGGCTCCCCTTACCACGCCAGCCAGCGACTCCTGCCCCAGTGTGCCCAGTCAGGGGCTGAGCCCCTGAGCCAGGCACCCATGAGCTGCATGGTCAGCACCCCCCAGCTGTCAGTTGTACCCCCTCAGCCCCAGGGGCTCTCTCCAGGCCCCACAGCTGTGCACAGGACCACTGGCCAGGAGAGGGGTTCAGGGGCTCACCACAAGCAGCCAGGCGTGGGGCGGAGGGACAGCCAGCTGGGAGCAGCCAGCTGCAGCCTCCCCCAGTTCTGGTCCCATGTGATTCAGCAGGGCACGACCACCCCGCCCTCCTCGGGACCAGGCCAGAGCCAAGCAGTCTCAGCAGTTCAGTCACAGGTCCCCTTTCAGTGGGTGGCATTTCCCGGGCTGGGACCACAAGCAGGAAGTGGTGCACAGCTGCGATGGCTTGCTCCCCCAGCCAGCACGGGGCCCCTGCCCTTCACCCCACACGGCATGCCCACAGCCTCCCCGCTGCCAGTCCTGCCACTGCAGAGAGGCCATCCCCAGAGAGAGCGGAGAAGAGGCTCCGTGGCAGGGCAAAGTCCTTGGCAGTGCAGCGTGCCAGGGGAAGAGCCCTGCTCTGAGGGAGGGGAAGAGAGACTGGAGTGGGCACCAAGGGATCTGTTCGCCGCACACATGGTGCTCAGTGCTGCACGCACAGAGCAGCCGGCCCCAATGGCAGGGGCACACGACTGGCAGGGAGGCCCAGGGATCTGAACGAGGGGCCCAGGAGGAGAGACAGGCGACAGAGGAAGGGCAGCAACACAGCACGAGACAGAGTGCCCCACACAGAACACTGCAGCTCCATTCCCTTAACAGTGGCACTTCAGACCCCGCACCTGGGGGCAAGCCCCTCACCCCACTGTCCACAGCCTCATGCCACCACAAGCCCCGAGAACGGAGCCCTTGGGAACCGGTGGTAGCACAGGCTGGGGGCCCAGGACCCTGGAGCGCTGTGTGGCCTGCCCAGATTCTGGCGCAAGTTCCCAGAGATCCCCATCACTGGGAGGGGATGGCCAGGCAGACAGAGCGTCAGGTGTAAAAGTCGGACTCCCTGGCACCACAGGGTCGAATCCCATCAGGTCCAGTTCAGCCCTTCATGCTCTGAAGTGCCAGAGGACACCCAGGCTGGGCAGAGCAGGGGGGCACTTTCCCTCTGTAGTAAGGTTTTCCCTGGTATCCTCAAACTTTCCATCTATTCATCCATCACACAGGACAGTGGGCTGTGGCCCTCCACCCCAGAGGTGGCCGCATTTCAGTGCTACTCTGGTCAGTTTTGCTCCTGGTTCTGTCACTGATTCACTGCGTGACCCTGTAAGAGTCCCTTCCCTTCTACGCCTGCAGAATGGCATAACACCGATCTACCTGCTTCATTCCTTGTTTGTCGAGTGCTTTGGAATCCCAGGACAAGCAGAGAGGACTGGAGGACAGGGTTGGGAGAAGGCATTGGGCCAATGGGGGCTAGAAAAGCAGCCACACACACCGAGCCCCACAGTGCCAGGCCCTCAGCTGCACACATTCCTTACGGTGCTTGACAAGTGCTCTTTGCTGCCCAGCAGTGATAGCTACTCAGGGGCTCTGGGCCTCTGCCATCTCCTGGCTGGAGGACCCTCCCTGCCCTTCTGCACTGCGTCCCACCTGAAAGCCCCCCAGACACACAGGGTTATGGGCAGCTCCTGCGAGGAGGTGGGCAGGCACCCAAGCCAGGAATAACCCCCTATCTACTGAACCCCAGTGCCACACCCTCAGACAATGCTTCCACCCACACACACACTCTGCTTTGCTGGGAACGGCGCAGAGCCAGGGTGAAAAGGAAGTTGCTCATTGGTTCTATTGCCTCACCTCTGGCTGGGGCAGAGCCGCCTACGCCCCAGGACCCAGCCAGTGGAAGACCCGGTAGCCAGAATCCCAGCTGGCCCCCGACAGGGGCAGGGAAGTTGGTGTTATGAAAACCCCAGCCAAGCCAAGCCTTGCTCCAGGAGCAGCAATAGACAAGGGAGCCCCAGGAACCAGCAGCGAGACTAATCCGGTTAGCAGCCAGAGTCACAAGGCAGCCACCCGGCCCCGCGTCCAGCCCTGATCAGCACCCTGGAGAATGCTGCAGCACAGCCAACCGGACCCACCGGGAGTGGAAATATGGTGAGGACTTCACGCTGGCTTGGTCCATCCCCCTCCTGCAGGGAACATGTCTTGCTCTGCTCCCACAGCACCATACCACGGAGTCTGCGCCAGCGACCCCACAGGGCCGGGGCACAGAGAGAGGGGCTCTGACAGCCATGGGCTCAGGAAGGGTTCAGTGGGGAGGGTTAGTTAGGAGGCAGGCCCAAGCCTATAGGGGTGTGAGGGAACGAGGCAATGAGACAGGAGCACAGACAGACCTGGGCTGAGAGTGTCTATCTCCCTTACGACGCCCCTCCCGGAGATTGTAGCGCCGAGTCCCTGGCTGGGACAACGGCCACGGCAAGGCGTGTAACCCCAGCACGCAGAGTCAGACTCCATGGCAGAGTCCTGACAACTGGCACGTCCTCTGGGCCTGTCTGCGTGGGACGGCTGCACTGTTCATTCAAACCCAGCTTCTGATCTCTGTAACTGAACCAGTGCAAACCTGCCGGGACACTTGGGTTTAGCTGAAACCTGCTCCCCAGCCAAAACCAGAAGAGGCCCCCAGACCGATCAGCAGCACCCAGAGCTGGCACCCCTGTCAGTCGAAAGCCGCACTTCGGTTAAACTGATGCAGCTACCCAGGGCGACAGACTTTCTTAGGCCCTGGCCACCACTCCAGCCCAGAAAGCCCCGTCCTAAGCCCACGGTATTCAGTCACTGAACGCTGCAGGAGATGGGACGAGGCTGAGCACTTTGGGCAGCCAAGCCCTGCAGCAGGGAGACCTACACAGTCTCACACGCTCAAAAGGGGTCTTGGCCTGCCACCGCCGGGCCTGAGGGTCTAATCAGAGCCGTCCAGCCACTGGCCCGGTTCACTCAGAGGCAGCCGGGTCCATTAGCAACAAGCAGGCCCATTTCCGGGCAGTCCCAGCAAGTGGGAGAGGCAGAGGTTTGACACAGACAAGGACAGGATCCTCCAGTGTGTACAGCACCGGGAGCCCAATCCATGCTTCACTCTGCAGTCAACAACAAGTGGCGCAGGACATAAACCCAGGCCGGGGGTCAGCCTCCCCAGGGGGTGTGCAGCTGGGAGCGGGGACACAACCCGGCAGCCTGGGCCAGTACCTGACCCACACCCTATGGCGGGCCAGGCTCTTCCATCACACCCCGGACACACTCCGCAGACCCCGGGGAAGCGCGGTCAGGGCACAGCCCCCCGACAGGTCACTTCGCTTCCCGACACCCCCTCCTCGCCCAGAGAAACGGAGCCGGGCCCCCCGCCCCGGGGCGGGGGAGGGAGAGTCCCTACAGGGCACAGGGGCTGCTGAGCAACCAGGCCCCCCCACGGGCGCAGCGAGGGGAGGGCGCTGGTGGGCCGGGGAAGCCGGAGAGGCCCAAGCTCCGCTGCGCGGCTGCCAGGAAGGGCCCCGGGAGCGCGGCGGGACAGGGGCGCGGGGGCCAGGCCGGCGGGAGGAAGCGGGGGTGCGAGGCCAGGCCGAGGGGGGCCGGCAGGGCGCCGGGGGGGGGGAAGAGCAGGGGGGCAGGGCGCCGGGGGGGGGCGCGGCGGGGAGGGGGGCAGGGGAGCCAGGCTGGGGGGGGGGGGCAGGGCGCCGGGGGGGGGCGCGGCGCGGCGGGCGGGGGAGAGGGGGGGGGGGCAGGCCGGGAGGGCGCGGGGGGGGACGGGGGAGGCGCCAGGCCTGAAGGGGGCAGCGGGGCGGGCGGGGGGGAGAACGGGGGGGGCAAGCCGGGACCAGGCCGGGAGGGGGGGGAGGGCAGGGCGCCGGGGGGGGGGGCGCGGCGCGGCGGGCGGGGGAGAGAGGAGGGGGGGCAGGCCGGGAGGGCGCGGGGGGGGACGGGGGAGGCGCCAGGCCTGAAGGGGGCAGCGGGGCGGGCGGGGGGGAGAACGGGGGGGGGCAAGCCGGGACCAGGCCGGGGGGGGGGTCAGGGTGCCGGGGGAGGCGCGGCGGGCGGGGGAGAGAGCGGGGGGGCAGGCCGGGAGGGCGCGGCGGGGAGGGGGGCGGGGGGGCGCCAGGCCGGCGGGGGGGTGCCCCCCCGGCTCTCACCCCCTGCGGGTCCTTGACGAAGTAGCTGCCGCTGGAGCCCTGGTAGATGCGCTCCGGGAAGACGCCGCGCTCGCTGGCCGCCTCCGCCCGCCGCACCACCTCGGCGAAGGCGGGGTCCTCGGGGAAGTCGTTCCGCTCGCGCTGGGCCTGCGCCGCCGCCGCCTGGGCCGCCGCCTGCGCCGCCCCGGGGCCCCGGCCGCCCGCCGCGCCCCGCTCCAGCAGCGGCTGCCGCTCGCGGTCGCGGGCGCGCGGGGAGCCGGGCGGGGAGGGCGCGGCGGCGGCGGCGCCGGGGGGGGGCCCGGGCGGCGGCGGGGGGGGCAGCAGCGCGCGCACCGCGCCGCCCGGCCCCGCGGGCAGCCCGTAGGCGGCGGCGGCCGGGGCCCGCTGCGGGGACACCAGCGGGCTGCTCTCGTCCATGGCCGGCCGGCTGTGGCGGGGCGCCGCGCGTCACCTGACCCGCCCGCCGCGGCCAATCGCCGGCCGCCCCGCCCCGCCCCGCCCCGCCGGCCGCGCCCCGCCCCGCGGGCCGCGCCCCCAGCCCCTCGCGCGCCGGGCCCCGCCTCCTGCCCTGGCCACGCCCCCGGACCAGTCCCGCTGCTCTCCGCGCCGGCGCCTCCAACTCCTGGCTGTGCTGGCCACGCCCCTTCCCCGAACACCGCCCGCTGCCTGCTCTGGCCACGCCCCCGGAGTCAGTCACGGTGCTCTCCGCGCCGGTGCCGACTCCTCCCCCTCTCTGTGCTGGCCACGCCCCTTCCCTGAATCCCTCCCCCTGCCTACTCTGGCCACGCCCCCGGAATCAGTCACGGTGCTCTCCGCGCCGGCGCCTCCAACTCCTGGCTGTGCTGGCCACGCCCCTTCCCCGAACCCCGCCCGCTGCCTGCTCTGGCCACGCCCCCGGAATCAGTCACGGTGCTCTCCGCGCCGGCGCCGACTCCTCCCCCTCTCGTGCTGGCCACGCCCCTTCCCTGAACCCCGCCCGCTGCCTGCTCTGGACACACCCCTCCAACCAGTCACAGTGCTAACCACGCCTACTCCACCTCTTCAGTGCGCTGGTCACGCCCCTTCCCTAAACTCCTCCCACTGACTACAATTCCCACTTCCCTTTCTAGCCCCCCAGGCACCAACATCCTCTCCCTAAACCTCTCGAAGGTGCCACGAGCACTCCGGTTCTTTCGGCTAAGCCTGCGCTTCCCCCAAATCCCCGCTTCACTGCACTGACCAGTCTCGTCCTCAAACTCTGGCCACGCCCCTTCCCTAAGCTCCTCCTACTCATTGCATCCAAACTCGATTTAGAATCATTGACTGCAAGGAGCCTCGCCTAAGGCGTCCTGCGGGCGGGTTGAATAGCTGGAGAGAGGCGAGGACTGTCTATCCATGGGCAGGGACTCCGGTTCCCCTGAGTCAATGTCACTGCCTCCCTCCACGCCTGGGACTTCTCCTTCTGTCCTACTGCACCTGTCAATGTGTTTTCAAACAGGAAGCACCAGGCCGCCCTCATGCAGATGCTCCCCAGTTGTGACCTCTTCTGGGCTACAGACTGCAGGCTCTAATCACACTGAATCCCACAACCCCCACCCCCGGTCTCTCTGGGGGAAAGGCTGCTACCAGCCTAAAGAGTGTGCAGTCCTGTGAGGCTATGCATGCTGGTTCTTTAACTTTGTAGCAGGGAGGCAGACCGGGAGGCTGGGGAAGGTTCTGGACGGGAGCTCTGTGGGAGTGACAGAGTGGCTTTAGGGCGAGTACTGTTTCCCTCATTCTAATAAAGTTCCTTGTTCAGTGTTAGAAGAAAGTGACTCTTTCTGAGATTCTTTACCATGGTCACATGAGTGCAGGCCTTAGCCTTTCCTGCCCTTCCGCCCCCATACAAGGAAACCCAGGCACTTGTGCATGCCATGGGATTTTCAGCCCAGGAAGTCTGGCTGATGGTTTTGGAGCGGGTGACTTGGCTAATGGGAGCAGTGCCCGCGCATAAACAGCTGGCCAGTATGTGTAGCTGTGCCAGTTCATGCCAGTGTTCCCAGAGGGTGCCTAATGCCACAGCTGCCTTAGCCACAACTGCTCGTCCAGACACAAGCAGGAAGGCATTTTGGAAATGGCCATGGGCAGCTGCCCAGAGGGAATCGCACTGACCGATCATACGATGCCCTAGTGTCTCTCTGGGCTCAGAGGCAGCCACCCTTCCAAAGACACTAACCTGTGCATCTGGTCTGAAAAGCTATGTGGGGCCTGGCACTCTGGGGTGATGGGGCTGTGGCTGGGGACCGGGCAGGAAGCTGGACCAAGGGGACGGAGCCGTGGCTGGGGACCAGGCTCTGGAGGGACAGGGCCATAGCTGGGGACCGGGCAGAAGGCTGGGCCGGGGGAACAGGGCTAGGGTTGCCAAGCATCCGGTTTTCCACTGGAATGCTCGGTCGAAAAGGGACCCTGGCAGCTCCAGTCAGCCCAGTGGGGGTGGCACCTGTGGGTGCAAGGACAGCACTTGGAGGCTCCCTGGCCACCCATGCACCTAGGGCCGAAGGGACCTGATGGCCGCTTTCTGGGAACAGCAGTACGCGCCCCCAGGACCCTGTATCCTGAAGCCCTCCCACACCCCAACTCCCTGCCCCAGCCCTGAGCCCATATCCAAACTCCCTCCCAGAGCCTGCGCCCTGCACCCCAACCCCCTGCCCCAGCCCTGAGCCCATATCCAAACTCCCTCCCAGAGCCTGCGCCCTGCACCCCAACCCCCTGCCCCAGCCCTGAGCCCATATCCAAACTCCCTCCCAGAGCCTGCGCCCTGCACCCCAACCCCCTACCCCAGCTGAGCCCCACCCTGCACCCCAACCCCCTGCCCCAGCCCTGAGCCCATATCCAAACTCCGTCCCAGAGCCTGCGCCCTGCACCCCAACCCCCTGCCCCAGCCCTGAGCCCCACCCTGCACCCCAACCCCCTGCCCCAGCCCTGAGCCCCACCCTGCACCCCAACCCCCTGCCCCAGCCCTGAGCCCATATCCAAACTCCCTCCCAGAGCCTGCGCCCTGCACCCCAACCCCCTGCCCCAGCCCTGAGCCCCACCCTGCACCCCAACCCCCTGCCCCAGCCCTGAGCCCATATCCAAACTCCCTCCCAGAGCCTGCGCCCTGCACCCGAACCCCCTGCCCCAGCCCTGAGCCCCACCCTGCACCCCAACCCCCTGCCCCAGCCCTGAGCCCATATCCAAACTCCGTCCCAGAGCCTGCACCCTGCACCCCAAACCCCTGCCCCAGCTCTGAGCCCATATCCAAACTCCCTCCCAGAGCCTGCGCCCTGCACCCCAACCCCCTGCCCCAGCCCTGAGCCCCACCCTGCACCCCAACCCCCTGCCCCAGCCCTGAGCCCCACCCTGCACCCCAACCCCCTGCCCCAGCCCTGAGCCCATATCCAAACTCCCTCCCAGAGCCTGCGCCCTGCACCCCAACCCCCTGCCCCAGCCCTGAGCCCCACCCTGCACCCCAACCCCCTGCCCCAGCCCTGAGCCCATATCCAAACTCCCTCCCAGAGCCTGCGCCCTGCACCCGAACCCCCTGCCCCAGCCCTGAGCCCCACCCTGCACCCCAACCCCCTGCCCCAGCCCTGAGCCCATATCCAAACTCCGTCCCAGAGCCTGCACCCTGCACCCCAAACCCCTGCCCCAGCTCTGAGCCCATATCCAAACTCCCTCCCAGAGCCTGCGCCCTGCACCCGAACCCCCTGCCCCAGCCCTGAGCCCCACCCTGCACCCCAACCCCCTGCCCCAGCCCAGTGAAAGGGGGTGAGCGCAGGGAAGGGACGTTGGTTTTGTGCAATGAGAAAGGCGGCAGCCCTACAGGGGCGGCGGCTGGGGAGCCGGGAGCCAGCGGAGGCCGGGGCCGCTCGCGTGCCCGGGGGAGGAAAGGCAGTTTGCCAAGGCAGAGATTCCCTCGCCCCGCACAAACATGGCCGCCCTAGGCGTTCGGCGGCGCGCCCCGCACAAACATGGCCGCCCTAGGCGTTCGGCGGCGCGCCCCGCACAAACATGGCGAGATCGGGGCGGGGGAGTCTCTGCCGCTCACAGCGATGACGATTCTCGGGTAGAATCTTTGCCCCTCATAAAGATGGCGACTGATGACAGCGCCGGCGCTTCTGGCCAATGAGAAGCCGTGTTGCTACGGGTTGTCATGGTAACAGCCAATGACACGTGGAGATGGAGTCTAGTGTTGCTGCCCAAGAGGCTGGGGGGCCGGGTGGGCGGGAAGCCGGGCTGCCAGCGGCGCTGACGGCCGTCGATGGGGACTGGGGCCCCCAGTGGGGAGCGGCGCCGGTGGTGAAACGCGGAGTCCAGGTGAGGGGCCCCCCTGTGCTGCCGGGCCGGGGTGGGGGGAGGGGGGTACAGGAGTGTGACGTGGGGGTGCGGGAGGGGTGCAGGGGGTGGGGTGGAGGCGGAGTAGGGTACAGGAGTGTGACGTGGGGGTTCAGGGAGTGGGGGTACAGGAGTGGGGGGTGCAGGTGGTGAGGTGGAGGTGGAGTAGGGGGAGTGGGGTACAGGAGTGTGACGTGGGGGTTCAGGGAGTGGGGGTACAGGAGTGGGGGGTGCAGGTGGTGAGGTGGAGGTGGAGTAGGGGGAGTGGGGTACAGGCGTGTGACGTGGGGGTTCAGGGAGTGGGGGTACAGGAGTGGGGGGTGCAGGTGGTGAGGTGGAGGTGGAGTAGGGGGAGTGGGGTACAGGAGTGTGACGTGGGGGTTCAGGGAGTGGGGGTACAGGAGTGGGGGGTGCAGGTGGTGAGGTGGAGGTGGAGTAGGGGGAGTGGGGTACAGGCGTGTGACGTGGGGGTTCAGGGAGTGGGGGTACAGGAGTGGGGGGTGCAGGTGGTGAGGTGGAGGTGGAGTAGGGGGAGTGGGGTACAGGAGTGTGACGTGGGGGCTCAGGGAGTGGGGGTACAGGAGTGGGGGTGCAGGGAGTGGGGTACAGGAGTGTGGTGTGATGAGGTGCACGGGGTTGGGTGGGGAAGAAGGGTGCAGGAGTGTGGGGTTGGGGGTGCAGGTGGGGGAGGGGTTGGGGTGCAGGAGTGGGGGGTGCAGGGGGTCATTTGTGTGGGTCACCTGAGTGACACTTTTCTGGAAGCTCAGGGGGGTGCATGAATTCAGCCCCCTTGGATGGCAGGTGAGGTCATTCCGCCCTGGGCTGTCCTAGCAAGGGGCACCTCTGGGTCAGTTCACAGGGATATCTACTGCTGCCCGGCTGGGGTGGGGGCGGAGCTTGGAGTGTCTCTGAGGCCGGTTGTAGTGGGGAGGGGGCAGATTGCTGCTAGAAGGGCTGTTGCACCCATTAGGCCAGGGGCTCTCAAGCTTTTTCTTTCCGAGGCCCCCTCAACGGCTATAAGAATCCCACGGCCCATCCATGCCACGACTGGGTTTCTGCATATACAAGCCAAGGCCAGCGTCAGGGGGCAGCAAGCCGGGCAGTTGTCCGGGGCCCCACCACAAACCTGTGAAGCTAAGTTGCTCAGGCTTTGGCTTGAGCCCTAGGCGGTGGGGCTTTGGCTTTCTGCTCTGAGTCCCAGCAAGTCTAATGCCGGCCCTGCTTGGTGGACCACCTGAAACCTGCTTGTGGCCCCGCGGTGGGCCCTGGACTCCTGGTTGAGAACCATTGCATTAGACAATGACTAGCATGCACACACAGTGTAGATTAGGAGTACTTGTGGCACCTTAGAGACTAACCAATTTATTTGTGCATGAGCTTTCGTGAGCTACAGCTCACTTCATCAGATGCATACCGTAGAAACTGCAGCAGACTTTATATATACACAGAGAATATGAAACAATACCTCCTGCAATACCACTGCAGGACAGTGGGGTGGGAGGAGGTATTGTTTCATATTCTCTGTGTATATATAAAGTCTGCTGCAGTTTCCACGGTATGCATCTGATGAAGTGAGCTGTAGCTCACGAAAGCTCATGCACAAATAAATTGGTTAGTCTCTAAGGTGCCACAAGTACTCCTTTTCTTTTTGCGAATACAGACTAACACGGCTGTTACTCTGGAACAGTGTAGATTACGTGCCAGATGCACTCACAGCTTGGTGGAATTGTTACTAGAGGTGCACGCCTCTTTTTGTGGGAGGCAGGACAATCCATGGTCCCCAAGCAGCTCCATTTCTCTCTCCTCCAGCTTTGGATCATGAATTCCAGTGTGGTGTCTGGATTCTGTGTATCTCCCCATGAAGCCATCCAAACTAGTGCTTCTCTGTGTCCCATCCCAACCCCTCCCAGGCCTCTCCTCCAGGCTGATGGGGGGCCTGTGAGCCTGAGAAGAGCACTGGCTGTTAATGACCTCAGCAGAGAGCACTCAGTCCAATTACCAGCTTGGCACTGACTAAGGACCATCTATCTTCTAGACAAGAAGCCCCTGCAGTCTAGCTTTGGTCCTTCCCAGCAATACATCCTGCTGGCTGGGGAGCTCTCTGGCTCTCAGCTTCCATGGAGGTAAGCGAGTGAGCATCCTCTCTCTCGGAGGGAGCAGCCCACCCCTGGCCCAGAGCATGATGCTGGTACATTCCCCCTTTAAAAAGCCCTTTCTCTTAGCTTGCATTGTAAGGCCTGCAGCTTGAACTGTCGAGCTGGTCCCTAAGAGGGGCAGCATGTGTGCGGGGAAGCATGGCTCAAGGGAGCTGCACACCAGGCTAGCGCTGTGCTGCGGGTGCATCTCTGGCTTCTCTTGGTGCCATTACAAGCTAATCATGGTTCTCTCAGGAACAGCTTTTTCCAAATGAGTGGCTGAGCCTCGATTTGAATGGAAATACTGATTAAACTCACAGCCTGTTTGGGTGTTGGCTTTTGGTTTTGCAAATTGAACTAGAAGGCTAGCGGCACGTATGGTATCATGGTGATCGGAATTGTGGTTTGGTGAGTAAGTAAAGGGGAAAATGAGATGGAGTAGAGACTAAAGTGGGGGTAAGACATTCAAATCCCAACGTGCCTATGAGTCAAACTGCGGTGCCTGCCCAAGCTGAGGGAACCAGGGGAAATAGGTTCTGATTTTTCACCACTGATGCTGCCCTCTGAATAGAGCCGTCAGTTTCCCTTCCTAGGTTTTGGACACTACAACAACATCTGGGGAACAGAGAAACCGGGGGGAGGGCTAAAGCCTTCTAAGTGGTTCTCACGGTAGCAGCATGCTCCTTGGGCTGAATATGGATTTGTGACACCTCTCCTGGCTACCTGTGTGACGAAGTGGGACTGTTCTTAATATTTCCTCTGAATATTGTGGGGGTGCCTCAGTTTCCCAAAGGCAGTTCTTAAGTATCTAGGTGGTGGGGTAAGGGTGTATGATCACTGCAGAGCCCTAGAGGGCAGGTGTGTGCAGGAGTCTGGACACAGAGAATGGCCGACACCCTGTTTCCTGGCAACTGATGGCCTGAGCAGTTCCCCCCTGCAAGGTGAGAGCTAAAGGGTTGGAGAACAAAGGAATCCGGTGACCTCCTGGCCCCGGAAAGGAACAAAGCCCAGAGGAGGAGGGGCTGGAGGGAGTTTCAGTTTGGGGCTGGCTGGGACATGGAGTGAAGGGCAGACATGGTTGTCTGGCTCACTGCCCCCCAAAATGGACCTAGCTGACAGGTCCTGTTCTCTGCACCTACAAGCTCTGTTTTAGACCATGTTCCTGTCGTCTAATAAACCTCTGTTTCACTGGCTGGCTGAGAGTCACGTCTGACTGCAAAGTTGGGGTGCAGGACCCTCTGGCTTCCCCAGGACCCCGCCTGGGTGGACTCGCTGTGGGAAGCGCACGGAGGGGCAGAGGATGCTGAATGCTCCGAGGTCAGACCCAGGAAGGTGGGAGCCGGGTGAGCTGTGTGTCCTGCAGACAGGCTGCTCCCAGAGAGGAGACTTCCCCAGAGTCCTGACTGGCTTCGTAGGGAGCAGTTTCAGAGCATCGCCTGGGGACTCCGTGACAACCTGGCAGAGTCCTCTTCCCGCCACTCCCTGTCCTCACTGAAATGAGCAGAGTAAAGTCATCTCTCTCCAGGGCAAAGTGCAGCTGGGACTTACAGACTCACTGACCTCTGAGCTGGAAAAGCCATGTTTGACCCTCTCTCCATTTGCTGGAGTCCAGCATGACCCCAGCAAATCTCTTCTCCTCTCTCAGTGATCTCCACGTGGGCATGGTTACTGTCCAAGGGCCTGACCCAAAGAATCCCCAAGAGGACATGGTTCTCCACTTGGCTCCTTTTGAATCTGCATTTCTAATTGCGCTGCCAGGAGAGAGCTGCGGTAGGAAGAGGGGACTCTGGTGCTGGAAGCTCTCTCCCGTCCCCTCCCTGGTACTGCACTGAGGCCTTGGGAGGCCTGGTTCTCAGTCTTACTGGTTGGTCGAAGTCTGAGTAGAGAAGCCCTGGGATTGCATTGGCAATGGGCTCCAGAGCTTGGCACGCTTGGCTCTCAGTCCAATGGCCCTTGTGAGAAATGAATCGTTGGGTTATTGGAGACTCATGACCACAAGGGTCACTGATTAGCCCCCTTGTCCTCTCACCCCTACTGGGGTCCTGTAGGGCAGAGCAGAGGCCCACTGGGAAGTTGGGGGCACCACTACTGCTCATGCAGCACCCTCCAGAACTATCCTGGCACCTCTCGCCCCCTCCTCCCTCTGGCAGCCTGAGCTCCATGGCTGCAAGATTTCTCCCTCCCTCCTCTGGGAAGCGGGAGTGCTGCCGGCACAGCCCTGGCAGGGGGATTTGATAGTTACTGGGACAGAGCCACAACAGGTGTCAGTGCTGGGAGCCAGTGGGACATCCTACATCAGCAGCCGTGATTTCATTGCCAGGTCCAGAGAGTGTCCTCTGCCTGCCCTTCCCCGCATCGGAGCACTTCATTAGATAGGGACGGGAGGTGGCCTTTGATACTCAGCAGGAGCCCTGTGCCTCGAGGGAGCAGCAAGCCGAAGCCAGAGCTCCCTCTGGGAGGACAGAGCAGGGATCCTTGCCCTTCGAGTGAGATGACTCTCCACTGTTTCATGGAGGTGCAGCCATGTTGGGCTTTGACTCCACGCTGATGAAACAAAAGCCACAGGCAACAGCAACCTGAACCGAGCACACAAACTGGTCACTGCTGGCTGAGGAGCAGGGATCTTCTGCCCTGAGGTGGTCACCGGTGCCCAGCTCTCAGACTCCCGTGTCCTCTGTGGGCCTTCGGCATTTCCTGGAGTCCACTCTGGTCCCAGCACAGGGCACCTCCAAGGACAGGAGCCATAGTCTGTGCCCTTCTGACCAAGGCCTGGGTTGGGCAAGATGTCGGACTCCTCTTCCAGGGCAGTCTGTGCAAGATTCTCCAAGCAGCAATCTAGGATACACAGCCTCAGTGAGGCCCAGCCTCAACCTTATTGAGAGAGGATCAGTAACACCCAGGAGGTGGCTGGGCCCTGCTCCCTGAGCCATCTGGCAAGCTAGCAAATACAGGGGAGTGCTCTCCCTCAGCCTCCCACAACCCACGTCTACACTGGGGAACCACAAAGGGTTAACTAACGTGACTTAGCCCCTGGTGTGGACATGTCAGGCCATCTGGCCAGGGTTAGCCCTGTGTCCATGTGAAGCACTGAGAGGGCCCGCCAACCCTCCTCTCCCTGCAGTATCAGATGGCTGATATCCCCGTGGCCATGGAGTTCCTAGTCAAATCCAGCTTTTCACAGAAGGCGTTTGCCCGGCTCTGCTGGTTTATTCTCCTCTCCCCAGGCTTATATTCAGGACCTGATACACCTGGCCTTTGGTGTACACCCAGGCAAACATCCTGCCTCTGTGCTTGCTGTGACTCTCCATTGAGGCGTGAAGAGTCTAGAGTTGTTATGGAGAACTGGTCAGCTGGTAGCTTGGCTGGCTGGAAATCCCCCCACCCCCCAGACCCCAGTGGTTGGTTCTACATTGCTATTGACAGGATCTGTTAATACAGAGATCAGTTTTTCCCTCAAAACCCAGCAGTGTCCCTGTACAGCTGCCATTTATGGGAGGGTTATGGGGCCGTTCTATGGACCAGCACCAGGTGGGGCACAGTTTCCTCTTATTTACCTTGGGACTTTGCAGGTCTGGAACCTGACATCTGGGGAAGAAAGAACCAAACCAGGCAGGTCTCCAGTTAATGTATTGGGGACAGGTCCTGCTTTGAGCAGGGGGCTAGACTAGGTGACGTCCTGGGGTCCCTTCCAACCCTGATATTCGATGATTCTATTTTATTTACTAAATTCAGCAAAAAGCATGGACAAGTCACATTGAGAACGTGGGTTAGTAGCAAGCAAATTAATGTGACTGTCACGGAGTCCCTGGGCGATGCTCTGGAACTGCTCCCCATGAAGCCAGTCAGGACTCTGGGGCAGTCGCCTTCCTGTGAGCAGCCTGTCCCCAGGGCAAACAGCTCACACAGCTTCCACCTTCCTGGGCCTGACCTCGGAGCATTCAGCATCCCCTTCTCACACCATGTGCTTCCCACAGCAAGTTCGCTCAGGCGGGGCTCCTGGGGAAGCCAGAGGGTCCTGCACCCCAACTTCGCAGTCAGATGTGACTCTCAGCCAGCCAGTAAATCAGAGGTTTATTAGACGACAGGAACATGGTCTAAAACAGAGCTTGTAGGTGCAGAGAACAGGACCCCTCAGCTGGGTCCATTTTGGGAGGCAGTGAGCCAGACAACCACGTCTGCCCTTCACTCCATGTCCCAGCCAGCCCCAAACTGAAACTCCCCCAGCCCCTCCTCCTCTGGGCTTTGTTCCTTTCCGGGGCCAGGAGGTCACCTGATTCCTTTGGTCTCCAACCCTTTAGCTCTCACCTTGCAGGGGGGAAGGGCCAGGCCATCAGTGGCCAGGAAACAGGGTGTCGGCCATTCTCTGTGTCCAGACCCCTGCACACACCTGCCCTCTAGGGCTCTGCAATGATCATACACCCTTATCCCACCACCTAGATACTTAAGAACTGTCTAGGGGAAACTGAGGCACCCCCGCAATATTCAGAGGAACCATTAAGAACAGTCCCGCTTCGTCACAGTAATGATCCAGGTTATTTAATCCAACAGATCCCTCTGAGATCTGCGTGATACTGTGGGAAGGCAGCCGTCCTGCGTAGCCGTCAGCCCCAAGGAGCAGCATTATGAATCTCCATGCCAGTCAATAGCTTTGTTCCTGACAAATAGTGATTCAGGGAGGGCCAAAATCACCCCGCAGCCAAATCCGCAGGCAGTTCCGAGTTCTATTGGGACATTTCATTTACAATTTAAATGACAAATGTAGGTGAAAACCAGGTGAGTTCTCAGGATTAAACACAGAGCTCCTAACCCAGGAGATATGCGTGTGATCTCCTAGGCAAGGAGGTTGTTTCCCCTAGGGCACTCAGGTGTTTGAGGAGCTGTTGAACAGGTGCCACTCTCCTCTAACTTCTCTGGGGCCCAGCCCCACTGCACACCTGTGTGCTTGCTACCAGCCATGTGCTGAAGCTTAAACCCTACATGCACAAATGCGGGGGTAGCGGCAACCCTCTGCTGGTAAGTTGGAAGAGAAGAGCAAACCCCAAAGGTTGATTCTTGCGCAGGATGGTTGTCATGACTCTCGGTTGGTTCAGCCACTGGAAGCTGGGATGGGGTAATACCCAGTACTTTTATCACTGATTCAGAAGTTCTTGCTGGCTCCTAGAGATTACTTGCTGGCCGGTGTCAAAGACTCTTACCCTTCCCTGGCCAGGTGGGAGGGTGGGGGAAGCACAAGCCTCTCTGCCAGCATGGTGGAATTAGGTGGCCAGAGACTCCTGGACAGGAGCAGCCAGGACAGGCAACCAAAGGGTGGCCTGGCTGCCTTCTCCCCTTTGGAAGCCCCTCAGTAAATCAGAATGGGGCCCTCCTCACCCGAGATCACAGGATCACCAAAAGGGCTTGATTAGGTCTCCCTTATGCAAATGAGAGCCTGCCCACTGCAGACACTGTAGGCCCCAAATCCAGGAGTCTGTCCAGGCAGTTGGCAGGTCCCCAGGTATTTTGAGGCTCAGGCAACTGGCCATATCTCAGCTGGCGTACGACAGTTGACTCCAGAGTCATTCAAACTGTAAAGCTGGCTGTGAGCTGGCCCTGAAATGCTGGGCAGACCTGGCTCCCACGCTCGCTCAGCCGTGCACAGAGAGCGACATGGCATACGCCTTCCCCCATCCCTTGGTGCTCAGCTTGGAGCAGAGTTGTTCGCTCTGCGGAATCCAGCGAGAGCTTAGTCTCTAACTCAGAGCAGGAAGTCTGTTCCTCCTCAGCTCCCAATCCAGAGGTGCCATCTTTACCTGCAGGGAGCTCCTTAGCCTTCGCAGGCACCTTATCTGCTCAGGGGATGGAGGTCTGTACGGTTACAGGGCTCGTTCCTTCCCCGGTCTAGGCAGCTGCCAGCCCATCTGGGGGCTGCAGCGTGGCGATGGAAGATGCAATGTCAGGTCAGCTGGAAGGGCTGCTGGCCCAAGGGGGCTCAGCCCCGTCATCTCCTGACTAGCAATGTGCAGAGAGGGCATCCCCTGGCAGGTCAGTCCAGCTGGTGGATCCTAGTGACAAGCCTCAGAGAGGCACTGGGGTTGGGAGGAGATCCGAGAGATCCAAAGGGAATGGGGAAGTGCCGGCCGGTGCTAGGCAGAGGCCAAGGAGCTTGCACTGGGCGTGGAACGCGGGGAGCTGTGGGGATGGGACATGCTTTGGGCAGAGGGAGAGCTTCATGCAGCATGCAGCCTGGCCTGGAGCAGGACACTAGGGTCAGGGTGAGGCCTCAGAACAATGGCAAACAACATAACCTGGGTCCTGCATATCCAGCAGGCTCCCAGCCAGCCAGCAACGTGCGTCTCCCCCCCAGCACCTATTGGGTGTTCTCACCTGCCCCTTCTTTGCAGGTGTCATCTCACCCTCCAGGACCTGGCAGCATGACCTTGACCAAGGGCTCCTTCACCTACTCCAGTGGGGAGGAGTACTGCGGGGAGTGGAAGGAAGGTGAGCAGGGGTGCAGTGCCATGGCCCAGCTGTGTCTCCCAGCTGGCCCGTTCCATTACCCTCCCCTGGCTCCACCCAGATGGGCTGCAAACAGCCCCTGCCATCTGTGCTGGGCACAGCCTGCCAGCTTCCCCTGCAGGCGGGGCTGGGAGAGGCACCTGCTCCAGTCGGTCCCACAGGTTGTATGGTGCCCTCCTTCTGGGAGAAGGGAGCCTGCCCCGCCCTACGTGACAAGGCTCTTGGTGCCAGGCCCTTAAAAATCAGTAACCCAAGTTCTCCCCAGACAGCGTCTGCCCCTGCCCTCCCCAGGCCCTTGGCTGCTCCCCAACTCCTGGGACAGGGCAGCCTGATCTCCTGCCTCCCCCCTTGGCCTTAGCCCATGACACTGGGGAAGAGCAGTGTGTCCCTGTGGGACCACTGGCTGCCAGGGAGCCCTGTGCCTCTCAGTGTTGGGGCTGCCCTCTCTGGGGAGCCGGGTGTGCTGTGGGGAGAGCTGGGTCTGTCTATACAGCACGTGTCACTTCTGGCTGCCGAGCAGCACTGCCAGACACTGCCCCCAGGGTCCAAGCCCCTCTGGCAATTGCCATTCCTCTAAGGGATGAGAGCAGGCCGAGTGACCTCTCCCCTCACTGGCTCGGGCCTGGGGATTCCTGAGCTGCATGCGTCCTGCCCAGGCAGCCCTGCCATGGCACCGGGAAAGCTGGCAGCAGCCCTGGAGCAGCCTGTGTTTGGGGATGTCTGCCCCAGCACCCGGCAGCTTCCTACCAGTGTGGACCATAAATGTGCCCTGTCGGGATGCCCTTGTGATCCCCTCCTCCTCCTCCTCTCCCTTCACCCTCCTGTGTGTCCTGGTGAATGGCAGATGCCTGCCCCATGCGTGGATTGGCCCCGGGGGGGCAAGCAGGGAGGGCAGGAGAGGCTGCTGTAACAAAGTCCAAACCCTCCTGCCCACTGGCCTGGGGAGCTGATTGCGTAGAGCCTAGCCGTGAATACAAGCTGCCTTCCCCTGAATCTCTCGGGCTCCCTTCTGCCTGTCCCTGGGCACTGGCAGAGCAGCCATGAGTGCTGGGGTTCCTGGCTCTGTCTGGCGATAGATACTGAGCACGGGCCCCAGGAAGAGATGGACCCCGCTGAGCCTGGCTGGGAACAACCCAAACCTCCCCAGCTGGGCCAGCTCTGGGAGCAAGCTTAGCCCTGGGTTTTCCCGTATGGTCCTGTGGAGCCCAAGTGAGGCTTCTATGACCCCCAGCACAGCACTGCCCTGCCCTGCCCACATCCCAGCAGTGCCCTGCCCATCCCTGCACCTGTCCCTCTGGTCCCCTTCTGGGGGGATGGGCCCTGTGGCCCCTTCCCCGGGCTGCGGGCGCTGGTGACACTGCCTGCTCTTGTTGCCTAGGCCGCAGGCACGGCGTTGGCCAGCTAACGTTTGCGGATGGCAGCACCTACCTGGGTCACTTTGAGAATGGGCTCTTCCATGGCTGCGGCGTGCTCACCTTCTCCGATGGCTCCAGGTTGGTACAGCGCCTTGCTGGGTCTGCCCTGAGCGGCCTGGGCAGCTTGGGGCAACTGGCCTTTCTCTTCCGTGGGGACTGGGGATGGCTGAGGGGTGCTGGTGCTGAGTCATGTCTGTACCCTCTCATCCCACGGAGACCCTCTCCTCTCTGCTCCTGCTTACTCGCCTTCCCCCTTCAGCTCTGGAACCTGTGGGTGCTGCTCCTCCGTTAGCCTGTTGGGGGCCAGCCACACTCCCTGCCACAGGGCTGTTGTGGACTGGCGCTGCCAGCTCCTGCGGGTCTCGGGTATAAGAGCGCCCCAGTGTCCCATGCCTGAGCAGCTGTGAGGCTGGGGCTGGTGGGGTGTGGCCGGGGTGCCTGATTCATAGATACTAAAGTCAGAAGGGACCATTATGATCATCCAGTCCGACCTCCTGCACAACGCAGGCCACGCAATCTCACCCACCCACTCCTGCGATAAACCCCTGACCTATGTCTGAGCTACTGAAGTCCTCAAATCGTGGTTTAAAGACTTCAAGGAGCAGAGAATCCTCCAGCAAGTGACCCGTGCCCCATGCTACAGAGGAAGGCGAAAAATCTCCAGGGCCTCTTCCAATCTGCCCTGGAGGAAAATTCCTTCCCGAGCCCAAATATGGCGATCAGCTGAACTCTGAACATATGGGCAAGATTCACCAGCCAGACACCCAGGAAAGAATTCTCTGTAGTAACTCAGATCCCACCCATCTAACATCCATCACAGGCCATTGGGCCTGTTTACCATGAATATTTAAAGATCAATTAATTGCCAAAATCATGTTCTCCCATCATACCATCTCCTCCATAAACTTATCGAGCTTAATCTTATGGTGCGGGTGGGCTGGCGGGGCGCGGGCAGGCGGGGAGCCTCACGCGGCGGGGCAGGCGGGGAGCCTCGCGGGGCGCGGGCAGGCAGGGAGTCTGGCACTGCGGGGTAGGTGGGGACCGTTATGCTGCGGGGCGGGCAGAGAGCCAGATGCTGCGGGGGCACAGGAGGGGAGCCTGACGCTGCGGGGCTGTCTATCTGCAGGTACGAGGGGGAGTTCATGCAGGGGAAGTTCAATGGCGTCGGAGTTTTCACACGCTACGACTCGATGACCTTCGAGGGCGAGTTCAAGAGCGGGCGTGTGGACGGCTTCGGTGAGTCCAGGCAGCCCCCGTGAGCAGCTGCAGCCCCTGCCAGCAAGAGCAGCGGGACGAACAGTCTGGGCAGAGCCAGGCAGGCAGCCCTGTTCTCCAGCATGGCCCCCATTGCCCCCCTGCTGCTCCACTCCTAGACCCTGCTCTCCCACCGCCCTGCCCCTCCCTGCCCCTCCCTGGTGTGTGCAGCTCCCTTCCCCATGACTCCCTGCTCTTCCCTCCCCCAGGGCTCCTGACCTTCCCCGACGGCTCCCATGGGGTGCCCCGCAGCGAGGGCTTCTTTGAGAACAACAAGCTGCTGCGGCGGGAGAAGTGCCCGGCCGTGATCCAGAGAGCTCAAAGTGCCTCCAAGTCCGCACACAACCTCCCGGCGTGACCGTGGTGCCACGGGACTCCGCCGCCCACCCACGGCCCCTGCTGCCGCTGGCCGGCCTGGCTTCCAAGAGCCTGCGGGGCAGGAGCTGCGGTGCCCAGCTGGGGGGGGGCGTTGGCACAGCTCGTCACAGGCCCCAGCATAGCTGGCCACCTCCCTCCTGCTGTCTGCAGAACTTCCTCTGAGTGCCACCTCCTGGATCCTGGGGGCTCTGAGTGCTGCCCCCCACTCGGGGGAGACAGGAGACCCCCTTCCCTGGGGCTTTGCTCACTGCCTTGGGGCAAGCAGTACCGCAGGACCCTCCATGCAGACCGCTGGGCACAGCCCCCGTGGCCAGCCCTGCTGCTGGGCTGTGTGGGGCAGTGGAGGGGCAATCTGCCAGGGCCGTGGTGCCTGTGGTTAGCAGGGGATGTAGCTGGGAGCTGCTGCACCTGCTTTCTCAAAGCCAGGCATGATGGGCTGGGGGTAGTGCCCAGTCTGTGCCCCTCAAGCTCAGCGGGAATAGTGCCCCTCCCCAGAAGGTTGCTGACCCAGGCCTGAATTCACTGGTGGGGTATGGTGGCTATGGCAGGGAGCTGGTATCTCCCTGCACCTTTTTGTCCTGATGCTGAGGGCAGGGCAAGCCCCCCCCACCTCTTCCCTTGCTCTGCGTATCCTGGCCCCATGGCCCGTGCCTCCCCCTCAGCTCTCCCAAGGGCGTATGGCCTGAGCAGGCCCAGGTCTCCTCCCAGCTGGCCTCTCTGTGTCCCAGGGGCTGTCTGGTCACTATTGCCTGTCAGTGCCTTGGCACAGGTTCGGGCCAGGGCTGTGATCAGAGGGCACTGAGTAGCCCCAGCCCTGAGCCATGCCCATGGTTCCAAGCGTCTCAGCCTCCTCCCTCATTGCTGTGCTGACAGGCCGCACTGTGGGGCTGGTGCCAAGGGCTCCGGCAGGCACCGGGCGCTGTGGGTCTGCACTGCCTGGGGTGAGCTTTTCACGCTCCCGCTGTCCCTTGAACCGACTGGGGGCTTAGTCTCCATTCAGCCCTAGTGAGCACTGGGGCCTGCCATGATGGGACCGTGTCTGTGCCAGTGACTGGGGGGCTGCAGGTCAGGGCAAGGGGCAGAGGCAGAGCCCAGCAGGGCGAGGAAGAGCAGGGGCTGAGGGGCACCAGCAGTGTGAGGTGGGGGAGCCAGGGCTGGGCTCACGGGGCAGCGAGCAGGATGGGGGGCACCAGCAGAGCTGCACACAGGACTCCCCCCACGCGGCCTGCTTGTCTCCAGTGTCGGTTCTCTGCTGGGAGCAGTAGCTGTCACTCGTGATGCTGGTGCAGGAAGGGAGCCCGGGGCCAGGCCCGGCTGAGAGCCGTCTCCTCGCAGAGCGGGGTGCCTGTGAACTGCCCGCTCCGTGCTGCTACTGCCCTCGTGCCTTGCTGTGTCCTACACCGCGCCGCGCCCGCGGGGCCTCGGTGAATAAACCGCGTTGCCAAACCTGCCCTGCTGTGTGTGGTTCTGTGAGGTGGGCTGGGGCCAGGCCTGCCCATCCCTCCCTTCATCACCCAGCTGGAGGAGGCGACCCCCCAGGGGTTGACCCCCCAGGGGTTTTCCCCCCAGCCCTTCCCAGGTTTGAGCACAGGGAGGGGCCCCCGGGGAGGGGCCCCCATTCCCCTTCCCCTCCCCCCCCCCCCCCCCCCCCCCCCCCCCCCCCCCCCCGTCGCAGTCACTGCCCCCTGTGACGCAGCAGGGAGGGGGGAGGGTTGACCTGGGAATGTGCCCTGGGGATGGGAGACCTGAGAGCCTGTAACCTGAGCCAGGAGCGGGAGGGGAAGGTAACACCTCTGCACAGGAATGTGAACAGAGGCTGCAGGAGAGAGCCTGCTTGGTGGGTTTTTGGTTTCAGTTTAGGGCTGGGTGCTGGAACACAAGGAACCCCAGGGCTGGGGTCTTGGCTCCCTGCCCCCCAGAAGGACTTGACTGAGGGGTCCTGGTTGTACCCACAAGCTCTGTTTTAGACTGTGTTCCTATTGTCCAATAAACCTTCCGCTTTACTGGCTGGCTGAGAGTCTCAGTGGATCCCAGGAAGAGGGGTGCAGGGCCTGGACTCCCCCACACTCCGTGACAACTGGTGGCAGAGGTGGGATCTACTGCACCCCGTGAACGGCATTTTCTGCAGTAAGTGACTGGGGAACAGTAAAACGAAGGGGAATTGACGGGGACCAGGCGTGCTGAAGATTCAGAGAGAGACGGTTTCGGGGGGCGGTTAACCCCTGGGAGTGTGTGACCAGAGAGAAGGACTTTTGCAGTAACAGGGTCCCCCAGGGGATTGCAGCGAGCGGTCCCAGGGGCGGAGGAGTCTGCAGCTCGATCTTGGCAAAGAGGTGGTGACCTCAAGAAGGACTGGCACACGAAGCGTTTTTCCTGGAAACCGTAGAAAGCTGCCCGGCCTGCGAGTGGCCAGCAGGGAGATGTACGCTAAATGCCTTAAGAGCGACTTCGTCGAGCTGTGCAGGCAGAGGGGGCTGTGCATTGGGAGGTCCACCAAGGAACAGCTGATTGTCCAATTGGAGGAGAAGAATCTCTTGGATGACCTGATCCCTGTCCCTGAGGGAAGCCGCCCGGTGGATGCAGCGTGGACCCTTGGGCCTGACCGGGCTGGGAGGGGTCAGACTGCTGCCAAGGACATCCCAAGATCTTTCCTACCTATGCCTAGGGGAGGGGTTGGGGGAAGCCCAGCGAATACTGAGGGCACCCTGATCCCGGCAGCCAGCAGGGGATCCTCCCGGCGGAGCTCCCCATTCCTGGAGCGGAGGCGGCTGGAATGGGAGAGGGAGATGAAAATCAGGGAGCTGGAGGATCATAACAAGCAGTGTCAGCATGAGCAGGAGGAGAAGGAGAAACAGAGCCAGCATGAACTGGGGCTGGCCAGGCTGCGGAGCAGTGGGGCCCCGGCTGCGGTGAGTGCGGGGGGACCCAAGACTGCAAGGAGCTTTGATAAGTGCTTCCTGGCCCAGAGGAAGGAGGGGGAGGACATAGATAGCTTTCTGACGGCCTTTGAGTAAGCCTGCGAGATGCACAGGGTTGACCCTGAAGACAGGCTCCAGTTCCTCACCCGCTGACTGGACCCAAAGCCGTGGAGGTGTACAGCCGGATGACAGGGCCGGAGGCAGGGGACTATGAACTGTTCAAACAGGCCCTGCTCCGTGAGTTTGGGCTGACCCCCGAGATGTACCGGAGAAGGTTCCGGAGTCAGCGTAAAACGCCTGAGGTCACCTACCTACAACTGGTCAACCGGATGCAGGGATATGCCCGCAAGTGGACAGCTGGGGCCCAAGCTAAAGAGGACCTGCTTGACCTAATCGTACTGGAGCAACTGTATGAACAGTGCCCTTCCGACCTGAGGCTGTGGTTGGTGGACAAAAAGCTCGAGAACCCCCAGCACGCAGGGCAGCTGGCCGACGAGTTTGTGAACAGTCGGTCAGGGGGTAGCAGGGAGGAGTCCCAAAAGAACAGGCCCCCCCCCGATGCAGAGAGAGAGTCACCATGGGGCCTCCCAGCGGGGAAATAGGGAGAACCCCCTCCCAAGGGGAACGCCTGGCGTCGGGCCCCTCCGACCCGCTCGAGGGGACCAACGTGACCTGAGCTGCTATCACTGTGGCCAGAGAGGCCACGTATGGACCCAGTGCCCCGGGCTCAGGGACAAACTGAGCAGACTCAACCTACCCAGGGTTAACTGGGTAGGGACCCAGCTGGACGAGGGGCAGAGGGCCAAGGAAAGGGGGGCTGCCAGCTTACCACCTGCTCGGGAGGGAAGAGTACCGCCGGCCAGCTCCGCCAGAGGGCTGGAGGCTCTGGACTCAGGGTTCTTGGTTTACGGGATGGGCGCAGGGCTGTCCCTCCGGAGAGAGTGCCTTGTTCCCCTGGAGGTGGATGGGAGGAAGGTCAATGGATACTGGGATACGGGCGCGGAGGTGACGCTGGCCCGGCCTGAGGTGGTGGCCCCAGATCAGGTGGTGCCCAACACCTACCTGCCTCTGACAGGGGTGGGCGGGACCCCATTTAAGGTGCCCGTGGCAAGGGTACACCTGAAATGGGGGGCCAAGGAGGGCCCCAAGGATGGGGGGGTGCACCACCATTTGCCCACCGAGGTTTTGATGGGGGTGGGGGGACCTAGAGGGCTGGCCAAGCAAACCCCAGACCTCCCTGGTTGTGACCCGTAGCCAGAGCCAGCGAGGAGCACTGCGCCCTGATCTCGGGGAGAGTATCACACCGGAGGCGCAGGACCCTACCCGGGTGGGGAGGGAGCGCTGAGGGGCACGGCTCAGAGAGGCTGTGGCCTCAGACCCGGCCAATGAGAGGGAGCCGGATCCCATCCCTTCCCCAGACGCTGAGTTCCAGGCCAAGTTGAGGAAAGATCCCTCCTTGCGGAAGCTCAGGGACCTGGCCCACCTGGGTGTGGTACGGACCATGAGGAGAGGCTGCCAGGAGAGGTTCCTGTGGGAGAAGGGGTTCCTGTACCGAGAATGGGCTCCCCCGGGGAAGTGGAGTCCTGTGGGATCAGGAGGCAGCTGGTGGTCCCCCAGAAGTATCGCCGCAAGCTACCGTACCTGGCCCATGACATCCCCCTCTCAGGCCACCAGGGAATCCGGCGCACCCGGCAGAGGTTGCTACAGAACTTTTACTGGCTCGTGGTCTTTACCACGGTCCGGCAGTATTGCCGATCCTGTGACCCCTGTCAGAGGGTGGGGAAGGCCCGGGACAAGGGGAAAGCACCTTTGAAACCTTTGCCCATCATAGAGGAGCCTTTCCAGAAGGTGGCCAAGGACATAGTGGGACCTCTTAGCAAGACGACCCAGTCGGGGAAGAAATACATTCTGGGGGTGGTAGATTTTGCCACCCGCTACCCCGAGGCAGTGCCATTAGCTTCCATTGAAGCAGACACCGTGGCCGATGCGCTCCTGACCATTTTCAGCCGAGTGGGGTTCCCCAAGGAAGTCTTGACAGACCAAGGGTCCAACTTCGTGTCGGCCCCGCTCCGGAGTTTGTGGGAGAAATGTGGGGTCCAGCACAACTGGGCCTCAGCGTATCACCCCCAATCCAACAGGCTCGTGGAGAGGTTCAACGGGATGCTAAAGATGATGCTGAAAACCTTTATGAACCAGCACCCGCAGGATTGGGACAAGTACTTACCTCACCTGCTGTTCGCGTACAGGGAGGTGCCCCAGGAGTCTACCGGATTTTCACCTTTCGAACTGTTATATGGAAGGAGGGTGAGGGGCCCCCTGGACCTGATGAGAGACGAGTGGGAAGGGAAGGCCACTCCCGATGGAGAGTCAGTGGTGGAGTATGTCCTGATCTTCCGAGAGAGACTGGCTGAACTCATGGGCCTGGCCAGGGAGAATCTGGCCAGAGCCCAGAAGAAGCAGAAGGTCTGGTATGACCGCACGGCGCGGGCCCGGGCCTACGCCACTGGGGATCCGGTGACAGTTCTCATCCCCGTGAGAAAGAACAAACTACAGGCCGCCTGGGAGGGCCCTTTCAAGGTTGTCAAGCAGCTAAACGAGGTAAACTATGTGGTGGAGCTGTCGAACCGGGCGCACCACCGCCGGGTGTACCATGTGAATATGATGAAGCCATATTATGCCAGGGGGAATGTGGTGTTGGCCGTGTGTGGACAGTGGGAGGAACAGGGAGATGACCCTTTAGTAGATCTATTCCCTGGGACCAGAGCTAGTTCCCCCCTGGAAACAATTCCCCTCTCAGATCAGCTAACCCCTGCCCAGCAAGCTGAGGTCAGGGGGGTGCTGCATCCGTACCGCCAGCTGTTTTCCAACCAGCCTGGACGCACTAATCTGACTGTCCACCGGGTGCAAACAGGGTCGCACCCGCCAATAAGATGCTCCCCCTTTCCGAGTCACAGGGAAAACTGCTCAGGACCTGGAAAGAGAGGTCCGGGACATGCTGGCTTTGGGGGTGATCCAGCCATCGGCCAGCCCTTGGGCCTCGCCGGTGGTGCTGGTCCCCAAAAAGGACGGGTTGGTCCGGTTCTGTGTGGACTATCGGAAGCTGAATGCCATCACTTTATCTGATGCCTACCCCATGCCCAGGCCTGATGAGCTCCTCAACAACCTGGGAGGAGCTCGATACTTTACCACCATGGACCTTACAAAGGGCTACTTGCAAGTGCCGCTGGATGCAGATGCCCGGCTGAAATCGGCCTTTATCACCCCTCTGGGGCTCTATGAGTTCCTGACCCTGCCTTTCGGCCTCAAGGGAGCGCCGGCCACCTTCCAGCGCCTAGTGGACCAGCTCCTGAGGGGGATGGAGAGTTTTGCCGTGGCGTATATTGATGACATCTGTGTCTTTAGCCAGATCTGGGAGGACCACGTGTCCCAGGTTAGACAAGCGCTGGACCGACTCCAGGGGGCTGGGCTGGGCTTACTGTAAAAGCGGAGAAGTGCAAGGTGGGGATGGCTGAAGTATCTTACCTGGGCCATCGGGTGGGGAGCGGCCGCCTAAAGCCGGAACCAGCCAAGGTGGAGGTGATCAGAGACTGGCCCGCTCCCCACACCAAAAAGCAGGTCCAAGCCTTTATTGGGATGGCAGGATACTACCGAAGATTTAAGCCCCACTTTAGCGCCATAGCCACCCCCATCACGGAGCTATGCAAGAAGGGGAAGCCAGACAAGGTGGTCTGGACCGAGCAGTGCCAGGAGGCTTTCCGGGCGCTGAAGGAGGCTCTGGTCAGTGGCCCAGTTCTGGCAAACCCAGACTTTGACAAGCCCTTTGTGGTGTTCACCGATGCCTCGGACACGGGACTGGGGGTGGTGTTAATGCAGGAGGATGAAAAGGGGGAGAGACACCCCGTCATGTACCTGAGCAAGAAGTTGCTACCCCGGGAGCAACACTATGCGGCCATCGAGAAGGAGTGCCTGGCCATGGTGTGGGCCCTCAAGAAACTAGAGCCCTATCTCTTTGGGCGACACTTCACCGTCTACACCGCCCACTCTCCCCTGACCTGGCTGCACCAGATGAAAGGAGCCAACGCCAAGCTCCTGAGATGGAGCCTGCTCCTGCAGGATGATCACATGGACGTGGTCCACGTGAAGGGAAGTGCCAACCTGATAGCGGATGTGCTGTCCCGGAGCGGGGGCCCCGAACTTCCCCAGATCACTAGTCGTAGTGACCCCGCTCAGAGATGTGATGCAGCAGGGAGTGGGGAATGTTGACCTGGGAATGTGGCAGGGGAGTTTCCCTGGGGATGGGAGACCTGAGAGCCTGTTACCTGAGCCAGGACGGGGAGGGGGAGGTAACACCTCTGCTGGGAAACTGGACAAAGGCTGCAGGAGGGAGCCTGCTGGGGGGAGGTTTGGTTTCAGTTTCGGGCTGGGTGGTAGAAAACAGGGAACCCCAGGGCTGGGGTCCAAGCTCCCTGCCCCCCAGAAGGACTTGACTGAGGGGTCCTGGTGGTACCCACAAGCTCTGTTTTGGACTGTGTTCCTATTGTCCAATAAACCTTCCGCTTTACTGGCTGGCTGAGAGTCACGGTGAATCCCAGGAAGAGGGGTGCAGGCCCCTGACTCCTCCACACTCCGTGACACCTCCCACCTAGCACATGCCCAAATCCATCTGCAGCCCCCCAAAGCCCTGGAACAAAGGCACGTGGGGCCCAGGAGCAGTGACTCTGCAGGCGGGGGCGGGGTCCCGCCGAGGACCCGTTCAGAGACTTGGCACAAGCTTCTCGTGTCCTTGTCCAGCTCTGCCTGCTGGCACTGGGCTCTGGGTGCCCCACGTTGCTGGCCAGCCACTCATTGCTGCAGTGGGGAGGGGCACTGGTCAGGGGGCAGGGCCTTGGCTTTCCCGGGGTGGTGCTACACCCCAGCTCCAGGGGGGAAAGGGCAGCATGCCCAGGTGCCAGGGGCAGGGCACGGATACGCTGGCAGAGCCCTCTCTGTGCGCCCACGCTGGCTGGCCCTGCCCCTCCCTGGGAGCTGGTTCGTGCCTGCCCTGCGGGCAGTCCACCTGCAGTCGTGCCCAAGCCCCCATGTTCCTGTCGGGAGCCCCTACAGCACCCCTGCTGGGAGAGGATAATGCCCGACTGCCCCCCACCAGCTGCCGAGGCGCCCCCAGGCCACAGGGGCCGTTCCACTTTCTGTGAGGGAGGAGGGCGGAGGCAGGCGCAGTGCGGACGCCAGGGCTTTATTGACAGCTCAGGGTGCACCAGGGACACTGCCCCTCCCCACTCCCACCTTACAGCAGTTAAAACGCGCCCGGGGCTGCCCGGCTCCAGCACTGCCAAGGTCACAGCCGCCCTCAGGGCTCTCCCTGGTCGGCAGGGTCCTGGCTGGGTCCTGTGCAGCCCCCACTCTGCTCTTCTGAGCCGGCACAGCTCAGCCGGGGCCAGCAGCTGGTGGGATCCCACCAGAGGCCAGGGCTAGCGATGCCCCTTGCCATGGGGCAGCAGCCTCTTCCTAGACTCTGACCCCCGGAGAGCTGAGATCTGCGGGGCACTGGGGCTGGGCGAGGGAAGTTGGGGAGAGGGATGGAGCAGGCATCCCCCCCTGCTGCTGCTGCAAGGGGCTGGCTGGCCCCACAGCACGCTGGAGATGGTTCGCCCGAGAGCGACGGCATCGGGCAGTGCGGGGGTTAGGGGCTGGGGCAATGCCTCTGGCACCATGTTAGCTAGTGAAAGCCGAGCTGGGCTGCCCCCTGCGCCGGGTCCATCCCACCACCCCACCGGGAACCATGGCCTGCAATGGGCGTTTCCCTTCCCGGCTGACCCCACGGCCCTGCGGGGCCCTGTTCCCCGGGCCTGTCCCAGAGCAGGGGCTGAGCCAGACGCCCTGGTGGCCAGGGGTGAATGTGGCCCTGAGAGCAGAGCAGCCTGGGGCGTGGGAGGGGGCCGAGCTGGCAGGAAGCCCAGCCAGGCCTCTCCGGGTGGGGGGCTTGAGAGACCTGGGTATCCACCATGTTGCTGAGGCCTGGGGCTCCGCTCTGCCCCATGGCAGGGGGCTTGTGGGGGGAAGGACTGCGCCCCCTTGGCTAGCTCTAGGTGTCAGGCAGCGAGGTTTGGGGCTGGGCGGGGGCTGCACTCCTGCCCTGGGGAGGAGGCTGGGTGCCATGAGGGGCTTGGGGACTCCTGGGGAAGCAGAGAGAGGGAAGGTGCCAGTGAGGGGGGAGGAGTGAGGACCCCCGTTCCCCTCCCCCCCTCACAGCCAGCCATTGATGCTAAAGTCTCTGTGCAGCTCCTCCAGCTGGGCCTCGCTCAGCGGGCGCAGGGGGGCGCGACACGGCCCGCCGTGGTACCCGAACCACTCCATGGCCTGCTTGAGCGCCGGGATCCCAAACTTGCGGGTGACCTGCAGGTGCCAGAGACATGGTGAGAGGCTGGCCTGTCCCCCCGCCCCGCCTCTGGGCGCTACACCCTCAGCTGTCCCCCCTCCATGCCCTGCCCCTCTCTGCCCCCTGCCTGCAGCCCGGCCAGGTCCCGGGGCGCTGGGGAGGCCTAGGGCGAAAGCATCTCAGCTGGGGCTGGGTTGGGCTCCAGGGAGCAGGGCGCCTGCCCTGGTGACTCCTGACTCCAGCCCAGCTGGCCTGGGCCAGCACGTGTCTGTCAGGGAGGCCAAGCAGGACGCAGCTTGTCTGCTGGAGGCAGTGGGATGCTCGGGGAGCGCGTGGCTGATGCCCGGCACAGTGCGGCCGCCTGTTCGGGGGAGAGGCCTAGGCTGGTGCAGCAGGGGGTCAGGCCCGAGGGGCATTGGCAGAGCTGGGAGGGGAGCACCATATCACAGCAGTCACCTGCCTTCTGCCTAGCTCCAGTCTGCCCTGAGAGCCCCCGGCCAGGCTGCCCCTTGGCCCCAGAGCCCCCGGCCTGGCAGCTCCCTGAGGCCGGAGCTTTCAGCAGCTCCAACAGCAGCAGGCAGTGCCTAGGGAAGAGCCCAGGGACCGGTCTCACCGGGAGCCCCCAGGGCAGGGCCCCCGGGCCCAGCAGGAGCCCCTCCCAGGAGTGAGGGCAGCTGCTCCAGTCTCCTGGGCTATTTGGTTTCATACACCAGATACTGGCCTGGCCCTCCCCCAGCATAGGGACCCGGCAGCGGAGCTGAAGGCGTGGGGGACGGATCCTGGGCTGGGAAGCCCGAGTGGGGGGTGTAGCTGGGCAGGACACCAGGGTTCCCATGGACAGAGGGGAGTTCAGGAGCCCGGGGGGGCTGGGGGAGCAGGGCCGCGCTGGAGCCAGAGCACACACTGTTCCAGGCACTTCCCACCAGGGAAGGGGAGGCACTGGGCATCCTGCCCGCGCTTGGCCTCCAGCCCAGCCTGGCAGGCTGCCCTCTGCCTTGGGGCTGGGGGCATCTCCCCACCTCCCCTGCCACTCCCAGGCACCCAGACCCTGCCATGCAGCGGGATTGCTGGAAATGGGGAGCAGAGGGCTCATGAATGTGTAAGTGTAATAGGGCCAGGTGGGCAACAAAGTTCTGCCGGTGCCCCTCACTCCCGACCCACAGCCCCCTGCTACCCCAGCCCTGTCCCCCCAGCTCTGCCCGTGCCCCTCACTCCCGACCCATAGACCCCTGTTAGCCCAGCCCTGCCGGTGCCCCTCACTCCCGACCCGCAGCCCGCTGCTAGCCCAACCCTGCCCCCCCCCAGCTCTGCTGGTGCCCCTCACTCCCAACCTGCAGCCCCCTGCTAGCCCAGCCCTGCCCCCCCCAGCTCTGCCGGTGCCCCTCACTCCCGACCCACAGCCCCCTGCTACCCCAGCCCTGTCCCCCCAGCTCTGCCCGTGCCCCTCACTCCCGACCCATAGACCCCTGTTAGCCCAGCTCTGCTGGTGCCCCTCACTCCCAACCCGCAGCCCCCTGCTAGCCCAGCCCTGCCCCCCCCAGCTCTGCTGGTGCCCCTCACTCCCGACCCACAGCCCCCTGCTACCCCAGCCCTGCCCCCCCAGCTCTGCCGGTGCCCCTCACTCCCGACCCATAGACCCCTGTTAGCCCAGCCCTGCCGGTGCCCCTCACTCCCGACCCGCAGCCCCCTGCTAGCCCAACCCTGCCCCCCCCAGCTCTGCTGGTGCCCCTCACTCCCAACCTGCAGCCCCCTGCTAGCCCAGCCCTGCCCCCCCCAGCTCTGCCGGTGCCCCTCACTCCCGACCCACAGCCCCCTGCTACCCCAGCCCTGTCCCCCCAGCTCTGCCGGTGCCCCTCACTCCCGACCCATAGACCCCTGTTAGCCCAGCCCTGCCGGTGCCCCTCACTCCCGACCCGCAGCCCCCTGCTACCCCAGCCCTGCCCCCCCAGCTCTGCCGGTGCCCCTCACTCCCGACCCATAGACCCCTGTTAGCCCAGCCCTGCCGGTGCCCCTCACTCCCGACCCGCAGCCCGCTGCTTGCCCAACCCTGCCCCCCCCCCCAGCTCTGCTGGTGCCCCTCACTCCCAACCTGCAGCCCCCTGCTAGCCCAGCCCTGCCCCCCCCAGCTCTGCCGGTGCCCCTCACTCCCGACCCACAGCCCCCTGCTAGCCCAGCCCTGCCCCCCCAGCTCTGCCGGTGCCCCTCACTCCCAACCCATAGACCCCTGTTAGCCCAGCCCTGCCGGTGCCCCTCACTCCCGACCCGCAGCCCCCTGCTACCCCAGCCCTGCCCCCCCAGCTCTGCCGGTGCCCCTCACTCCCGACCCATAGACCCCTGTTAGCCCAGCCCTGCCGGTGCCCCTCACTCCCGACCCGCAGCCCCCTGCTAGCCCAACCCTGCCCCCCCCAGCTCTGCTGGTGCCCCTCACTCCCAACCTGCAGCCCCCTGCTAGCCCAGCCCTGCCCCCCCCAGCTCTGCCGGTGCCCCTCACTCCTGACCTGCAGCCCCCTGCTAGCCCAGCCCTGCCCCCCCAGCTCTGCCAGTGCCCCTCACTCCCGACCCATAGACCCCTGTTAGCCCAGCCCTGCTGGTGCCCCTCACTCCTTACCCGCAGCCCCCTGCTAGCCCAGCCCTGCCCCCCCAGCCCTGCCGGTGCCCCTCACTCCCGACCCGCAGCCCCCTGCTAGCCCAGCCCTGCCCCCCACCCAGCTCTGCCGGTGCCCCTCACTCCCGACCTGCTGCCTACACAACACTCCAAGGAAAACCTGAGTCCTGCTCTCTTGCGCCCCTGGGAGCTGCTCTGCCCTGAGCCCTGGAGGCCAGGGGGGTCTGCCCTGCGCTGGGCTGTGCCGAAAAGTGCCCCGTATCCCCCAGCCCGGGAACGTCTCTTACCGCTGCGTTGGGCTCAATGAGCCGGAGCTGCAAGGCCCGGGCCTCCTGCCAGCGTCCCTCCTGGCACAGGTGCTCCAGCTGGCAGAGCGGGGCTCCCAGCACGTTGGCGAGGGCACACACACCCCCACAGGCGCCTGGAGGGCAGAGAGCAGAGCACCCAGGGCCTGGCCACCATCTGGGACCCCAACCTCTCCCCCAGCACCCCATGCCCTCTGTACCCCCACATCCTGCCCCCTGCCCCCCATCTGCCCTCCTGGACCCCCACATTCTGCCCCCATCCTCCCCCAGCACCCCACCCCTTCTGTACCCCCCCATCCTGCACCCTGCCCCCCATCCTCCCTCCACCACCGCAACCCCCTCCACACCCCCACATCCTGCACCCTACCCCCGATGATCCCCCCAGCACCCCACCCCCTCCACACCCCCACAACCTGCACCCTACCCCCGATGATCCCCCCAGCAACCCATCCCCTCCACACCCCCACAACCTGCACCCTATCATACCCCCTGCACCCCAACCCCTTCCCTGGTACCCCAACCCAATTTACCCAACCTGCCCCAATACCTGCACATCCTGCCCCCCCAACCCACATCCCCCCCCGCCCCCCCTCCCCCAGCTGGCTGTAGCCAACACTGCCCATACCCCCGAAGCCCCAATACATCCCCCTGCGGGGGCCCGGTTAAACCACGGCAGCGGAGAGGCTGCCCGTACCTATGGCGTAGCCAGCCAGCAGGAAGCCAGCCGACCCCACCAGCACCTGGAACTCCTCCGTCCGGGTCTTGTGGACAATCAGCCCCAGCCGGGTAATCTGGGGAGACACAGCGCGTCCTGCCGGGAGCCAGGAACGCCCCGAGTGCCCACAGCCCCCAAGCACCATGGAGCTGTGGGCACCGTGAGCTGGGCAGGCTCCAGAAGGCCAGATGGTCTGTCAGGGCACACACTAGGCCACCAAGCAAACCAGCCTAGCGCCGCTACCCTACTGGGTAGGCCCTACACAAACAACCCACCCGTGGCACCCCCCGCACTAAGTAACAGGCTCCACCCCAGAGCAGCCCTGTGGCTGGGGCCCAGGCGGCTCCTGGGAGATTCCACAGGGATTGGGGGGGAAGGGGCAGAGAGAGAGTATGTGGGGTGGGGGGACTCCTGGGTTCTTATCTTGGCAGTGGGGAGAGTTCCTTCCCCACACTGTGTCGTGCCTCAGTTTCCCCGCCTGTCTGCTGGGGGCGCTGGCCCTGAGACCTGCTGGGTGCGGGGTCAGTCAGTGTCTGTAACGCACTTTGGCTGCAGGAAGCGGTGATGGCATTGCTAAGGGGAGGAAAGTGGGATGGGGCAGGGCGATGGGGGCTGGGCCCTGCCAGTGCGGAGGCCCCAGCGTGAGGGGCCCTCAGCCAGGTCCGAAGGCCTCACCCAACAGCCACTCGGGCTGTGCTGGTGCCCGGCTGGCAGAGCCACTGTCCTGGCCCCAGACCCACAGGATGCTCCGAGCTGCCCCCAGCACAGCCGCCCCAGACTCACCCCCTACCAGAGTGCAGCGAGCCCCCCACACCGGGCAGGAGGCTCAGCAGGGCCCGCTCAGCCCCTCCCCAGTCTCCCAGAATTGGGTCAGCCAGGCGAGCCCCTGGCCCAGCGCTGGGGTGAAGGGCCCCTGGTTTCACCCTCTCCCTGGGTGGGAGGCCCTGACTGAAGCTGGAGCCCACAGGGCTGAGCCGGGCACGGTGGGGTGAGGGCTCCCCAGGGTGGCTAGGCTCAGACATGGCCCCTGCTCCCCCACTCACATCCCCCCCGCTGTCCTTGAGGCCCACAACGTTGGGATGTTGTGACAGGGTGAGCACGGCCTCCAGGGGCAGCTCCAGGCCGGTGTTGGATGGGACGCTGTACAGCACCACGGGGATCGGCGACGCGTCTGCCACCTGTGGACACCGAGAGGGGCACTGGGCATGGGCCCGTAGGACAGGGGAACAGCCCCTACCCCTCACAGCCTGCGGCCAGCCAAGAGGCCCTGCTAGGCAAGGCACCCTCCCTGCACCCAGCGCACCAGCGTAGGGCCTACATAAACAATGGGCAATTTGGTTCACATAGGGCCTACATAAACGACAACCATTTTGGCTTGTGTGGGGCCTACATAAGCAATGGGGCTGAATTTCACTCTCCCGTCCCCTCCCCGAATCTCAGCCCCTGTCGCCAAAACCAGGGGGTGACGGAGCTGACGGTGTTGCATGTAGCGTGTCACGTCACACTCCCTCAGCTTCCCCCCCACCCCCAGAGCCACTGGGCTCTTTGCTCCCCTCCACCCTGGAGAGAGGCATCCGGTCACTGAGGGGCAGGGTTGACAGGTGTCCGGTTTTCGGCTGGAACGCCCAGTCGAAAAGAGACCCTGGCGGCTCCGATCGGCACCGCCATCCGGGTCATTAAAAGTCTGGTCGGCGGTGCAGTGGGGCTAAGGCAGCTCCCTGCTTGCCCTGGCTCCACACGGCTCCCAGAAGCAGCGGCACGTCCCCTCTCCGGCTCCTACGCATAGGGACAGCCAGGGGGCTCCGCACTCTGACCCCGCTGCAAGTGCTGACTCCAAGAACTGTGGCCAATGGGAGCTGCAGGGGAAGCGCCTGCGGACGGGGCAGCACGCAGAGCCACCTGGCCGTGTCTCCACATAGGAGCCAGAGCAGGGACATGCCGCTGCTTCCGGGAGCTGCTTTGAGGTACGTGCCACCCGGAGCCTGCACCCCTGAGCCTCCCGCCACCCCCCAACTCCCTGCCCCAGCCCTGATCCTGCTCCTGCCCTCCAAATCCCTCAGTCCCAGCCCGGAGCAGCCTCCTGCACCCCAAACCGCTCCTCCCCAGCCAGAGCCCTCACACTCCCTGCACCCCAACTTCCTGCCCCAGCCCAGAGCCCCCTCGTGAACCCCTCATTTCTGGCCCCACCCCGGAACCCGCACGCCCAGCCAAGAGCCCAAATCCCCTCCCACACCCCAACCCTGAACTCCTCTGAACTCCTCAGCTCCACCCCCAGCCCGGAGCCCCCTCCTGCACCTCAAGCCCCTCATCCCTGGGCCCACCCCAGAGCCCACCCCCCCAGCCGGAGCCCTAACCCCCTCCCGCATCCCAGCCCCCTGCCCCAGCCCGGAGCCCTCTCCCATACTCTGAACTCCTCGGCTCCACCCCCAGCCTGGAGCCCCCTCCTGCACCTCAAACCCCTCATCCCTGGGGCCACCCCAGAGCCCACCCCCCCAGCCGGAGCCCTAACCCCCTCCCGCATCCCAGGCCCCTGCCCCAGCCCGGAGCCCTCTCCCATACTCTGAACTCCTCGGCTCCACCCCCAGCCTGGAGCCCCCTCCTGCACCTCAAACCCCTCATCCCTGGGGCCACCCCAGAGCCCACCCCCCCAGCCGGAGCCCTAACCCCCTCCCGCATCCCAACCCCCTGCCCCAGCCCGGAGCCCTCTCCCATACTCTGAACTCCTCGGCTCCACCCCCAGCCTGGAGCCCCCTCCTGCACCTCAAACCCCTCATCCCTGGGGCCACCCCAGAGCCCACCCCCCCAGCCAGAGCCCTAACCCCCTCCCGCATCCCAGCCCCCTGCCCCAGTCTGGAGCTCCGTCCCATACTCTGAACTCCTCGGCTCCACCCCCAGCCTGGAGCCCCCTCCTGCACCTCAAACCCCTCATCCATGGGGCCACCCCAGAGCCCACCCCCCCAGCCGGAGCCCTAACCCCTCCCGCATCCCAGCCCCCTGCCCCAGCCCGGAGCCCTCTCCCATACTCTGAACTCCTCGGCTCCACCCCAGCCTGGAGCCCCCTCCTGCACCTCAAACCCCTCATCCCTGGGGCCACCCCAGAGCCCACCCCCCCAGCCGGAGCCCTAACCCCCTCCCGCATCCCAACCCCCTGCCCCAGCCCGGAGCCCTCTCCCATACTCTGAACTCCTCGGCTCCACCCCCAGCCTGGAGCCCCCTCCTGCACCTCAAACCCCTCATCCCTGGGCCCACCCCAGAGCCCACCCCCCCAGCCGGAGCCCTAACCCCCTCCCGCATCCCAGCCCCCTGCCCCAGCCCGGAGCCCTCTCCCATACTCTGAACTCCTCGGCTCCACCCCAGCCTGGAGCCCCCTCCTGCACCTCAAACCCCTCATCCCTGGGCCCACCCCAGAGCCCACCCCCCCAGCCGGAGCCCTAACCCCCTCCCGCATCCCAGCCCCCTGCCCCAGCCTGGAGCTCCGTCCCATACTCTGAACTCCTCGGCTCCACCCCAGCCTGGAGCCCCCTCCTGCACCTCAAACCCCTCATCCCTGGGGCCACCCCAGAGCCCACCCCCCCAGCCGGAGCCCTAACCCCCTCCCGCATCCCAGCCCCCTGCCCCAGCCTGGAGCTCCGTCCCATACTCTGAACTCCTCGGCTCCACCCCCAGCCTGGAGCCCCCTCCTGCACCTCAAACCCCTCATCCCTGGGGCCACCCCAGAGCCCACCCCCCCAGCCGGAGCCCTAACCCCCTCCCGCATCCCAACCCCCTGCCCCAGCCTGGAGCTCCGTCCCATACTCTGAACTCCTCGGCTCCACCCCCAGCCTGGAGCCCCCTCCTGCACCTCAAACCCCTCATCCCTGGGCCCACCCCAGAGCCCACCCCCCCAGCCGGAGCCCTAACCCCTCCCGCATCCCAGCCCCCTGCCCCAGCCCGGAGCCCTCTCCCATACTCTGAACTCCTCGGCTCCACCCCCAGCCTGGAGCCCCCTCCTGCACCTCAAACCCCTCATCCCTGGGCCCACCCCAGAGCCCACCCCCCCAGCCGGAGCCCTAACCCCCTCCCGCATCCCAGCCCCCTGCCCCAGCCTGGAGCTCCGTCCCATACCCTGAACTCCTCGGCTCCACCCCCAGCCTGGTCAGTGGAGCTCCCAGGGTCCTTTTTTGAGTCTAGCCCCACCCCCTCATAGGCCCCTCCCTCTGCAGAGGCCCTCCCCCAAGCCCCTCCCCTGTAGGGCCCCCCCCTTCTTCCCCCAAGTCTCCTCCTAGAGCCCCACTTCCTGTAGGCCCCCCCCCTGCAGAGCCCCTCCCCCTTTGTTCAAAGGCCCCTCCCCCAGCACTGCAGGGCCCCCGCTCCCCCCGTCCAGCTGTCCCTGAGACAGAGCCAGCCCCCCGGCTGCGGTCCGTCCCGTACCTGGCTGTAGTGGTGGATCAGGGCCGCGCTGGTCATTGCGCCCCGGTAGTAGCAGGGTGTGACCACCAGGGCGGCGTCAGCGCCCGCCTCGGCCATGCCCACGGTCATCGCAACGGTGCCCTGCGTGGCTGAGGGGAGGGCGAGCGGGAGGTCACGTCACGGCCCTCGCCAGAGCATCGCGCGGGGCCATGGGGCCTGGGACAGGGCCCCAGCCGGGGGCAGGTGCAGGGCCCAGGCACTGGGGGGCGGGGGGGACGGAGGGGTCCGGGCCCAGGCACTGGGGAGTGGGGGGGATGGAGGGGTCCGGGCCCAGGCACTGGGGGGCGGGGGGGACGGAGGGGTCCGGGCCCAGGCACTGGGGAGTGGGGGGGATGGAGGGGTCCGGGCCCAGGCACTGGGGGGCGGGGGGGACGGAGGGGTCCGGGCCCAGGCACTGGGGAGCGGGGGGGATGGAGGGGTCCGGGCCCAGGCACTGGGGGGCGGGGGGAACGGAGGGGTCCGGGCCCAGGCACTGGGGGGCGGGGGGGACGGAGGGGTCCGGGCCCAGGCACTGGGGAGTGGGGGGGACGGAGGGGTCCGGGCCCAGGCACGGGGGAGTGGGGGGGATGGAGGGGTCTGGGCCCTGGCACTGGGAGCGGGATGGATGGGGGGGCGGAACCCGGGCCGGGGGGGGGAGGCGGATGGATGGGGGGCGGAACCCGGGCTGGGGGGGGGATGCATGGGGGGGAGATGGGGAGCGAAGCCTGCAGGCTGCAGGGGCCGGTGGTGCAGCACTAAGGGGCCCTGGCCCGGGGGTGGGAGGGGAGTCAGGAGCCTGGCCCTGTGGCCATGGCACCCGCCCAGGCACGTCCACGGTGACCCCCCCCCATCCCTGCCTCTCACATTCGCAGCCCGACCCGGCCAGCAGAAGCTTGTCCTTGGGCACGGCTTGGCGCACGCGGCTCACCACGGCCAGCCGCTCCTGGGGCGTCAGGTAGGGGCACTCCCCGCTGGAGCCCTGCACCACAAAGCCTGCAAGACAGAGCACAAGGCCGCTGGGCTGCCCCAGAGCTCCCGGCACCAGGGGGGGGCCTTGACCGGCCCCCCGCACAGAGGGGCAGGCGGGACCCAGGCCCGGGGGGGCAGTGCTGGGCCAGCAGGGCTGGATGGGGGTGAAGTGCCCAGATCCCGTTAGGGGGCTGCATGAGGGATCGTGCCCAGCTCCAGGGTGGCAGGGGCATGGCAGGGTGCCCAGCCCTGGGGTGGGGGGCACATAGGGGTGGTGCCCAGCTCCAGGGGCACCCACCCTTGCAGCCCAGCTGAGGACTGGTACAGTCCTTCCACCCAGTGCCCTCGCTGGAGCCTTTCAATGCGGGTCCTGCCCAGGCCCCCCCAGGGACACGCGGGGACCCCTCCTGGGCAGACCCAGCGGGCATTTCTGCAGCGAAACCCACAGCCGGCCAAGGGCTGCCCACACAGCTACCATGACACCCCTCGGGCAGAGCCGTGTGACAGCCCTGGGCTGGGGCAAGTGACCCCGGGCACCACTGTTCCACAGACCCCCAGAGCCGCAGGCCAGTCTGGTGACACCCCCACCCAGCCAGGAGCCCCATTGCTGCCTCGCGGCCTCAGACCCCCTCAGCTGCCAGCCCGTCCGCAACCCTGCCCCTGCCCTACCCTGCTCCAGCCCTGCCCCTGGATCCTGACCCCCACCTCTCGGGGTGACTCCAACCCACCTGCAGCCTGTGGCCAGACTCTGCCTACGGCCCTGACCAGGCCTGGCCACAGGCTGACCCATGGTTTGTTCCCAGAGCCCTGTTTCAGCGCTGCCCTTGGCCGGGTCCAGACCATACGTCTGGCTTCGCCTGCTGCTCCAACCACCAGGCCTGACTGCCTAGCACCCAGACAGGTGGATCCTCCCAGGGGAGACTCGACAGAGCCCCCTCACTTTGGGGCACCACATGGGCACCGTAGCCCTAAGAGCTGCAGCCAAACTCAGGCCCTGCCCTGGAGCCCCACCGAGGCAAGGAGGCCAAGCAGGGGTCCCAGCAGGGGCAGGGACCATGCACACCCACCCACCCACACACAGAGCCGGGAGGTGCCAGAGCGCACGGCCTCCTCGGGCCCCAAGGGCGCGAACCCCATCACTTGCTCACCCCCCTCCGCACCCCTCACAAATCACTCCACAAGGGACGCTCACAAAGAGTTTATTGCCTGCTGGTGGGGGCACGCTGCGGTCTCCCCAGACGGGGCTGCAGCTGCCCGGGAAGGGGCACCATGTTCCCAGAGCCCCGACGCAGGGCACTCGTCACACCCGCTCTTCTGCCCGCGGCTGCATCCCCTCGCTTGCTCCTTGCCCTGCTGTGCTGGTAGCAGTGGGTGCAGGGGGCAGGGCCCTGGCTCGCTGCCCCTGCTGTGGGGGTGGGCGCAGGAAGCACAGAGCCTGGGGACCGGAGCCCCGGCCCGGGGCTCAGTCCCTGCAGCGGTGGGCCAGCCTGGAGTGGACCGTGTGGGTGGGAGCTGCCGTGGCACTCGGTCCCTCCGTGCTGACGGGCGTGTTCGGGCTGGGCCTGGCCGCCTCCACCTGGCGGCTGATCTGGCAGGAGGTGGCCCGCAGCAGCAGGGCCTCGGCCAGGCGCCTCCTCGGGGCACCGCTCTCCCTGCTGCGCTCGGCGCCCTGGTCCCCCTCCTCCAGGGGCTGCCCGGCCCCCCGGCGCCCGGTGGGCCTCTCCTCTGCCCCTGCTGTCTCGCTCTCCTCGGGGAAGCAGCTGTAGTGTGACCTGATCCAGTGCGGAGCCTGCTCCGGCGCCGGGCGGCCCCCCCCGGGGTCCCTCCTCCTCAGGAACAGGGCGCCGGCCCCCAGCAGCAGGGCAGCCCCCAGGGCCAGCGCCACCTTCCAGCAGCAGGCGGCCCTGGCCGACCCCATAGGCCTGCGGTCAGGGCAAGGCAAGAGCAGGGGGCCGGGGCTCATGGGACAGCGGGGCCATGCCGGGCAGAACAGCACCTGGGGAGCAGGCGTGGGTCCCAGCTGTTCAGCCTCCCGGGTCACCAGTCAGGGGGGCATTGTGAGGGAAGCACCTGGCCCTGCTGGGTCTCAGGGCCAGGGAGAGCACGGGGCCAGGGGAGCAGGGCTCTGCGCTTGGGAGTCTCCGAGCAGGGTCCGGACAGTGGAAGCGGCTGAGTCTCGGGCCAGCTGAGTGTGGGACCGGGCACGGAGGCAGCGGTTCGGCCCCCGGACGAGCTGTGGGAGACCTGGCCCTGACCCACCAGCAGGTGTGTGCTGGGGGCCCGAGCCAGGCAGCATGCCCCTTGTCCCGGGACGCTGCCACCCAGGCTCCGGGCTTGGCCTAGAACCTGGCCGGGGCCAGCAGCCTGCCCCATGTGCCCCGGTCTGACTGGGCACTGACTGGGGACCAATCCCAAAGAAAAACCCTCCGTCCCCTAGTGCCCTCGGCCAGTTCTAGCCACCGTGGTCCGAGCGCCCTGCCTGCACCATGCCCAGCACCCGGGGGGCCCACGAACGCCAGCCACGCGGTGGGGCAGGAGCCCTGAGCAGGGGGCGCGCAGGGTCTCGCTGGGGGAGAGCGACCCTCTGGGAGTGGGGTTGAGGGTGCGCAAAGGGCCTCGTCCGGCCTGGGGAGCCAGCCCTGCGGGGTGGGCGCGGAGTCTGCCTGGGCGCATCAGGACTGAGCCCAGGACGGGGCGAGCGGGGCAGCCAGCCAGGGCACAAAGCCCGGGGGCCGGAAAAATTACACCCAAAACCCCAGACTGGGGGGGAGTCTGCCTGCTTGTTCTGGGCCCGAGAATGCTCCTTACGGCTCTGGAGCACGTGCTCTTGCTAGGTTACCTGTGTGGCAGGGGCTGGTGGGGGAGATGGGGCGGGAGCTGTTTTGGGGGGTTAGGCGGGGCATGGGTTGGTGGGGGGTGGGAGCTGTTTGGGGTCTAGGCAGGGTGCGAGCTGGAGGGGATGGGCGGGGAGCGGCTGGTGGGGGTTGGGCCCATTTTGGCAGGGTGGGGGCCGTTGGTAAGTTGGTATGTAGGGGGCTGGGGGTGTCGGTGGGTGGGGGCCATTTGGGGGACTGAGAGGCCCGTTGAGCCAGATGGCGAGTCTCCCCACCACTGGCTCCGTCCCCTGCCACGCAGCCAGGCAGCATCCACCCACCCCAGCTGCACAGACCCTGCCAGTGGGGCCACGATCCCTGGCCAGGAGCCTGCAGCGAGTTCCAGCCAAGCCCACCCCTCCTGCCCCTTCCTTGCCCTCCTGCTCAATGGGCTGGGGCACCGCGCCCACCCCCACGCAGCCAGGCCCCAGGTGGGGCTGGGCCACCCTTGTGCCAAGGGGCCTGGCTCCCTCCAGGCCCAGGTGTGCCGCTGACCCGCTTGCCCCCAGGTAACAAGCCGGGGTGAGGCGGGAACGCGCCCGTCCGGAGGGGCTGGGGGTTCCCGTTCTGCTCGGCTGAGCCTGTTACCCCGCCCCCATGGAGCTTCTGCCGGGCGGCTCAGGGGGCCCCTCGCAACAGGAGCTGGGGGGCTCTGGCCTGCTCCCAGTGGCCAGGTGGCTGCCCCACAATCCGGGCTAACCGGCCCCACAGGAGCTGAACGGGACACAGAGCCAGAATCCCCCGCAGCCCTAGAGGGCGGGACTGGAGTGCGGGGGGCAGGTTAGCAGGGTGGGGGGCGCACACACAGGGCGGGGGTGTGTGGGGCAGGGCGGGGACACACAGGGGCACAAGGGCAGGCTGGGGGGTGTGTGTGTGTGGAATTAGGTAGGGTGGGAGCGTGGGGGGCAGGATGAGGGGGTGGGGGGAAGGAGGGGGGCATGTGGAATTGGGCAGGGTGGGGGAATGGCACTGGGGCAGGGGCAGACCCTGTGCCCGCCAGGGATAACCAGACCCCACTGTGCAGAGCTGTGGGGTGCTGGGCTGCACGACCCCCGCAGGGCCCCCCGGCCGGCCTCACCTCGGAAGGGGACCGTGGCGTAGCGGTGCAGGTTCTCCTCCAGCTGGCTGTGCTCCACCTCGCCCTGGGCTGTGAAGGGGGTGGTGAGCGGGGAGAAGATGCCCCGCAGGTCGAGCCGGGTCCCCGGCGTGGCGGGGGTGCTGAGCCCCCTGCCCCACCCGAGGGGGCGCCAGCGTAATGCTGCCAGCCCCAGCCTGAGTGGGGCGAGGAGCCGGCGGGACTGTGCCATCGCAGGGCCTGGGGGCACGCTCCGAGCTGCTGCCCCACTCCAAGCTGCTGCCCCACGGCTGCCTTAGCCCAGGGCTGTTAATGATTGATGGGGCTGGCTGGGGATTTGCTGCTCCTGGGGCGAGGTCCCTCCTGGCTGCCTCTCACTGGGGCCCTGCCAGGGGCACCGGGGGCCGTGGACCAGTGCTGATCAGTGCCTGGCACGGGCCCAGGGCCCCACCTGCCCAGCCACGAGGGCCTAGCTGGCCGTGTGTTTGCGGGGGCACCCCCAGGTGTCTCTAGCTGGCCCCTGGGACTCCCCACACAGCCCGTGGCCGCCCCCAGCACTGTACAGGCCACTATTGCCAAATCCTGGCCAGGCAGCCCCTCCGGCTCTTAAAGGGGCCCCAGCATGAGCAGCGGTGGGCGGCAGCTGCCCGTGGGAGGAAGGGACGCCCTGTGTCTGCAGGGCATGGCTGGTATTCAGCTGTCCTGGGGCACACCCTCTGCTCCCACTCCCCAGAGCTGCAGTCATTCTCACCAGGCAGGAGAGACTTCTGCCCTGGGGCAGCTGGGCCGGGCCCCACACGCTGCTGGGATCCCCTGAGATCTGCGGCAGCATGCACTAGTTTGTTACTGTAAGGTGGCTTGTAAACACCCTGTGGGTTTGTATTTCAAGAGGGGCATGTGAGCACCCGATCTACATGGGCTCAGTTATGGTAAGACCTCCCCTCCATGCTGGTGTATTATTGGCTCTCTCTCAGGAGTGCCGAGGCCAGGGGGCTGCCCTGTTATGGTAGGGGGCTAGCTGGTGATCACACGGTCAGTGCGAGTGTCAGGGTTGGACATGGCCCAGGGGCGTATCAGGGCTGGGTGTGACTCCAGGGGCTGGTGTGTTGTTATAGGTTCTCCTGGAAATGCTGGGCATACAGGATCATTTCAGTGGCATTTTGGAATAACCAGTGTGACAAAGTAGGAGGTTTATTACTTAATGTTTTGTGTGAATACTGTGTGCCTCAGTTTCCCCCCGATGAAGTGAGCTGTAGCTCACAAAAGCTTATGCTCAAATAAATTGGTTAGTCTCTAAGGTGCCACAGGTCTTCCTGTTCTTTTTACAGTTTCCCCTGTGCATTACACAAATACCTAGGGGGTGGGACAAGGGGCTGTGATTTTTGCTGAGACCCCAGTGGGCAGGTGTGGCTGCCCGTTGCTGCCTCCACATAGATAATGGCCGAAGTACTCCATGACCTGACAACTGATGGTCAGGCCTGTGCAAGCTGGAGCAGGGAGGGGGTGGAGACCAGGTGGCCCTTTTGCCTGGGAAAGAGACAAAGGACAGAGGGGGGCAACAGGAGTGTCTGAGGCTGGGCGGCTGGAAGTGAGTCAGCCTCCTGGTTTGGGTCTCCGAGGGGAGGACCCAGGGCTCTGGATCCCTCCGCAACAATGGACTTTTCTGAATGTCCCCGATTTCTGCACTCACAAGCTCTGTTCTACGTTGGGGGCCCGACGACTAATAACCCGTCTGTGTCACACGCTGGCTGAGAGTCACGGCTGGCTGCAGAGTGTGGGGCAGGGCCCTTGGGGGCGGGTGAGGCTTCCCCAGGGGTCCCATCCAGGGGCACTCGCTGCCGGGAGCTCCCGGGGTGAACGGGGCCGAACGCTCCGAAGTCAGGCCCAGGAAGCACCGACGCCCAGGAGGCTTCGTGCCCTGGTGAGCGTGTGCCCTGAGGGGAGCCACACTGCCCGAGAGCCCTGCCCGACTTCATTCAGAGCGGTGCCCGCACCCCCAGCCTGTGACTCCGTGACAACCAGCATTGACGAGTTCAGCCAAAATAATCCCAGGAGCAGCCTGGAGGAGGCCCGTTGGCGCATGCTGGCTGAGGATGGCATCACTCGACGCAGCGAGGAGAAAGATCGCCCAGAAAAGAGGTGCTGGAGAGTCGGGGTCAGCGTACGCACAGCGATCACAAAGCAGGGCGTCATTTCAATCCTGCGACCCGTTCACTGCCTGCCTCGCATGGGGAGAGAGAAGTGGTGTAGAATGTGGCTGGAAGATACCAGAAAGGCGCACGGGGTGAGATCGGATCTTTTATTGGACCGACTTCTGTTGGTGAGAGAGACGAGCTTTCAGCTACACAGAGCTCTTCCCAGCTGAGCTCACCATACCCGAGCTCTCTGCCCTTTTCCTCAAAGGAAACCGGCTCAGCACCTTCGAACGCCGAGCCTGGCCCCTTCAGCCCCTCCCGGTGCTAGCCACTAAAACCATGGTCTTACTAAAGACTCTGGACGGGACTCAATAAAGACAAATGCAAAGTGCTGCAGTTAGGAAGGAGGGATCAGTTGCGCACACTGGGCAATGACTGCAGCGGAAAGGGTACCCCAGAGAAGGAGACCGGGATCAGTCCGGGAATGTCACAGCTAAATACAAGGTGGAACCGATTGTTTCCCATACGTAGTTAACACATATTGTAAGAGACTATGCAAGGTCAAGTGGCCTGTTAACACCTCTGCTGTCATAGACAGAAAGGGGGGTTAGTGGGCTTCAGATTAAGTCGTAATTCAGAAAAGAGAAAAGGAGTACTTTTGGCACCTTAGAGACTAACCAATTTCATAGAATCATAGAACATCAGGGTTGGAAGGGATCTCAGGAGGTCATCTAGTCCAACCCCCTGCTCAAAGCAGGATCAACCCCAACTAAATCATCCCAGCCAGGGCTTTGTCAAGCCGGACCTTAAAAACTTCTAAGGAAGGAGATTCCACCACCTCCCTAGGTAACGCATTCCAGTGTTTCACCACCCTCCTAGTGAAAAAGTTTTTTCCTAATCTCCAAACTAAACCTCCCCCACTGCAACGTGAGACCATTACTCCTTGTTCTGTCATCTGCTACCACTGAGAACAGTCTAGAGCCATCCTCTTTGGAACCCCCTTTCAGGTAGTTGAAAGCAGCTATCAAATCCCCCCTCATTCTTCTCTTCCGCAGATTAAACAATCCCAGTTCCCTCAGCCTTTCCTCATAAGTCATGTGTTCCAGCCCCCTAATCATTTTTGTTGCCCTCCGCTGGATGCTTTCCAATTTCTCCACATCCTTCTTGTAGTGTGGGGCCCAAAACTGGACACAATACTCCAGATGAGGCCTCACCAGTGTCAAATAGAGGGGAATGATCACGTCCCTCGATCTGCTGGCAATGCCCCTACATATACATCCCAAAATGCCATTGGCCTTCTTGGCAACAAGGGCACACTGTTGACTCATATCCAGCTTCTCGTCCACTGTAACCCCTAGGTCCTTTTCTGCAGAACTGCTGCCTAGCCATTCGGCCCCTAGTCTGTAGCGGTGCATGGGATTCTTCTGTCCTAAGTGCAGGACTCTGCACTTGTCCTTGTTGAACCTCATCAGATTTCTTTTGGCCCAATCCTCTAATTTGTCTAGGGCCCTCTGTATCCTATCCCTACCCTCCAGCGTATCTACCTCTCCTCCCAGTTTAGTGTCGTCTGCAAATTGCTGAGGGTGCAATCCACACCATTCTCCAGATCAATTTATTTGTCTCTAAGGTGCCACAAGTCCTCCTTTTCTTTTTGCAAATACAGACTAACATGGCTGCTATTCTGAAACCTGTCATAAATCAGAGAATCACAGAGACATGTCAAGCTGGAAGGGACCTTGCTAGGTTGGCTACTCCAGCCCCCGTGCACCGAGGTAGGACTCAGTATTACCTAGACCAGCCCTGGCTTTAGGAGCAGCCGACCCACAGGACAGCCTAGGGTGCCGGGCTTGGAGGGGCGCTGGGCTGGGGAGGTGCTAGGCTTGGGGGGCTGTTTTTGTTGTTAGCGACAAAAGGGGAAATGGAATGTTTGAAGTCAAATGTTTCACGTGTTGATGTTAGCACATTTCAAGTTATTCTTAAAATGTAAACGTTTCTATAAGCTTAGAGGAAAATAATTTTTTTTATTTCCTTATATATGGCATGAATAAATACAGATTTACAGTTTTACTGACATAAGCGGTAGTTTAGACGTGGCCTACATCTCCCTTGCTCGATTTAAGCCCGTTGCTTCTTGTCCCATCCTCAGTGGCTAAGGAGAACAATTTAGTACCCTCCTCTTTATAACAATCTTTTATGCACTTGAAAAATTGTTACCAGGGCCCCCCTCAGTCTTTGCTTCTCCAGACTAAACAAACCCAATTTTGTCAATTTCTCCTGGTAGGCCGTGTGTTCTAGACCTTTCACATTTGTGTTGCTCACCTCTGGACTCTCTAATTTGTCCACATCTTTCCTGACGTGGCGCCCAGAACTGCACACAAGACTCCGGCTGAGAGCTATCAGTGCGGAGTAGAGCGGAAGAATTACTTCTCGTGTCTTGCTTACGACACTCCTGCTGATACAGCCCACAGTGATGGTGGGTTTTTTTGCACTGAAAATCGTGGACTGAATAGAGAACTGGATTTATGGCTTATTACCTGTAAACTCACCCCCTCTTTTTGTCCTATAATTACAGATGTGTTAACAGGCCACTTCACCTTGAATGGTGTGACTATAAGTGTAATATAATAGCTCACTGAAAAGTGACATAGGGCCAGAAAGGGTTAATGAACTCCCAGACTGGCAGGTTTCAGAGTAGCAGCCGTGTTAGTCTGTATTCGCAAAAAGAACAGGAGGACTTGTGGCACCTTAGAGACTAACAAATTTATTTGGGCATGAGCTTTTGTGAGCTACAGCTCACTTCATCGGACTGACCTGACCCAGGGCTGAACTTTAAAGGCTGGTTAGGAAGAGATGGAAATGGAGAGAGCTGTGAAATGCAGCCGGCATGGTGAGAGAGAGAAGGGGAGCTGTGTGCTCAGGGTTTGTGATGTCAGCAAACGAGGCTTGGCTATGGCTATGGCAAAGATAGAAAAAGGAGGATTAACATTTAGGAAGACACTTGAGTGACATAGTATTGTTGTCTATGTGCCTCTTTGAAGGTTGTGGTAACCTGTGTCTGAACTGTTAATGGATAAATTACCCTGTGCTAATTGCCAGGGTGTTTGGGAGAAGGAAAGTGAAGCCGATTGTCTTCTCAGGCCAAGAGGCTGCAGGAAATGTTTAAAAACCTTGGGACACGATCCTTCTTCATCTCAGATCTGCTAGGGACCGAATGGCTCGGCTGCAGTTCTGCAGAAAAGGACCTAGGGGTGACAGTGGACGAGAAGCTGGATATGAGTCAGCAGTGTGCCCTTGTTGCCAAGAAGGCCCATGGCATTTTGGGATGTATAAGTAGGGGCATAGCGAGCAGATCGAGGGATGTGATCGTTCCCCTCTATTCGACATTGGTGAGGCCTCATCTGCAATACTGTGTCCAGTTTTGGGGCCCGCACTACAAGAAGGATGTGGAAAAATTGGAAAGAGTCCAGTGGAGGGCAACAAAAATGATTAGGGGACTGGAACACATGACTTATGAGGAGAGGCTGAGGGAACTGGGATTGTTTAGTCTGCGGAAGAGAAGAATGAGGGGGGATTTGATAGCGGCCTTCAACTACTTGAAGGGGGGTTCTAAAGAGGATGGATCTAGACTGTTCTCAGTGGTAGCAGATGACAGAACAAGGAGTCATGGTCTCAAGTTGCAGTGGGGGAGGTCTAGGTTGGATATTAGGAAACACTATTTCACTGGGAGGGTGGTGAAGCACTGGAATGGGTTACCTAGGGAGGGGGTAGAATCTCCTTCCTTAGAGGTTTTTAAGGCCCGGCTTGACAAAACCCTGGCTGGGCTGATTTAGTTGGGGATTGGTCCTGCTTTGAGCAGGGGGTTGGACTAGATGACCTCCTGGGGTCCCTTCCAACCCTGATCTTCGATGATTCTATGAAGGGGACACCCCAAGCCATGAGGATTGAGATCCCCAGTCATTGACTGGAGTCACCCTGAATATGGACATTGAACTGTAACCTGTGGACTATTTCTAAAAGGACTTTTGGCAACTACACACTCGTCTCTGCTATGTGTCTGGACCTCTAGAAATTGAATTCAAGTCTGTCTGTATATTGATCTTTCAACCAACTCTCTCTCCTTTCCTTTTTAATAAATTTTAGTTTAGTTAATAAGAATTGGCTATAAATGTGTATTTTGGGTAAGATCTAAGTTATCATTGGACCTGGGTGTGTGGCTGATCCTTTGGGATTGGAGAATCTTTTCTTTTATATGATGAGATAAGATTTTCAGTAACCATCTGTGACAAAGTGGGACTGTTCTTAACATTTCCTCTGAATACTGTAGGGGTGCCTCAGTTTCCCCTAGGCAGTTCTTAAGTCTCTAGGGGGTGGGATAAGGGGCTGTAATTGTTGCAGAGCAAAGGGCCAGCGTACATAAATGGCCGACACTCTGTCTCCTGGCAACTGATGGCCTGGGCCTTCCCCCCTGCAAGGTGAGAGCTAAAGGGTTGGAGAACAAAGGAATCCGGTGACCTTCTGGCCAGGGAAAGGGACAAGGAGGAGGAAGCGCTGGAGAGGGAGTCAGTTTGGGCTGGCTGGTGAAATGCCGGGAACCCCAAGGCTTGGGTCTAAGCTCCCTGCCTCCCAAAAGGACTTGACTGAGCGTTCCTGGTTGTACCCCCAAGGTCTGTTTGGGACTGTGTTCCTATTGTCCAATAAACCTTCTGTTTTACTGGCTGGCTGAGAGTCACAGTGAATCCCAGGAAGAGGGGTGCAGGGCCCGGACTTCCCCGCACTCCGTGACACCATCATCGTATCTGACAGGTGTGTCTGGAGGGAGGCCTGAGGCTGGCACTTTAAGGGAACTGCGTTGTGTGGACATCTGAGTACTCAGGGGGGAGATACAGAAGCTGGTTTGGGCTGGCTGGCTAAATCTAACTATTGGAATATCCACCAGCGTGTGGGGTTTCTCTGCCCCGTTATGTTTGCAGTTCACCCTGATTGAGTGACCTCAACTGGCTTCCACGGGCAGCATCGTTACAAATGGTTTCTCACAATATGGACTAACTGCTTATGCTAAACAATGTGTTCCACCCCTCCAGTCCCTTTCCCAGGCCCGAGGAAGAGCTCTGTGTGGCTCAAAAGCTCATCTCTCCCACCAACAGAAGTTGCTCCAATAAAAGATATTCCCTCCCCGCTTGTCTCTGTAATATCCTTGGACCAATACAGCTACCCAGCCCTGCAAACAGGGACGATCCCAGTCAGACTGAAAGGAAAGGCTGTAGCGGGGTGGTCTGCTGCCCACTTGCAATGTATGATGCTGAGTGTCGGGCAGCCAAGAAGCAACATGAACAAATGCTCTGTTCCAGGGAAATGCGGCAGTGGGATGGATGAGGTGGGTAGGCAAGAGAGCCCGCCTGAGGAACGTGTGTGTTAGAGACACGCTCAGTGTAACACAAAGAAACGAGGCCGTGCAGGCTCAGACGTCCGGGCACGTACAGCGCCGTGCTGACAGCCAGCTGGCTAAGAGTCCATCGGAAGGAAAAAGACAAGGAGACCCACGATGGAGCAGTGGGATGGCCTAAAGGCAGACAAGTTAGCACGTGGGTGATTGTGACAGGACGTACCTTTTGTCCACCCCTGGACACTATTGGAATGATCTTTGTACAGGTATGCTTTGTGCTGTGTTGTCTGAAAACTCATCATGTGCTGGTCGTTAGTGCCCTGGTGAAATATGTGTGGCAACATTGTCTGTGAAGTTCTAAGACTCCACTGGGCGGTGTTAACACACGTTCCAAACGGAGCAGGCCTGGCTCAAACGAAGGAGGGTAGCCTCCGCTTCATTTGCGTTTAAGTGAGCAGGAAGGGAACAAAGGAAGCTCCAACAGGCGAGAAAAACGCAGCAGGGAACATCCTTCCCCATAGACTTTTTGTCTCCCGGTGCCCAGCTGGAAATGTTTTTCAAAAGGGGGACAAGCTGTACACAGGAGGGGCAGACACCCCATGGCACCCTTCTGGCTCCCTGCCCAGCCATTCTCTGCACCTAAAGCAACAGAGGAACCTTCACTGGATTCTGGGAGGAGGGGTCCTGACCTCGACCTAGGAGTTGGTCTGTGAGACCGCAGAGAGCAGGCGGTGAGACACTTTGCTTGAACCTGACAGAGTCGTTAAGTTAGGCACCAGGAGCCTTTTAATTTTATTTTCCTGGAACCATCTTTGACTTTTATGCCTCATGTCATGTACACACGTAACAGCTCGCTCTTGTTTGACCGAATCCTGCGTGTTTAAATTGGAGTGTCTGGGAACCTCCATCTGGGGTGGCAAGTTAAGTAATGGACTTTATATAGACCTGCATTGGCCAGGAGAGGGCTAGGCAGTGCAGGACATATGCTTTCAGGGGGAAAGCTACAACTGGGGGTGTGCTGGGGGTCACCCAGCAGTATAACCAAGGCTGGCAGGAGCCAAGGGACGGCTGGCTGGCCGCAGCACCCACAGATGTGGCTGCAAGTGACTTGCAGGCTGGGGCTGTTTGTGCAAAGGGCCCCCCAAGTTAGAGGGTTGGGGTGACCCAGCTACTCACTGGTCTGGATTGTGCCTGGCGTGTCACAGCAACGGAGGATCTGGCACTGAACAGAGCACTGTGGGGGCAGGATGCATAGGGCTGCCCCCTTCGGATGGGATTAACACAAGGAAAAAGAATCCAGACAGAAAATGGTGCAGCCCTGCCCAGCATCCCTCCTCTCAAGGGACGACTCGGGCCCAGCCTGGCACTGCCCTCCCCACCCCCGAGGGACGACACAGAACCAGCCAGGTAACACCTGCCCCTGAAGCCCACGTGGCCCATGCTCACTCCGGATACTGACTCTCGTTCACTGGGTTTATTCCTAGATTCACACAGCTGGGAGTCGTGCAATGGGCCACGTTCCCATCCCCAGCCCAGCGCCCTTCCGCCCACCCCTCACGCCGAGGCCTCCGTCTCGCCAGGCTCCCGTGTCTCCAGTGCCTGCCGGGTGTCTGCCTGCCAGAGCTGCACCAGATCCGTGGGGGTCTTTCCTGCCTGTGAGGGGAGGGAGGGGGCAGAGAGTGAGATGAGCCAGGACCTCCTGCCCCATGTGACGGCAGCAGCAAGGAGCAGCCCAGCTGGGGCTGGGATGTGTGGGAGGTGACCTGCCACCCTTCCATGAACTGCAGACAGCTCAGGCTGCTGCTCTACGGCACATCCGGTGAGCCCCTTCTCCCAGTGCCGGGGCTCTGCCCCCCAAGAAGGAGAGCCCCCGCTGGCGACAGAAGCTCTTATCTGCGCTGTGTGATCCCACCCCTGGGGCTGCCCCCTCCCCGCCCCCTCCAGCCCAGGCAGCAGCAGGGGGGAGCTACTCACCAGGTTCTGGGCCATCATGTCCGCCCCGCACAGGATCAGCATCTTAATGATCTTGTAGCGGTTGAGCCGCACGGCGTCATGCAGCGCGCTGTCCCCCTCCTGCACGGGACAGAGCACACGGGCGTCACAGGGAACCCCCATCCTGCAGCCCCACCGTGGGAATAGTGTGGCTCCCCTCCCCCAAATGGAGCCCAGTCCGGCCTGGGGCAGGAAAGCAGAGCCCCGAGCACGTGGCTCCCACCCCACACCCGGCACCATGGGACAGCGAGGAGAGAATGGGGGGCTGGGCCCCCCAAGGGCAGCAGCACCCAGTCTGCATGGGGCCAGCACGGCTTGGGGGGTGGGGTGTATGCGTGGGAGGATGCGACGCTGGATGGAACGGGGGTGACCATTTAGAACGGTATCCATACCGATATTACCACACTGCAGTGAATCCTAGACCAGATCTGCCACGTAAGGTATCAGTGAGAAAGGCTCGGGAGCAGGGGAGCGCAAACAGGAGTTTGTGGGAGGGCGACGTAACAGAGTTGCTACGGTTAGGAAGGGCCACATGGCCAGTGCCCATGCTGCTCCTGTCTCCTCCACCTGCGCCGGCGTCCAGACAGCGAACCGAACCATGGAGGCCTCCCCCCAGATCCTGGCGTGGACTTGCAGAGACCGTGGCGGGCGTTTCCCACTCTCAGAAAGCCAGGCTGGGGGGAGCGTCCAGTGCGAAAGGGGCCTGCTGGTGGAATCTCTCAGGAAGCAGGGGGCAGAGCTACAGGAGGAGGTGGCTAGGCCGATGCGCATCCGTGCCCACAAGGAATTCATTGACAGTGTTCATATGGAGGCTTCCATGGCTGAGGACGCTATCCAGCTACAGAGGACTGCGCACGCCGCCGGGGGAGGAGGATATGGCTCTGTCACAGGGAGGTCACTGGCTGCTGGTGACTTCCGGCAGCAGGCTGTGCCCCATCCCTACTCCCAACCCACCCACCATGGTGATGGAAAACCGATATGCTGCCCTGGCAACGAGTGGTGAGGAATCGCCCCCAAAGGTGGAGGAGGAGAAGCCATGTACCCCCAAGGCTGGGAGGATCACAGCCGCCACTCCCAGGAGGAAACGAAGGGTAGTGGTGGTTGGAGACTCTCTTCTGAGGGGGACGGAGGCACCTGTCTGTCGCCCTGACATGGCATCCCGGGAGGTATGCTGCCTGCCAGGGGCCCGTATCTGAGACGTTACGGAGGGATTGTCGAGGATCATCCGTCCCTCTGACTACTACCCCATGCTACTCATCCATGTGGGCACAAATGATACTATGAGGTTTAACCCTCAGCAGATCCGAAGTGACTACAGGGCTCTGGGAGTAAGGGTGAGGGAGTTGGGAGCGCAGGTGCTGTTCTCTTCAGTCAAGGGTAGGGGCCCAGGCAAAGACGGATGCATCCTGGAGGTGAATGCCTGGCTGCGAGGATGGTGTCGCCAAGAAGGGTTTGGCTTCCTTGACCACAGGTTGCTGTTTCAGGAAGAAGGATGCTAATCAGAGATAGGCAGACCCCATCGAGGAAGGGGAAGAGCATTTTTGGCTACAGACTGGCTAACCTAGTGAGGAGGGCTTTAAATTAAGTTTGAAAGGGGCAGGTGACCAAAGCCCACAGGTACATGAAGAACATAGAGACCTGGGAGAAGGTTCTCAATTTGGGGGGAGCATGGGCTGTTATAGCAGGGATAAAGGAGAGACAAGACAGAACTTGGGGGCGGAAATCAAATCAGTATCTGAGATGTCTGTATACTGATGCAAGAAGTATGGGAAATAAGCAGGAAGAATTCGAAATACTAGTAAATAAACACAACTATGACCTAGTTGGCATCACGGAGACTTGGTGGGATAATACACATGAATGGAATATTGGTAGAGAAGGGTACAGCTTGCTGAGGAAGGACAGGCAGGGAAAAGGGAGGAGACGTTGCCACAGATATTAGAAACCTACACACTTGGACTGAGGTTGAGATGGGAATAGGAGACAGACTTGCTGAGAGGCTCTGGGTAAGGACATAAGGGGTACAAACCAAGGGTGATGTCATGGTCGGGGTCTACTACAGACCCACTAGCCAGGAAGAAGAGGTGGATGAGGCTTTTTTTAAACAACTAACAAAATCCTCCAAAGCCCGGGACTTGGTGGTGATGGGGGACTTCAACACCCAGACATCTGCTGGGAAAAACAACACAGCAGGGCACAGAATCTCCAACAAGTTCTTGGAATGTGTTAGAGACAATTTTTTATTTCAGAAGACAGAGAAAGCTACTAGGGGAGAGGCTGAAAGTGGAAGGCAGCTTAGCTGAAAGTGATCATGAAATGATGAGTTCATGATTCTAAGGAATGGTAAGAGGGAGAACAGCACAATAAAGACAATGGATTTCAAGAAGGCAGACTTAGCAAACTCAGGGAGTTGTAGGTCAGATCCCAGGGGAAGCAAGTCTAAGGGGAAAAACAATAGAAGACAGTTGTCAGTTTTTCAAAGCGACATTATTAAGGGCACAAGAGCAAACTATCCCACTGCGTAGGAAAGACAGGAAGTCTGGCCAGAGACCACCCTGGCTTAACCAGGAGATCTTCATGATCTAAAACTCAGAAATAAGAGTCCTACAAAAAGTGGAAACTAGGTCTGTCATAAATATAAAGGGAAGGGAACCACCTTTCTGTACACAGTGCTATAAAATCCCTCCTGGCCAGAGGCAAAACCCTTTCACCTGTAAAGGGTTAAGAAGCTAGGATAACCTCGCTGGCACCTGACCAAAATGACTAATGAGGAGACAAGATACTTTCCAAGCTGGAGGGGGGGGAAACAAAGGTCCTCTCTGTCTGTGTGATGCTTTTGCCGGGACCAGAGCAGGAATGCAGGTCAGAACTCCTGTAAAGGGTTAGCAAGCAATCTAGTTAGATATGCGTTAGAGTCTGTTTTGTTTAAATGGCTGATAAAATAAGTTGTGCTGAATGGAATGTATATTCCTGCTTTTGTGTCTTTTTGTAACTGAAGGTTTAGCCTAGAGGGATCCTCTGTGTTTTGAATCTGATTACCCTGTAAGATATTTACCATCCTGATTTTACAGAGGTGATTCTTTTACTTTTTCTTTAATTAAAATTCTTCTTTTAAGAACCTGATTGCTTTTTCATTGTTCTTAAGATCCAAGGGTTTGGGTCTGTGTTCACCTATGCAAATTGGTGAGGATTTTTACCAAGCCTTCCCCAGGAAAGGGGGTGTAGGGCTTGGGGGGATATTTTTGGGGGAAGACGTCTCCAAATGGACTCTTTCCCTGTTCTTTGTTTAACATGCTTGGTGGTAGCAGCATAGGGTTCAAGGGCAAGGCAAAGTTTGTACCTTGAGGAAGTTTTTAACCTAAGCTGGTAAGAATAAGCTTAGGGGGTCCTTCATGCAGGTCCCCACATCTGTACTCTAGTGTTCAGAGTGGGGAAGGAACCTTGACAAGGTCAAATTACAAAGGATGAATATAAACAAATAATACAAGTATGTAGGGACAAAATTGGAAAGGCCAAGGCACAAAACAAGATCAAACTAGCTAGAGACATAAAGGATGACAAGAAAACATTCTACAAATACATTAGAAGCAAGAGGAAGACCAAGGACAGGGTAGGCCTGTTACTCAATGATGGAGGGAAAATAATAACAGAAATTGTAGAAATGGCAGAGGTGCTTAATGACTTCTTCGTTTCAGTTTTCACCAAGAAGGTTGGTGGTGATTGGACATCTAACCGTGAATGCTGGTGAAAATGAGGTCGGATCAGAAGAGGCTAAAATAGGGAAAGAACAAGTTAAAAATTACTTTGACAAGTTAGATGTCTTCAAGTCACCAGGGCCTGATGAAATGCATCCTAGAATACTCAAGGAGCTGACTGAGGAGATATCTGAACCATTAATGATTATCTTTGAAAAGTCATGGAAGGCGGGAGAGATTCCAGAAGATTGGAAAAGGGCAAATCTAGTGCCCATCTACAAAAAGGGAAATAAGGACAACCCAGGGAATTACAGACCAATCAGCTTAACTTCAGTACCCAGAAAGATAATGGAGCAAATACTTAAGCAATCAATTTGCAAACATTTAGAAGATAATAAGGTGATAAGTAACAATCAGCATGGATTTGTCAAGAACAAATCGTGTCAAACCAACCTGATCGCTTTCTTTGATGGGTTACAAGCCTTGTGGATGGGGGGAAGCGGTAGATGTGGTATATCTTAACTTTAGTAAAGCTTTTGATACTGTCCCTCATGACCTTCTCATAAACAAACTAGGGAAATGCAACCTAGATGGAGCTTGTCATAAATATAAAGGGAAGGCTAACCACCTTTAAATCCCTCCTGGCCAGAGGCAAAACCCCTTCACCTGTAAAGGGTTAAGAAGCTAGGATAACCTCGCTGGCACCTGACCAAAATGACCAATGAGGAGACAAGATACTTTCCAAGCTGGAGGGGGGGGAAACAAAGGTCCTCTCTGTCTGTGTGATGCTTTTGCTGGGACCAGAGCAGGAATGCAGGTCAGAACTCCTGTAAAGGGTTAGTAAGCAATCTAGTTAGATATGCGTTAGAGTCTGTTTTGTTTAAATGGCTGATAAAATAAGTTGTGCTGAATGGAATGTATATTCCTGCTTTTGTGTCTTTTTGTAACTGAAGGTTTAGCCTAGAGGGATCCTCTGTGTTTTGAATCTGATTACCCTGTAAGATATTTACCATCCTGATTTTACAGAGGTGATTCTTTTACTTTTTCTTTAATTAAAATTCTTCTTTTAAGAACCTGATTGCTTTTTCATTGTTCTTAAGATCCAAGGGTTTGGGTCTGTGTTCACCTATGCAAATTGGTGAGGATTTTTACCAAGCCTTCCCCAGAAAAGGGGGTGTAGGGCTTGGGGGGATATTTTTGGGGGAAGACGTCTCCAAATGGACTCTTTCCCTGTTCTTTGTGTAACACTTTGGTGGTGACAGCATTTAACCTAAGCTGGTAAGAATAAGCTTAGGGGGTCTCTCATGCAGGCCCCCACATCTGTACCCTAGAGTTCAGAGTGGGGAAGGAACCTTGAGAGAGCTACTATAAGGTGGGTGCATAACTGGTTGGAAAACCGTTCCCAGAGAGTAGTTATCCATGGTTCACATTCATGCTGGAAGGACATAATGAGTGGGGTCCCACAGGGATCGGTTCTGGGTCCAGTTCTGTTCAATATCTTCATCAATATAGAGTACACTTATAAAGTTTGCGGATGATACTAAGCTGGGAGGGGTTGCAAGTGCTTTAAAGGATAGGATTAAAATTGAAAATGATCTGGACAAACTGGAGGAATGGTCTGAAGTAAATAGGATGAAATTCAATAAGGACAAATGCAAAGTACTCCACGTAGGAAGGAACAATCAGTTGCACACATACCAAATGGGAAATGACTGCCTAGGAAGGAGTACTGCAGAAAGGGATCTGAGGTTCATAGTGGACCACAAGCTAAATATGAGTCAACAGTGTAACGCTGTTGCAAAGAAAGTGAACATCGTTCTGGGATTTTTTAGCAGGAGTGTTGTACGCAAGTCACGAGAAGTAATTCTTCCGCTCTACTCTGCGCTGATTAGGCCTCAACTGGAGCATTGTGTGCAGTTCTGGGCACCACATTTCAGGAAAGATGTGGACAAACTGGAGAGGGTCCAGAGAAGAGTAACAAAAATGATTAAAGGTCTAGAAAACATGAGCTCTGAGGGAAGATGGAAAAAATTAGGTTTGTTTAGTCTGGTGAAGAGAAGACTGAGAGGGGACATGAGAACAGTTTTCAAGTATGTAAAAGGTTGTTACAAGGAGGAGGGAGAAGAATTGTTCTCCTTAACCTCTGAGGCTAGGACGAGAAGCAATGGGCTTAAATTGCAGCAAGGGAGGTTTAGGTTGGACATTAGGAAAAACTTCCTAACTATCAGCGTGGTTAAGCCCTGGGATAAATTGCCTGGGGAGGTCGTGGTGTCTCGGAGTCCCCGGGCGATGCTCTGGAGCTGCTCCCTACGAAGCCAGGCAGGACTCTGGGGAAGTCTCCTTTCCGTGAGCAGCCTGCCTGCAGGACACACAGCTCCTCCGGCTTCCACCTTCCTGGGTCTGACCTCTGAGCACTCAGCATCCTCTGCCCCTCCGTGCGCTTCCCACAGCGAGTCCGCCCAGGCGGGGTCCTGGGGAAGCCAGAGGGTTCTGCCCCCCAACTTCGCAGTCAGATGTGACTCTCAGCCAGCCAGTAAAACAGAAGGTTTATTAGATGACAGGAACATGGTCTAACACAGAACTTGTAGGTGCAGAGAACCGGACCCCTCAGCTGGGTCCATTTTGGGGGGCCGTGAGCCAGACAACCCCGTCTGCCCTTCACTCCATGTCTCCAGCCAGCCCCAAACTGACTCCCCCTCCAGCCCCTCCTCCTCTGGGCTTTGTCCCTTTCCCGGGCCAGGAGGTCACCTGATTCCTTTGCTCTCCAACCCTTTAGCTCTCACCTTGCAGGGGGGAAGGGCCCAGGCCATCAGTTGCCAGGAAACAGAGTGTCGGCCATTCTCTGTGTCCAGACCCCTGCACACACCTGCCCTCTAGGGCTCTGCAATGATCACACACCCTTATCCCTCCACCGAGATACTTAAGAACTGCCTAGGGGAAACTGAGGCACCCCACAACATTCAGAGGAAACATTAAGAACAGTCCCGCTTCGTCACATGTGGAATCTCCATCAGTTGAGATTTTTAAGAGCAGGCTGGACAAACACCTGTCAGAAATGGTCTGGATAATACTTAGTCCTGCCACGAGTGCAGGGGACTGGACCAGACGACCTCTCGAGGTCCCTTCCAGTCCTATGATTTGCTAAGCATGATAAGCTTGTTTATATGTTGGTATCACCTTTGTACCGTGAGTTAAAGTGTGTGCTATATCTATATGTCCAACCTGTGCTGGGCCTGGCTGACACCCCCAGACAGACTGGCATCAGCACTATCCAGCCTGCTGGATGGCCCATCAAGAGCAATCAGCTGAACAATGAGCCCACTGAGAGAAGCCAGGGTCTACATGTATGAGCCAGCAGGACAGGTAGGGACATGCCTGTGCACAGGGGACTCCAAGAGCTTTTCCATGCCCATGTGCTCCAACCTTGTGTCTGGGACAAAGGATGTACAAGCCACGTGGCAAAGGACATAAAAGGCGGCTGCATCTTCTCCATTTTGTCTTCAATCCTGCTTCCCATCTCTGGAGCAACTTCTCTACAAACTGAGGCTCTGAACAAAGGACTGACTGAGCCATCCAAACTCTGGGTGTGTTCCAGAGGGACTGTACAAGCCAGCAAACTCACCAAGGCTGCTAAGAACCCGATCTATGGACTCTGAAGTCGTACGTATGGATCTGACTGCTTTGATCGTTGAACAACTCTTTTCCCGTTCTTTTCGTTTGTAATAAACCTTTAGTTTTAGGTTTAAAGGCTTGGCTGGCAGCTTGGGATTGTGGGTCAGATCCAAACCAGCGTTGCTCTGGGAACGTGGTGGCTGGCCCTTCTGGGTTCAGAAGGACATTTTGTATAAGTAAGCAGAGTTTCTAAGGTTTCAGAGTAGCAGCCGTGTTAGTCTGTATGCGCAAAAAGAAAAGAGGACTTGTGGCACCTTAGAGACTAACCAATTTATTTGAGCATGAGCTTTCGTGAGCTACAGCTCACTTCATCGGATGCAGAGTTTCTAAGTAATTTCTCACTTTACTGAACCAGTTTGCTGATTGGGAGCCAGAGAACTGGAATACAATAAAGGGTCCTGGGTGATTTCTTTTTTCAGCTTCTTGATAACTAGTGAGGGGGTTCAGGAGCACAGTCTGGGACTGGTTGGTGAATCTAACTTCGGTGTGAACCACCAGTTTGGGGGGAATCTGCTTCCCTTTTGCAGCCTGCCCTGACCTCAGCATTTTCAGTGTGGGCTGCTCTAGAAACCCCAGTCACAGGGGGGTGGGGGGATGCATACCTGGTGCTGGGGGTGCCAGACACCCGTGGGTATGAGCGTTGCTACGTGGGGCTCTTACCCTGTCCTGGGAGTTGACATCCACCCCTGAGTTGATCAGATGCTCCACGATATCAGTCTGCCCGGTTCGGGTCGCCACATGCAGGGGGGTGCTCATGAGCTGAGTACGGCAAAGGGGGGGCACCTGCCATTAGCTCCCCACTGGTTTAAAATAATTAATCCAGACAGCCAAATGCTGTAGCCTCATTGCTACCCCCCATCTCTGCCCTATCCCCCACCCCCATAGCCCCGCCCCCCACCCCTACTCACCTGCCATAACCCTGCCCCCACCCTGCATCCACGCACCTCAGCCCTGCCCCCTTACTTCTCCCTCACCTCTACCCACCCACCACAGCCCTGCTCGCACCCCACACCCACTGCCCCCCACAGCCACAGCCCTGCCCCCCCATTCACCCACCTCGGCCCTGCCCCCGATACGTACTGCCAGACAGTCCCCCTCCACCACTACCCTCCCGTCTCCTGCCACTGCTCTATGCCAGCCATAGCTCTCCCCCCCCCACAGTGCTGCTATGGCCCCCCAGCCCCCACCTTATCTTTCAGGTTGAGGTCAGTGCCCCGGTCCTGCAGAAGCTTCACGGCGCCCAGGTGCCCCCCCCGGCAGGCCCAGTGCACGGCCGTGCAGTCCAGCTGCACAACCAAGAGACTCCGGTCAGGACGGTAGCAGCAACACCCGCACCCCCGGCTCCCCGCCCTGCGCCCCATACTGCCCACCCTCCAGTCCCTCTGCCAGCGGGTGGCGCTCACCCCCCCGCCCAGGAGCCAGAGGGGTTCGGGGTGGGGGAGGGGGAGCAGAAAGAGCCCAGCAGCTCAGGGCAGGGGTGGTGCTTGGGGGGGTTGTGGGGGCTATAGCCCCCTCCAACATTTGCCTTAGCCCCCCAGCTCTGAAGGCAGAGCAGAGATTGGTGGCTGCCGGCAGGCGCCCAGCTCCAGCAGCAGCACGGGAGTAAGCCCAGGTGGGGGCCGGGGAGCCCGAGAGCAGCCCCTGCCCCTGCCCGTGGGGCGCAGCGTGCCCATCCCCTGGAACTGCAGGACCAGCCGCACTGCATTGGGGCATGTGGGGTAGGGGACTGGAGGCTCCACCCCCTCCAGCGGCTGGGGAAGTCCCTGCAGTGGGGCAGGATGTGCATGGGCAGCAGCCTCGCACGCTGGTTTGGGGTCTGAGTCGAGGTGTGAACAGCCGGGGTTGGCGTCACCACGTCTCCCGTGTCCCTGCACCAGCTGTGCAGAGGAAGGGGTGTATGCCGTGCAGTGGCTGGGTCTGTCTGGCCACCCCACATCCTCCGCCCCACTGTGGCTCCTCTGATGCCCCTGATCCTGGATGGATTGGCCGGAGTGCAGACCCGGTGCCAGGCCTGGTGCTGCCCAAACTGGGCACATCACTGCTTCGCGGGCAGGGAGAGCGCCCGTCTCACCCGGTCTCGGAAGTCCACGGTGGCGCCGTGGTCCAGCAGCCTCTCCAGGATCTCCATGTGCCCTTCCAGCGAGGCGCGGTGCAGGGCTGTCCGGTGGAACTGGGGCAGGAGGCAGCAAAGACGTAGGTGTCAAAAGGACTCCCAGCCAGCGCTGCTGCACCACCCTGGGCAGCCACAGCCACCAGCCCTCCCAAGAGCAAGCCACGGGTCTCGCCCCAGGGACTCGGCCTGCTCGGTGTTTGGGACGGGCCAGCAGGGCTCCGAGAGCCCTCTGCCCTCTTCCTGGGCATGTCCGGGGTCGGCTGGGCGAGGCACCGTCTCCAGGGAGGATGGCTTTCTCCGGGAGATGCCTGGGAAGAGGGGGTGCCCCAGCCCAGCCATCCAAAGTCCATCTGGGGAAGGCTTGACCCCTGGTATCTAGGTGCCAACAGACCCAAATTAACCAGCATGCCCTCGGTGCCCTGGCACAGGGCCCCCATCTCAAGGGCCCCCCCCACCACCGGATTTGGGCGGGTGGTGTTGCGACCTGGCACACTGGGTCACAGCACAACTCAGGTTTCGACTCGACAGCCCTTCATCAAGGGGGGACTGGGCCAGATTGGGGCCCCTCCCCAGTTTCCATAGTCCTCAGAGCCCCAGCGTTCTCGACTCCAGCACTGGATGCCCAAGGGGGCTGTTGGGGGGCTGGGCTGGCTGTGGGGGTGGAGGGGCCTGGGCTGGGCACTGCCCACTGGCTGGAGCCTGCTTGCGCAGGTTTGCCGGGGGGGCGAGGGATGGGGAGGGACGTTACCTCATCACAGGTGTCAGGGGAGCCCCCGTCCCCCAGGAACGTCTCAATGACACGGATCTTGCCCTGCACAGCTGCCCTCAGGAACGTCTCCTCCTCCACGGGGCCCACCTGCAGGGTGGATGGGACAGCAGTTCAAGGGGTCTGTGTGCCCCATGTGGGGAGCTCCACGAACCTGGCCCCAGAGCCCCTGCCTCACAGGGGAGGATGCCAGCTCCATGGCCCTCGCCCCAGAGCCCCTGCCCCAGAGGAGCTCTGACTGGGAGGGGGCTTTTCTGTGGGGTGGCCACCATCTTGGTCAACAACACGGATCTGCTGGGCCCCCCAGCCAGGACGGCCCAGACCCACATCCTCCCGGGACCCTCCCCTCCCCCCTTACAATCTCCTCGGGCTCCGGCTCGGGCTCCGGTGCCGCCTTCTCCACCCTGCGCTTCCGGCGCGTCTTGCGCAGCTCGAAGAGGTACTGGAGGCCGCCCACGTGGATGATCTCCCGGCGCAGGTCCAGCGAGCTCGTCCGCTCCCGCCCCTGGCCCTGCGGAGACGGGGCAGAGCCACGCTGGAGCCTCTGGGGAGAGCCCTGCCAGGGCACCGGACTCCTGGGTCCCTCCCCGGCAGCGCCCATTCCCTGGCTTTAAACAAGCAGGATGTGGGATACCCCCAACCTGTCCCCCCCACAGACTCCCTGGTCCCCATCTGCCTGGCCCCTGGTCCTGACCCCCAACCCTCCCCACAGACCCCCTGGTCCTGACCCCCATCTGCCTGGCCCCGGTCCTGATCCCCAACCCTCCGCACAGACTCTCTGGTCCTGACCCCAACCCAGACCCCCTGATCCTGACCCCCAACCCACCCCCCACAGATCTCCTGACTCCCAACTGCCTGGCCCTTCCCTGGCCTCTTAACAATCACCCTGTAACGACATGGGGGGTTTTCTTGGTTGTTCCTTGTTTCCTATGGGGGGCTTTCTGGGTTGCATGCAGAGGGGGTGGGAAGCAGTGTTACTGGTTTAACGAGGGGATGGGAGAGGGAGTTTGTTGTTCCAGAGGACCGGCCAGAGAACGGGGGACCCAGCCGATGGCCTGGAGCACGGAGACCCCAGCGACTGGCGACCTGGGGACCCAGCTCAGTGGCAGCCGGTTCTGGCCAGCGGGAGAACAAGGGCTGTGAAGAGAGAACCCCCGGGACCTGACCAGTTGGTCCAGCCAGAGGGGCAAGAGGGCAAACGAGAGGAGAGGGGCCCAGGCGACCCGGTTTCCTGTTTACCTGGAGGGAAGACAATGGACAGAGGGGGGCTTGGGGCCGGTGACATCAGATGCCCAGCTGGGAAGCAGGGGGGCTCTGGGCTGGAGGGAGGGAGCAGGCAGAGCCCACCTGGATGCAGGGGAGACTTGAATGTGCTGTGCTGAGGGAGGCCAGGCCTGAGATCATGCGAGTTTCCCGTGTTGTGTTCAATGCTCAATAAACCTCCTGTTTTATGCTGGCTGAGAGTCACTCCTGTCTAGAGAACAGGGTTGCATCGTCCCCTTCGGGGGGTGAAGGCCCCGTGGGTCCAGAGCAAGTGGACTCCCTGAGGGGCCCACGGCGAGAGAAAGGCGTGCTAAGGCTCAGAGAGGTGTGGCTCCAGGAGGCGGAGGGGCTTAACCCCGACAGAGAGTGGACCCCCGGGAGAAGGGCTGTCTCACTGAAAGGGGCACCCCGCCATGGACCACACGGGGCCAAGAGTGGGCACGATCGGTGAGTCCGTGACACCCAACCCCTGGCCCCTCGTCAATCCCTCAGCCCTGATCCCTCCCAGAATGCCTGCTCCAGCCCCCAACCAGGAAACCCCTGCACCATCACGCACTGCCCAGCCCCCAACGGCCGACCCCCCATCACAGACTGCCCGACCCCAGTCCCAGCAGAGGGAAGCCACGTGGGGCGGCGCTGTCATCTGTGTTTAACAGCTGGCCTGGGCCAGGTGTCTGGCAGGCTGCTGAGGGGGTTCCTGCCCAGCACCCCGGGGGCAGTGAGCCAGGGGCTTGGTGCTGGCCCTGTGCCCCACACTCCATGGGGGAGTGAGGAATGGATTCAAGGTGCAGAGACCAGCCCCAGCCAGCCAGGCCTGTTGGGGGCATCAGCCTAGAACAGCCCAGCCCAACCCCGCTCCTGTGCGGGGCTCCCGGTGGGGCTCTGCACGCACAGGGGCTGCCCACACGGCCCCAGTGCAGGGGCAGGGCCTCCCACACAGCACTGCCAGCCTGCCCCCGGGTCTGGCCGGCCCCTGCCCCTCATGCCGCTGGCTGGGCCCTCTGGCTGGGGCTGCCTCCCGAATACCGTAGGTTCCCCCTCTGCACCACGTCGGCCCCGCTCCTTCTGGCCTGGACCCAGCCTGCAGCTCCGGACACGGGTGCCCAGGGGGAGGTGACGAGCCCAGACGTGGGGCCAGTTCCCTGCTGACCCCCAGTGCCAATGCAGGCAGCGTGTGGTGGGGGCCGCAGCCAGGGTAACCCCTCAGTGCCCAGCCCTGCACCTTCCTGGCCCAGTCTGATGGGCGGGGCTGGGGCAGGAAAGGGTTAACAGTGCAAGCCAGACACGGTGTGGGGGGCTGCAGGGCTCGCTGTGCTGGTGAGGGGGTGAGGCTGCCAGGGTCTGGCTGTGATGCCCCCGGCAGGGCAGGCCAAGCCCGCGTACCTTGAGCCCCTCGATGCCCCAGTGAACGGGGCCGCGGCGCTTCTCGTCCTCCAGCCCCGGCGTGTCCATTCTCGCCACCGCCGGCGGCATCTCGGGGGCCTGGCTCTTGCGCCGCTGTGAAGCCAAGCAGAAAAGCCGGCAGGGTGAGGGCCAGGCCCCGGCCTGCCCCCCACCAGCCCCTCAGGAGTCCGTCCCCTGCCTCCCTTGGCATTCGGCCCAGGCCCCCTCCCGCCACAGCCCCGGTACCCACATGGGCACTGCACGGGGTTTAGCCTGAGTTGCCAAGGGCAACAGCTTAATCTCTGGGCACTTCCAGCCCTGGCAGCCCGATAACAGACCAAGAGGTGGGGCTGGCGTCCTCAGGGACACGCCCCATTGATCTGGGTCTGCTCACTCCCTGTGGCCAGCCCCAAAGGCTCGTCTCCCCGAGGGTCCCTCCCAGGATCCCCCAGGCCTGGGGCCCACCCCAAGCAGGGGCGACCCCATGCCTGCACGTGCCATGGGCCTGACTCCCCCCCCACTGCACCCCACACCCCATGCTGGTGCCCTGTACCCCACGCCCTCCCATTTCAAGAGCGTCCGAACGCCCTACCTGGGGCAGGGCCTTACGGCCTCCCTGCCCACCGCATGGCACGCGCCCAGCGTCAGCCCTGCACGGGCTGCCCGGCCCCTGGCTGCCCGCCGAGCACAGGCCCAGGCATGGGGCCAGTGCAGACGGAGGCGTTTCCCCAGTCGGTGAGTCTGGGCGGTTTCCGAACCCAGGCGCCCTGAGCCCACGGTGATGGGCGCAGGTTCGGGTCTAGGCACCCAATGGTAATGCAGCCCTGCGGAGAGCCTGGCCCCGGGGGCCCAGCCCCGCTCCAGGCGCCCCCCCATCACCCCCAGCCCAGCCCCGCTCCAGGCGCCCCCCCCGTCACCCCCAGCCCAGCCCCGCTCCAGGCGCCCCCCCGTTACCCCGAGCCCAGCAACGCTCCAGGAGCCCCCCCGTCACCCCCAGCCCAGCAACGCTCCAGGCGCCCCCCCGTCACCCCCAGCCCAGCCCCGCTCCAGGCGCCCCCCCCGTTACCCCGAGCCCAGCAACGCTCCAGGCGCCCCCCCGTCACCCCCAGCCCAGCCCCGCTCCAGGCGCCCCCCCCCGTCACCCCCAGCCCAGCCCCGCTCCAGGCGCCGCCCGTGACCCCCAGCCCAGCCCCGCTCCAGGCGCCCCCCCGTCACCCCCAGCCCAGCCCCGCTCCAGGCGCCCCCCCGTCACCCCGAGCCCAGCAACGCTCCAGGAGCCCCCCCGTCACCCCCAGCCCAGCCCCGCTCCAGGCGCCCCCCCCGTGACCCCCAGCCCAGCCCCGCTCCAGGCGCCCCCCCCCGTCACCCCCAGCCCAGCCCAGCTCCAGGCGCCGCCCGTGACCCCCAGCCCAGCCCCGCTCCATGCCCCCTTTGCCCTCCAGCTCGCTCACCCAGGGTCTCACCTCCTGCTCCTCCAGCTTCTGGTCAACCAGCTCGGTGGCCCACTTCACGCCCTGCTCCATGGGTGCCCAGGCCAGCGGCTCCTCTCCGGGCAGGGACGCTGGCTGTGCCCTGGAGCCGCCTGGGGCCCCGGGCGAGCGCACGCTGCGGTGGGGGGCTCCGTGGCTCCCGCGGTTTATGCACTGCTGCTCCTCCGCCCCAAGGCCCCAGGGAGCCGACACGTGCCCGGCCCACGCGACCCGGGAGCCTTTGTCATGAGCTCACCCGGCTGCATTCTCAGCCCTGCTGCCCGGGGTCACCTTCACCCAGCGCCTGGCCCGGTGCCGTGCCCCACCCGCTGGGCCGCGCAGGGGGGGACTGGGTGCTGCTCTGTGGGGAGCCGGGAGACTCCTGGGCAGGCCGGGTCGCACGGGGGGCTCTGTGGGGTGGGGGCCTTGGCTGGCCCTGTGCCAGGACCCCCAGCAGTCTGGGCAGGGGGGCACTTTGTTCCGTTCCCACACCTGACCTCACGTCGCTCCCCCCAGCCAGAGCCCCCCGGACCCTGGGGTTATTTCCGTGTGACGGGGCCAGCTCCACGGTGCCCTGGGAGCCCCGCAGCCGCCGGCTGCCCCAGGCGGGCGCCACGTGAGAACGGGCAGCGTCTGGCCCCCTGGGCCCGGCTGGGGGGCCGGGGATGCTTTGGCTGCTTTGAGGGATGAGCTCAGGAGCTGCTGGCTCTGCGCACAAAGCTCAGACACAGCCCAGCCCGGGACGCGCTGCCCAGCCTGTGCCCCCCGTCCCCATCCCCCCGGCCTCTGCCCCCCTGGCCTGTGCCCCCCGGCCTGTGCCCTGCCCCTTGGCCTGTGCCCCCATCCCTGCCCCAGCCCCCCGGCCTGTGCCCCCTGGCCTGTGCCCCCATCCCCGCCCCATCCCCCCGGCCTGTGCCCCTGTCCCCATCCTCTGGCCTGTGCCCCGCCCCCTGGCCTGTGCCCCCATCCCTGCCCCAGCCCCCCGGCCTGTGCCCCCTGGCCTGTGCCCCCATCCCCGCCCCATCCCCCCGGCCTGTGCCCCTGTCCCCATCCTCTGGCCTGTGCCCCGCCCCCTGGCCTGTGCCCCCATCCCTGCCCCAGCCCCCCGGCCTGTGCCCCCCGCGCCTGTGCCTCCCCCGGCCTGTGCCCCGCCCCCCAGCCTGTGCCCCCGTCCGCATCCCCCCGGCCTGTGCCCCCGTCCCTGCCCCACCCCCCCAGCCTGTGCCCCCCCCCGGCCTGTGCACCTGTCCCATCCCCCCGGCCTGTGCCCCCCCGGCCTGTGCCCCGCCCCTCGGCCTGTGCCCCCATCCCCGCCCCACCCCCCCGGCCTCTGCCCCGCCCCCCCAGCCTGTGCCCCCGTCCCCGTCCCCCCGGCCTGTGCCCCCCTGGCCTGTGCCCCCATCCCCCCCCACCCCCTCCAGCCTGTGCCCCCGTCCCCATCCCCCCGGCCTGTGCCCCCCCAGGCCTGTGCCCCGCCCCCTGGCCTGTGCCCCCATCCCTGCCCCAGCCCCCCAGCCTGTGCCTCCCCCGGCCTATGCCCCTGTCCCCATCCCCCTGGCCTGTGCCCCCCTGGCCTCTGCCCCCATCCCTGCACCCCCCAGCCTGTGCCCCCCCCGGCCTCTGCCCCCGTCCCCACCCCCCTGGCCTGTGCTGCCATCCCCACCCCGCCCCCCTGACCTGTGCCCCCCTCCCCGCGCCCCCCAGCCTGTGCCCCCCCCAGCCTGTGCCTCACCCCCCGAACCCGGCCTGTGCCCCTGCCCCCAGCCGGGGAGCCAGGAATGGTGGGAATAGTTTGTGCTGAGCCAGGCCGCGGGGCGCGGGAGCTATTCCTGGCTCTGGGCACCGTGCTCAGCCCCACCGCTGTACCTCCCCATTTGTCAGCCAGCGGCTGCGGGGCGGGCGGAGGATGGCAGGGTGGGGGAGCCGGGGGGGCAGGGCGGGGGAGACAGGGGGTGGGGGAGCCGGGGGGGCAGGGCGGGGGAGCCGGGGGCTGGGGAAGCCCTGGGGGCAGGGCGGGGGAGCCGGGGGATGGGGAAGCCCGGGGGGCAGGGCGGGGGAGCCGGGGGATGGGGAAGCCCAGGGGGCCGGGCGGGGGAGCTGTGTGGGGGAGCCCTTGGAGCAGGGCGGGGGAGCCGGGGGGTGGGGGAGCCGACCATTGTTGCCAGAAGCAATGCCCGGGGTCAGTGCGAGTCACTCGGGGGCCGACAGGTTCTGCTCCCCACACACTGGGGGCTGGTGAAACAGTGGGGGGCTCTCCACCCCCTGCTTTGGCCCAGCTTTTTCATGGGCTGTGTCACGGTGGTGGGCCTCCCGAGGGGTGGGGGACACCAGCTGCCCCTGCCCCATGCTCCCCGTGCTGACCTTTGACCTCTCCACCAGAGGTCCCCGTAGGGGGCCCTGAAGTCACCCCGAGGTGGGCGCGTCCCGGAGACGGGCACCGCGGTGAGCGGGGCAAGCCTGCCCCGCTGGGAGGAGCCGCCTGCCGGGGCACAGCTCCGTCCGGGCCCCACGGCCGGCAGGTGGACATCAGCCAAGACAGTGTAACCCCTGCTGCCGGCACAGGACCCTCCCAGCCAGGGGGCAGAGCTGAGGGAAGCCCAATTGTGTGCCCCACTCGTGGGGGGCCGGGTGGGTTGGGCTTGAGAAGGGGACAGGCACTGCCCCGGCAGGGCCTTCCTGGGGATGATAGGGCTGGCGGTGCCCACAGCAAGCACCCAGGTCTTCCTGCCCCGCCCCGCTGGCCTGCCGAGCCCATAGGGACATGGGCTGAGATGGGAAGGTCAGCCAGGCCCCTGGGCACCGGGAGCAGCCAGGTGATGCCCCACAGGCCCGCGTCTCCATGTGCAGGTGGGGCCAGATGCTCCTGTCGGAGTCCAGAGGGCCTGGGGAAGGGGCTGTGTTCAGGGGAGCAGCCAGCCCCAGAGGGTGGCTGAGCTCAGATAGGTGCCAGGGGCTGGTGCTGGCCAGCCTAAGGGGGCAGGGAGCCCAGGAGGTGGGCGGAGGCTGCTTCGGGTTCCAGACGCTGGGGAGGGGCCCATCAGTGGCTACAACAGCAGTTAGGCAGTTACCAGAGAAGGCGGCATAACCTAGTGGTTACAGCAGCAGACTGGGCACCAGAACGCCTGGGTTCAATTCCCAGATCTGCTCTAGTGACCGGGGAGTCGCTGGCCCTCTGTGCCTCAGTTTCCCCCTTTGGTGACATGGGAGAAGCAGTGGGCTGAGGGGCGGGGGGGTTGGGGTGAGGCCAGTACCCTGTCCAGCAGGGCCAAGGGCTGGGCTGGGCTGGGAAGGGGCAGCTCTAAGGAGCAGTCCCAGGTGTGCCACGCAGGCTGGCCAGGCCATGCCTGTGCCCCAGCCCTGGCCGATGTGAAAGCAGGCATCGGGGCCGGGGGAAGCTAAAAAGGCTTTATTGATAAATATGGAGACCCATAGACACCGGGAGAGCTGCCCCCTACCCGGCTGGGAGGTGCCAGGCGACAGGCGGCAGGGCAGAGTGCCCAGGCTGGTTCACCACAGGAGCCAGGCTCAGGAGGGCAGCCCGAGGTGCCAGGCGCCGTGGGCACTGCAGGGTCCCTGGGAACGCGGCTCCCACAGGAAGTGGTTTGGTCTCAAACCTCTAAACCATTTTATGACAGTGTCCAAGTGCCGATGGGGTGAGACAGGCCCCACACACCCCAAGGCGCCGTGCCCACCCTGGCAGCCCTTCCTGAGACTGACCTCCAGGGAAAGGGCTTTGACGGGGCAGCTGTGTTCTGATGCCAGCAAGCCCCCAGCCCGCGGCTGCAGCGGGGCACGGGGGGCAGCAGCAGGCACGAAGGGGCGGGGAGGATCGACGCAGAGGCGAGCGTGAGCCCCGCCGTGCGGCTCTGCCCAGGGCTGCGTGCCCAGCTGTGCCCGGCAGGTGACGCTCCAAGTGCTGTCGCCTCTGGGGTGGAGACTCAGTTCGCCGGCGCCGAGGGCCCCGCTGGCTTTCCCTGGGGCCCAGCAGCCCCTGCGCCCGTCAGCCGGCCCGGCTCAGTTCCTGGGCACCAGCGGCTGGTTCACGATCACCTGGATGACAAAGTCCTTCTGGATCTTGGCTTCATGCAGCCGCGTGCGGTCCGTCAGCAGCTTGCCGGAGAAGAACCAGCGCTGCCAGCCCGGCTCGATGCCCTCCTGGGCCTGCAGCTGCTTCTTCAGCTGCCCCACGGTGTCGGCCACGCTGGCGCTCAGCCGCAGGTCCTTGCCGGTGGAGAGCCGCACCTTGAGCGGGAACTCGCGCCGGGGGCTGGGTGCAGGCTCCGGGGGCTCCGTGCTCTCGTCGCTGCCCCGCTCCAGTATGAGGTTGGCAGGTGGCGCCAGGCAGTACACGGGTAGCTGGTAGCGGTTCCCCAGCTCATCGTAGCACTCAGTTAGGGACCCTGCCGGGGAGCCAGAGACACCAGCGAAGTGGTGAGGGGAAGGAGCTGGAGGCAGATACAGCACGGGCAGAAGCCACCAACAACACAGACCCCTCTGCTGGTGCCCCTCAATCCCGACCCACAGACCCTGCTAGCCCAGTCCTGGGGTCCCGCTGTGACGAAGTGGGACTGTTCTTAATGTTTCCTCTGAATAGTGTGGGGGTGCCTCAGTTTCCCCTAGGCAGTTCTTAAGTATCTAGGGGGTGGGGTAAGGGTGTATGATCATTGCAGAGCCCTAGAGGGCAGGTGTATGCAGGGGTCTGGACACAGAGAATGGCCGACACCCTGTTTCCTGGCAACTGATGGCCTGGACCCTTCCCCCCTGCAAGGTGAGAGCTAAAGGGTTGGAGAACAAAGGAATCAGGTGACCTCCTGGCCCGGGAAAGGAACAAAGCCCAGAGGAGGAGGGGCTGGGGGGAGTTTCAGTTTGGGGCTGGCTGGGACATGGAGTGAAGGGCAGACGTGATGGTCTGGCTCGCTGCCCCCCAGAATGGACCCAGCTGAGGGGTCCTGTTCTCTGCACCTACAAGCTTTGTTTTAGACCATGTTCCTGTCGTCTAATAAACCTCTGTTTTACTGGCTGGCTGAGAGTCCCGTCTGACTGTGGAGTTGGGGGGCAGGACCCTCTGGCTTCCCCAGGACCCCACCTGAGCGGACTCGCTGGGGGAAGTGCACGGAGGGGCAGAGGAGGCTGAATGCTCCGAGGTCAGACCCAGGAAGGTGGAAGCTGTGTGAGCTGTGTGTCCTGCAGACAGGCTGCTCACAGAAAGGAGACTTCCCCAGAGTCCTGCCTGGCGTCATGGGGAGCAGTTCCAGAGCATCGCCCAGGGATTCCATGACACCCCCTGCCCCCAAAATAGCTCTGACGGTGCTCCTCAATCCCAACCTGCAGCCCGAAGGTATTCCAGCCCAGAACACCCAAAATCCACCTCCTGAAGCTCTTCCCCCCACCCCCCCGCACCCTTTCCCTGCCCCTACAGACCTCCCAGCCCCAGGAGAAGTGTGGCCTTTCAGGCACCATGGCTCAGTGCCAGCGGTCAGATAGATTCTCCTTTTGGGATCTGAGAGCTGGCTGGGGGAGCTGGGGCTCCGGGACTAGACACAGCCAGGACCCCCCGAGCCGCACAGCTCTGGGGCTCTTCATTTCAGTCTGGGAGAAGCCACCGGCCCGAGCCACATGAGCTGCCCACGTGCCTGGAGCTGAGCCGAGGGAGACCCCAATCCCAGGTGGGGTGAGTGGGTTCCGGGAGCCTCTCCCCCCAGCACCCCGACAGCGGGGCTGGGGCACAGGGAGCCCCTGCAGGCAGATAGTCTGTGTCCAGTGTGACACTGCCCCATATTCATCTATCAATGGAAAAGTTACAATTTGCTGAATATGATTATCCTATTTGTAGGCATGTATCATTTGTGTGTCTGGAGTTATGACTATTAACCTTGTATCTGTATTTCAGATGAGCTTGCTCTGGGTCACACCCACAGCTAACCTTTCAGGTACAATAGGGAAGAAGCTAGACAGTGCTAATGGCCCATCCGTGGAAACAATGGGCCATGGGAAAGGCTTGTCCTCACCTGGGGACCCTTCAGACAGCCTATGGATAATGGCTGCTATGACTCGGGGAGACATGCAAGGGCATGTGACCAGACCACATGATACTGAACTCCATTTTGGTACCTGTATTTTTCCATAAACTGAGCTGGGCACTTGGCTTGGATCTAAGGAGTTCCCGCCGTATGGAAAAACTAAAAGGGGGAAGTGACATCACCAAGGAGCCTCACTCCCTCTACAACTCAACACCTGGAAACACCTGAGGAACAAAGACTGAACTGGGGGAAGTGCTACTCCCAGGCTGGAAGAGAGGGTTCCTGCCTGTGTACAGAGCATCTACAAATGGCTTGTACTAGCTCACAGGGTGAGACACTGTTTGATTCAAATCCTATCTAGTATATTAGGCTTAGATTGCATTTTTGTTTATTTGCTGGGTAATCTACTTTGATTTGTTTGCTATCATTTATAGTCACTTAAAATCTATCTTTCTGTAGTTAATAAACCTATTTTATGTTTTATCTTAACCAGTCTGTTTTTGGGTGAAGCATTAGGGAATCTCAGCTCTGTAACAAAGGCTGGTGCATGTCTTCCCCACATCGAGGGGGAAGCAGACTAATTAATGAGCTTGCACCGTACAGACCCCTGTGTAGGATGGTATAATTCTGGGTTTATACTCCAGTAGGGGTGCAAGGCTCGGGAGCTGGAACACTGGCTGGTGCCTCCATTGTTGGTCCATGAGTGGCTTAGGTAAAGCACTCAGGTGACTCAGTTGGGTGTGTGGTGCCCCTGTGGTTGTGTTGGATGATAACAGGGCCCGGAGGGGTGGGCTGTGTGTCATCAGCAGAGCAGTTTGAGAAGCCAGCCCAGCTGAATGGTTTGGGGGCACAGCGGTTCCAACAGCTTCCAGGCTTCACCCTGGAGGTAGAGCCCATCTCAGCCACCCCCACCAGCAGGCTCCAGAGGCTTCCCCAGTGCAGGGCCCACTCCTGGGTCACCCCCCCGGCCAACATGCCCTGCCTTGGGGCGGCCCAGCGCAGAGGGGAAGGGACACAGTCAGCCGTGGCTGCCCTGCTGACGAGGGGCAGGGCAGTTAGTGTCATGGGGCCCCTGGGATGAGCTGCCCCCCTGAACCCTCCCACCCTGCTGTGCAGGCACCAGTCCCCTCCCTCAGCCCTCTTTCAATTCTTACTGGCCCCACTGGTGTCTACCCCTGCACAGGGAGAGGAATCTGTCTGCCCTCCAGCGGTTCTCCTGCAGCACTGCATCCCCCGCCCTGCCCGTGGGTCCAAAGCCCGGGCCCCCATTCTGATCCCACCCCATTAGCCCCTGCCCGCCATATGTCACCATCTTGCCCCTCTGGCCCCAAGTCCCTGCCCCATGCCCCCTCCCACCCTGCTGGCCTGAAGTTCCTGTCCCCCTCCCCCCTCAGGTCCCCATCCTGCCTGATGTGTCCGCCCCCCTCCCGCCCCCCGTCCTCATCCTGCCTACCATGGGGCAGGGTGATGCTGGCACCATCCAGGATGGCCTGGGCCAGCCCATGGTCGTTGGCCTCCACAGCGTAGGCAGCCGCCTTCAGGGCATCCCAGATCTCCTTGCGGCCCTCGAAGGCGGGCGCCGTGTCCCAGAACTCGTCCCGCTTGCTGCGCAGCTGGCCGTCCGTCATGGGGTAGTCGCTCTTCCACTTGGGCCGCTCCTTCCGCAGGGGCTCATTGCGGCCTGTGGGGGGGGGACAGAGAGCTCAGCAGGGACCCCGAGCCAGCACCCACCTGGAGACCCTGCCCCCCTGTCCCCATCACAGCTGGGCCAGCACCTGCCTGCAGACCCTGCCCCCTGGTGCCCCTGCCCCCATCACAGCTGGGCCAGCACCCACCTGGAGACCCCTGCCCCTGGCACAGCTGGCCCAGCACCTACCTGCAGACCCCTGCCCCCGGCACAGCTGGACCAGCACCTGCCTGCAGACCCTGCCCCCCTGCCCCTGGCACAGCTGGACCAGCACCTGCCTGCAGACCCTGCCCCCCTGGTGCCCCTGCCCCCGGCACAGCTGGGCCAGCACCCGCCTGCGGACCCCTGCCCCCAACACAGCTGGGGCAGCACCTGCCTGCAGACCCCTGCCCCCGGCACAGCTGGGCCAGCACCCGCCTGCGGACCCCTGCCTTCCCCCACGCAGAAGGGACACCCCACAGGCACCAGGCAGAGCTGGGGCACACCAGCCCCTCCTGAAGGGGAACCGAGCTGGGCACATCCCAGGGACCCGTCCCCCAGCGCAGTGTTCAGCCCGGTGCGCTGAGACCAGCCCCCCTCTCTCTCTCTCTCTCTCTCTCTCTCTGTGTTGGGCTGAGGCCACCTGCACGAGCTGGGGACTCCCTGGGTTGCCCTGCCCCACAAGCAGGAAGGGGGGGCACTGGGGCAGGAGGCATTGGGACATGCCAGGGCAGGGAAAGGGGTGGGAGGAGCTTCAGGTGGTAGATATTGAGTGTTCTGGGCTGGGCTATTGGGGGCGGAGGGTTGGGAGTGAGGGGCAACAGCAGAGCTTGGGGGGGGTGTGGGGCACTGGCAGAGCTGGGGGGGGAGCCCAGGGCTGGGGTATTGGGGGCTGTGGGTCAGGAGTGAGGGCCAGTATTCCTGAGGTCCCAGGGGCCCTGTCCAGCCCCATTGCAGGGCACAGCAGCGGTCCACAAACCAGCCCCCTCGGTGGCTCTCCGTCAGGGCAGAGGGGGTCACAGGTCCCTGATTGCCCTGCTAACAGGAACGTGTGCAGGTCCCACCCTCGGGAGAGGCCTGACTGGGAGCCCTGGCCGGAAGCAGGCGCCCCTGCCCCCCGCCAGGCAGCTGCTCTAATCCTGCCCTGCCAGGCGGCTGCAGTGACTTAGAGGCCCCTGGCCAAGGGCAATATTTATAGCTCAGGGAATTAGCCGGAGTCAGAGCGTGGGGATTATCGGGCTCACCCACTCCTGGGGGCAGGGGAGGAGCAGACAAGAAAGGATGCACTGGCACTAATGTATGGGGCTGCCGGGACTCCTGGGTTCTCTATCTGCCTGCCATGTGTGACCTTGGGCAAGTCACTCCCTCATGCCTCAGTTTCCCCATCTGTAGAACAGGCATGGTGCCCCCTGCCCCCCAGGGACAAGGTGGGAGGCGTAACTCACTCACAAGTACAGAGAGGGACCGGCTGCTGGCCAGGGCACCCTCACCAGGGGACTGACGCCAGGCCTTCACAAGGGAGATGCACAGGGACCAGTGGGGCCCTGGAGCCATGTGCATAGTAGGGGTCCCAAAAGCCAGGGAACAAGCCGTGCAGGTGCAGCCTGGCAGCCAGCTGGCTGCTTGGTATTGTGACTTCGAGCCCAGGTCACGGGGACCAGGGCACACGCATGGCCATGACTGCACAAAGAGGCGGGCACTGCCCCCCCCCGGGCTCCTCTTGCTCTGTGTTCGGGGGCTGCAGGGCACGCAGGGAAAGGCTGTTTCGGGGTGTCTGTACAGGGCACGTTAGACAGCTGGGTTTTCCCTCAGAGACCATGGGCACGGCTGGGTAAGCCAGTCAGTGCATGGCAGTGACCTGCTTTGAGTGCTGGATGTTCAAATCCACCCTGCAGTTATGGGGATAGCACCAGGGCAGGGAGAGCAGGGGGCACCTGTCAGGGGGCTGCCGCCCAGGGAAGGGGGTGCCGAGGGCAGGAGTCCCAGCCCCCCATGCTCTGCAGCCCATGTCAGAGGCCAGGCTCCCCTGAGAGGGAGCAAGGCAGCTCCGCCAGGCCAGGTGCCGTGTGGCACCATGCGTGTGTGTGTGTGTCACGCGGCTGGGCTGAGGCCACCTGCACTAGCTGGGGGCTCCCTGGGTCGCCCTGTCCCACAAGCAGGAAGGGGGGGCATTGGGGCAGGAGGCATTGGGACATGCCCGGGCAGGGAAAGGGGTGGGAGGAGCTTCAGGTGGTAGATATTGACAACCAGGGCAGAGATCACAGAGCCCTGGGCTGGGCCGGCTGCGTCAGGGCTGCGGGGGACTCTGAAGGGCGAAGGCGGGGGGGGAGAGCAGCTGCAGCCAGGACTCATCCTCGCCCCGGCGCTCCGGTGGCTGAGCGCAGCCCGCCCACAGGCCCAGCCTGTACCAGCCCCCTGCCCTCCAGACACCGGCTCCGCGGGCCCCGCTCGGCCAGGGAACACTGGCATGATGCCCGCGGAGCAGCCTGTGTGGGCTGTGAAGAGAGACCTGGGCCCAGCCCCGGTGCTTGTGCCGATGGCCACCTCACCCCCAGCCCACCGGGAGGCCGGGCTCCAGCGCAGCCCCCCCCCCCCCCCGAGGGCCGCAGGACGCGCACGATCCCCCCACGGCTGAAGAGGGCAGCCGAGCCTGTCTCCAGCCCCATGCCCTGGCAGTCGGCTCCAGCTCGCACAGAGAAGGGGCCCTGCCCCCACCACCCCAGCCTGAATTCAAGCGCTGCTCTGAGACCAGACTAGTTCTGGGCCCCGGGTCGCTCCGACACACTGCCCCATGCACGGCCCGGAGATCACCGCAGCCAGGCCACAGCTGGGCCCTGGGCAGGCAAACCTGGCCCTTCCCTGCTCCCTCAGCGCTGCCATGAGGCACAGGACACCCCATCCCCAAAGCGAGCCCAGCTCCGCCATGGGTTGGAGCCACAAGCCCAGTGTCAGGCCACGAGCGCAGCCCCGGCGGCTCTGGGATCCTCCGAGAGGGGCCGGGGAGACAGGCCCTGCACTCCCCCACCCTGGCCAGAGTCGGGGCCCCCTCGCTGCAGGGCTCTGTGCCACAGCAGAGAAAGGACACCAGGGCCCCTGGCCGTCACAGCCTGGGCTGCCCTCGCCCCTCGCCGGCTCCAGACGCCCCGGCTGTAAGACCTGGCTGCAGGGAAGGTGGAGCTAGGATCCAATTCCCTTTCAAGACCCAGTATAGCGACCGCCAGTGGGCCAGCACCCAGGCAGCAGGTCCCGCCACGGGGGAGCCGGGCATGGGGCCAACCACATCCACATCCCTCTGCACCCCTGGGCTGCTCAGCGCCCGCAGCCACCACAGCTCCCGCCAGTGTCAGGTGAGTTCAGCTCCAGCCCAGCAGGGCCAACCCAGCTCCTCCTCCCCAGACACAGCCTCGCGGATTGCGCTGCGGGGGCCAGGGACTGTCGGGCGAAGGCCTTCAAAGGCCGAGGTCTTGCCTGCCCGGCCTGGGCATCAGAGCCAGGGTTTGTGCCGCTCACAACTCCCTCGCGCCCCAGAAGCAGCTGCATTTCTGACGGGCGCTGGACTCCTGCAGGGCAGAGCACTGGGGAAGTCTCGGGCGCTGGAAGGGCGCTGCCAACCCCAGGGCTGGCCAGGGCGGCTCCCTGCACCACCCAGCGCTTTGGTTTGTGTGGAGCGCTACGGGACCAGCCGGCCACCGCTCCCTCTCTGTTCCCATCACCGGGGGATGGCCAGAAGCCGACACCGAGCACGGGCCCAGGCCAGGCAGCCGCGCCAGGCCAGCGCTGGAGCAGACAGGGCGGACGGTCAGTGAGAGACGTGGGAACAGCGAACTGTGCCCCGTGCAGGCAGGCCCCGCAGGGAGCCAGGCCCAGGTAGGCCCCGCAGGGAGCCAGGCCCAGGTAGGCAGGGACGCAGGAGTTAAGCCTGTTCTATTTATCGCGGTCTCTAATCGCCTTGTGCCGTTCGATGCCTGGCCCGGGCAGCCCCCACCCCCTCGGCAGCTCCCAGGGCCTCCCGCAGGAAAACCAAGACAGGTTGGGCCACTTCTTGCGCTTGGGGCCAGGCCAACAGGATCCAGGCAGCTCGCCCTCCACTCTGCTCCCCACCCCTCCTAGCACTGGCATCACCGACAGCAGCGGGTCCGGATCCCCAGCCAGTGACGTCACTCCCCACAGTGCTGGGGACGGCCGAAGCGCGACCAATCCCTGGCCCCTGTGGAATGAGACCGGCTCTGCAGAGACCCAGCACCCATACATGCCCCCCGGTCTGGTACCTCACCAGCTAGGGCAGCGCATGGGGAGTTGTAGGGCAGGGGCTTGGCCCCAGGCTGGCCCCATGGACTCGGTGTAGAGGTGTGATGAAGCAGGACTGTTCTTAATGTTTCCTCTGAATAGTGTGGGGGTGCCTCAGTTTCCCCTAGGCAGTTCTTAAGTATCTAGGTGGTGGGGTAAGGGTGTATGATCATTGCAGAGCCCTAGAGGGCAGGTGTGTGCAGGGGTCTGGACACAGACAATGGCCGACACCCTGTTTCCTGGCCACTGATGGCCTGGGCCCTTCCCCCCTGCAAGGTGAGAGCTAAAGGGTTGGAGAACAAAGGAATCCGGTGACCTCCTGGCCTGGGAAAGGGACAAAGCCCAGAGGAGGAGGGGCTGGAGGGAGTTTCAGTTTGAGGCTGGCTGGGACATGGAGTGAAGGGCAGACGTGGTTGTCTGGCTCACTGCCCCCCAAAATGGACCCAGCTGAGGAGGCCGGTTCTCTGCACCTACAAGCTCTGTTTTAGACCAAGTTCCTGTCGTCTAATAAACCTATTTTCCTGGCTGGCTGAGAGTCGCGTCTGACTGTGGAGTTGGGGGGCAGCACCCTCTGGCCCCCCCAGGACCCTGCCTGGGCGGACTCGCTGTGGGAAGCGCACAGAGGGGCAGAGGATGCTGAGTGCTCCGAGGTCAGACCCAGGAAGGTGGAAGCTGGGTGAGCTGTGTGTCCTGCAGACAGGCTGCTCCCCAAGAGGAGACTTCCCCAGAGTCCTGCCTGGCTTCGTAAGGAGCCCTTCCAGAGCATCGCCCGGGGACTCCGTGACAAGAGGTGTCTCCAGGGGGCTGCAGTCAGTTTGTAGCTGCCACATCCCAGGGTCCCTGGCTAGCCCAGCAGAGACAGCAAGGGCAGGCTGGGGGCTGGGCTGCTGCAGGGCATGTGGGGGGCAGAGGCTGTGGGTCAGTGCCAACATGCCACTTTCCCTAGCACATGGGGAGGAGATGGAAATTCAACCCTTCCGCAGCATGCACAGGTACCAGCGGGCCCAGGCTGCTACCCTGGCACATGGAGAGATCCCTCAGCAGGAAGTGATGCTGGGAGCCCTCCACACCCAGCCCCCTGGCGCACACCAGCTCTGGGGGGAGAGGCTGCAGGGCACGCTGCCTCCTGCTGGTTCCCCTTGCTCATGCAGCAGCAGGCAGCTTTGCACAGGGCAGCGCTGGGCATGGCCCCTCTGGGCCAGCACTGACCCCAGTGCTCCAGCCCCGCACTAGGGCCGGCGGCTCAGCGAGGGGGGCACTCTCCTCTGAGTCAGGGCACCGGGGAGCATGAGCCATTGTTAAACAGCTCCGAGCCATTCTCGCAAGACCGGGGAAATGCCACGCTGGCTCCCCGACATCCCTGCAGCTTCAAGGGAGACACTTGCCTGAAAGCTGTTGTCTGTTGCACAGCACTACCAACAGAGCGGATGGTGCTAGGGTAGGTGAGCTCGGCAGCCTGTGGAACTCACCGACACAGGAGGTTACTCAGGCAGGAAGCCCCAAACTGATACAGCAGGTACCTGGCTAAGGATGGCAGCTGGGATAGTCATTGCGGGGCTGGAACTAGGCACCTGTCTGCAGGAGTCTGGGGCAAACCCTGCAGGATGCAAGTGCCAGGCACAGATGTGGGACAGGGACTGGCACTGGGAGTTTTGTAACCAAGGGTGCCAGGCCAAGAGCCACGTGGGGTAGCCCACCAGGCGGTGGGTCTGTGCCCCCAGTCTTCTGCTTCTGGAGCGGGGTCCCAGAGCTGTGCGCACCAGGGGCAGACGTGGCCGGAGGTCCCTCAGCATCCCGGGAGGAAGCACATGCAGCCTGGGGGTGGTCCTGCTGGCTTCACGTTACTGAGGAGCCCCGTGGCCATACAGCGGCAGGTTTCCTTGCCCTGGGGGCTCTCGCCCTCTCTGGGAGTGGAGGGAGCTGACTGTACCAGCTCCCGCAGGAGTCCAGCAGACACGTCTGTGTGCTCAGGGCTCTCTGCACTCGGCCCGGGGCCACAGCCAGGTGCGGGGACCAGGTGACCAGTGGTCTCAAGCTGCAGTGGGGGAAGTCTAGGCTGGATATTAGGAAACACTCTTTCACTAGGAGGGTGGTGAAGCCCTGGAATGCGTTACCTAGGGAGAGGGTGGAATCTCCTTCCTTAGAGGTGTTTAAGGCCCAGCTTGACCAAGCCCTGTCTGGGATGATTTTTAGTTGGGGCTGGTCCTGCTTTGAGCAGGGGTGGGACTAGATGACTCCTGAGGTCCCTGTGAGGATGTGACTCAGCAGGGAGGGGGGAGTGTTGACCTGGGAATGTGCCCTGGGGATGGGAGACCTGAGAGCCTGTCACCTGAGCAGGGAGGGGGAGGTAACACCTCTGCCCAGGAATGTGAAGACAGGCTGCAGGAGGGAGCCTGCTGGGGGGGTTTAGTTTCAGTTTGGGGCTGGGTGGAGGAACGCAGGGAACCCCAGGGCTGGGGTCTAAGCTCGCTGCTCCCCCAGAAGGACTTGACTGAGAGGTCCTGGGTGTGCCCACAACCTCTGTTTCAGACTGTGTTCCTGTTGTCCAATAAACCTTCTGTTTTACTGGCTGGCTGAGAGTCTCAGTGAATCCCTGGAAGAGGGGTGCAGGGCCCGGACTCCCCCACACTCCGTGACAGTCCCTTCCAACCCTGATCTTCTAGGATTTCCATCGCCGTGGGAACGCCCCATCTCCAAGCAGCGGTAGCTAAGGCGACAGAGGCATCACTCCATTGGCTGAGCCACGTCCACACTGGGTTGGGTTGGCATAGCCATGGTGCTGGGCGGGGGGGGGGGGGGGGGAATCTCTCACACTCTCAGCAACTTAGCTACGGCATAGACCAGGCCTAGCATCAAGCACTGGGGCTCCCAGTCTGTCCCCCGACGGATCCATCCCCAGCAGGGAGCTGTTCCTCACACTCCTGGTTCCCCGTAGTCTCCTCCCAGGACACCTGGGTCTCAGCCTGTGGGGAGTCCCGGGGGATTTTACACACACGGGGGCAAGAACTCCAGACACACTTGAACCCTATGCAGTGACTCAGCAGCAACAGATTCACTGTGTTCAGCCTAGCTCCCGAGAGGGAGCCACCCCCATGAACCCTCCCTACAACAGCTGTTGTCAGAAGCTGCCCCCGGGCCTGGGTCTGATCAAGCCAGGCTGGAACCCAGGCAGGACGCTGCAGCCCCTCACCCCAGCGTAGCTGCAGCAAGTGGGTCCATCTTTCCCCAGCCCTGCCAGAGGGCGCCCCTGGCCCTGCGCTCTCCCCTGACGAGCCCCATGCTGCTCCAGCCTGGCAGAAGGGAGATCACAAGCCAGCTGTCGGCTCACTGTAAACCTTGCCAGGCCCGGCCGGCTCCCCGCTTGTCCAGAGACCAGCCCCTTTATTGCGCAGAGAGACAATCTGCAGCAGGCACGCTGCCCCTGGGAGGAACATTATCCAAGCCAGGGGGAGTGGCAGCAGGTGCCACCCCAGGACTGCGCCCCCCAAACCCGCAGGGAGACGTCTCGGGAGCCCAAGCAATGCTTGGAGAAGCCGCCCCGCAGGAACCGACACAGTCTCTGGGCACATCCGGGCAGCACCAACGACCCACCCGCCTTCACCTCTAGAGAGTGCTCACTAGCCTGGGCCCCAGCTCACTAGGGCCCCAGCTCACCCCTTGCCCTGCAGGAGCCCCTAGCGCTGCGCACCTCTGGAGCCAAGGGAGCAGCTCGCGCTATGGAAGGAACTCTGGATCCTCCTGCCAACGCAGGGGAAACCCAGAGGGAAAAAAGGGCCCAGCCCAAGATGCCAGGTCACCAGGTGTGTGTGGGAGAGCCAAGGCATGGCAGGGCTGGAGGGGGGAGAGGCTGCTCCAGGGGGAGCAGGTTTGGCTGCCCACCTGCCCCCCTCTTCTGGGCTGGGAGTGGCACGCTCTGACCTCAGCACAACAGCCTGGGGACGAGCCCCATGAACCCTACAGTGTGACCCATGATGAACAGATCCCAGCATGCAATGCTCCACCCCGATTGTCAGCCTGGCTCACGCGTCTCCGTGGGCTGCACCCCCATCAAGCCTGCTCCATCTCACACCAGTTAGCTGCAGTCCTGGGGCTCCTGCCATGCAGTGAGAGCACTGGGGCAAGAGGCCAGGAACCAGCCCTGTCTCCCATGCACGCAGCCAGGTGCTGTCCCAGCTACTGGGACCGTCCTGCACCCCACACGCGGCGAGCGACTTTCCCCAGGAGCTCTGTGCTCCCAGCTTCACAGCCCCAAGTCCACAGGAGTCCCCTGGGGAGACTTCCCCTGCTGCCCTGTAGGAGCCCGTGGGTGGGACAGCAGGAGGAGTACTGCAGGGCAGACGTTCTGCAAGAAAACCTAAGCAGTCAGCATGTCTGGTGGGGAGCTGACGGGCTCGGGAAAGCAGAAGGTGACCCAGCCGAGGCCAGCTGGCGCTCACAGCTGGGGCCTGCAGGAATGCAGAACTGGCTTCTCCGGGAGGAGCTGCTGATCCACCCTCACTGCACTTAGATTCCCCAGCACCTCCGACTCAGACCCCAGGCCTGAATGGCAGGAGGGGTCGAGGGTCAGTCCGGCCACAGGAGTGAAGGCCTCCTCCGGGCCCCGCTCCCCCAGTGCTGCCCTTGGGGGGAGCACGTACATGGCTAAGGGAGGGCGAGCTCCCATGGGGCCAGGCAGGAGCCCAGCTGTCAGCTCAGACTCCCCAGCCTGTGGCTAAGTTCAGGTGTTTGAAAATCGAATTGGGCCTCCCTGCCCAGCTGGGGAGGGGGGGAGGACGAGGCGGGCAGCAAGAGGGCAAGGCCTAGACTCTCAGACTGGGGGCGCAAGGCGAGGCCCCCTGTTTAGGCACCTACACCAGCAGCCTGATCTCCCCATGGCTTTGATGGGAGCAGGGGGCACCCAGCCCCCAGCTTTGCCCCAGGGAGCTCGGCAGCAAGGAGCTGTTTGTGAAGCACCTCGCATGGCCACACAGCTGCAAAACCAAACAGAGTACGGAGCCAGGACCCCTGGCTAATCAGTGAGGAGTCCTGCCCCACCAGGGCTCTGCAGAGGGGATAGTGCCGCGGTGGGGAGTGGCGACCCTGGGGGAAAGGAGGCAGGAGCGCAGCAGGTGGAAGGAGGGGTGGATGGGGCGCTGTTCCTGCAGCGGAGAGACGCTGCGGCATTAGAGCAGCGGCCCTGCTCCGTGCGCACAGAGAGCCCCATGCCCAATCCTACTGTACAGCTGGCACCAGGCAATGAGCTCGCAGGGTGCGCAGAGCAGGGCGAATCTGCTCACGCCTGCCACAAGCTGGGGGAAAGGCAGCGAGGACAGACCCAAGCTGGGAGAGCCCGGGCACCAATCACCCTCAGAGTCCTGCAGCCACCTTGGTACAGCCCCACTGGGCACAGCTCAGAGGCTGGGGAGAAGCAGGCCCTGGGTAAGCAGTTCCTGTCCAGCTGTGAGCAACAGCCCCCCCTCCCCCCCCGGAATGAGGCCTCTTCCCCACCGGAGCCTGGACGCTGGCACCAAGCGCCCAGCATGCCCAGCTCCTGCTCAGGAAGGCCGCAGAGCGCACACTATTCGCTGCGGGCTGCTTGGTGCCTGGACCTGGAACCCGCCGGGCTGCCTGGTGTCCAACAGCCACCTCTGGCAGTGGGCTTCCCCCAATGCCCACCTCTGCCGTGCCAGCAGCTATTAGGCAGGTCACAAGGATTTGGAAGCTGGTCAGGTCTGGGGCCCTGGCTGCTGGCATTCTCCTACAGAAAAACCCCTCTGGCTCCAAGCCTGTCCGTGCTCAGGTCCAGGAGCCATGCTGGGACTCTCCTCTCTAGGAAGATGCCGCTCACAGTCCCTGCTCCCCACCCCATGACCCCGCTGCCTGTTTCTCCTCTCCTGCTTTCCATAAACAGAGTAGTTATCCCCAGTGCCACGCAGGGGAGGGCTGTGTGACAGGAAGGGAGCGTGAGTCAGCCCCACAGCCACCCTGCCCCCAGTCCTGGCGAGGCTGGTGCATGGAATGCTTGAAGCCGCTTATCACGGGCGTAATCTGCAGTCACACCATGCAATCAATACAGCCCTCCCACAGTTCCCAAGTACACCACTAATTAAACATCACAACACCTCTACGGAGAGAGGGACAGGCAAGGATCACTTCACCCACCACTGATATGCATCCACCTCTGAGGTGCAGCATGGAGGCTGTGTAACAGCAATGGTACAAGAGCTTAGGACACAAAGCAATGCACACCACAGCCAGCTGAAACTGCAGGAGAATATAGAGACAAAGCAGTTCTTCAGTTAGAATTCAGCCAGCACACTGAGGTTCCCAAAACACTTCCCAAAAGAATCCCAGGGGATCTTTAAGGCTCATGAGCAGCAGGGGTCTCTTCCACTGAATCACGATCACAACACCCCTTCTCCCAACACTCAGTTTCCCTGCAATTCTCCCATCCAAATGTTGACCAAACCCACCCCTGCTTAGCCTACGATCTGCCAGGGTCTCAGCAGGGGACAGCCTGTCTGCAGGTCTGTGCGGGGCGGTAGATAATCAGACTTGGGTGGGTATTTGGGTTTGTTGCTAGGTGACTCAGTCTAGTCCACAAGGTTTGCACTTGCACAATCCCGACCACATGTCAACAGGAACTCCTCTGAGAACGCTTCCAATACACAACTCCAGCTGCTAGCTCTCTGGCAGCTCACGGAGAAGGGGGCTTGGAATAGCCCCCAAACAAAATTTTAAGGCCCCTGAAGCACAGGCAGAAGTGGCCCCTTTTTCCGTAGGTGGATAAAAGAGCTGGGACAGAATCTGCTGTGTTATTTTCAGGAAACGCCAAAGCAGAAAGTACCAGGAGGATCCAGCCAGCCCGGCCTGCCAGCAGAACAGTGTCCCATCCAAGTCCCTACTTCTGTCTCCCGCAGTAGCCAAAGCAAGGTATGGCACAGGGGTCCCAGCTGTGCAAGCCTACCCCCCGGGGGGTATTTCTCCCTGTCCCCTGCTCATCGTCAGCCTGTGTCCTGAAGCAGCAGGGTGAAGAGCACTTGGGTTTCATGCTTCCCAGGGTAATTCCTAGGAATGCTTCCTTTTTTCCCTAAGCCCCCCCTCCAAAAGGCTATTCGCACAACGATCTAGGCCCGATGGAAGCCGGACAGTCCCAGCTAACCCTGCTCCGTGCAAGAAAGGCTCGCCAGACACCAGGTAACATTACACACCCGGGCTGGATCCTGCTCCAGGTGCAAAGAGGATATACGAAGCTCCTGACTCAAACAGGGTACAAAGCACGACCAGTCCGCTGTGGCATAGGAGGCCACCCCCAGGGCAGGGCAGAATATGGTCTGGCCCTGAATGCACTGCAGGAGCTAGGCAAAGCTCTGGCTGTCTCAGATTTACCCAGCTTTTGTCTCTTTAAGGCCAGCTTCTCGCTAAAGTGCAATCCTCAGTGCGGGACATCTGGCCTCTGCCAACACAGCTCCCTGACACTGGGGGACAGGCCGCCGCGAGCAGCTCTTTTGGAGAGCCCCGTCGTGCCCCCCTCAGCAGTCCCGCTGCAGGGAAGTGACAGGTAGCATCACGTCTGACTTGTCCATGGCTGGGGCAGTGAACGCAGTTTCTGGGCATGGCTTGGCTGGCATGGCGCTAGGTGCTGTCACTCTCCCGGCGCTGACCCACACAGGCTGCACATGCCTCTTTGACATGCGTGTGTACATGGATTGCACACGGCCCCATTACACAGGGCAGACTCCTGAGGCTGTCCTGGTACCCTGAGCGCCAGCCACACGTGGGAGCTGCCTCACACCCAGCTATGAAGCCCAGAGGCTGGGCTGCTGGGTTTCTCCGGCAGGGCTGGGGGTGGTTTGGGTCCCCGTTGGTCAGACAGCCTCGCCGCTCTGACCCCGGGGGACCCAAGCGGAGCAGGGTGCTGTGCCAGCCGGGGTCCGCGCCCGGCGGGTGAGGGAGTCGCAAGCCTGAAGTAGGAGCCCAGAGCTCAGGGATGGTGGCTAAGTAGCCGGCTGGGGAGACCCCCCCTCCCCACGCGGGGTGCCCGGGAGGGGCTGTCACGGGACCCGGCTGGGGAGACCCCCCCCCCACGCGGGGTGCCCGGGACGGGGGCTGTCACGGGAGCCGGGACGGGGCCGGGGGGGGGGCTGTCACGGGAGCCGGGACGGGGCCGGGGGGGGGGGCTGTCACGGGAGCCGGGACGGGGCCGGGACGGGGCCGGGGGGGGGCTGTCACGGGAGCCGGGACGGCCGGGGGGGGAGCGGGGGGGGGGCTGTCACGGGAGCCGGGACGGCCGGGGGGGGGAGCGGGGGGGGGGCTGTCACGGGAGCCGGGACGGCCGGGGGGGGGAGCTGTCACGGGAGCCGGGACGGCCGGGGGGGGGAGCTGTCACGGGAGCCGGGACGGCCGGGGGGGGGGAGCTGTCACGGGAGCCGGGACGGCCGGGGGGGGGAGCTGTCACGGGAGCCGGGACGGCCGGGGGGGGGAGCTGTCACGGGAGCCGGGACGGCCAGGGGGGGGGAGCTGTCACGGGAGCCGGGACGGCCGGGGGGGGGAGCTGTCACGGGAGCCGGGACGGCCGGGGGGGGGAGCTGTCACGGGAGCCGGGACGGGGCCGGGACGGGGCCGGGGGGGGGCTGTCACGGGAGCCGGGACGGGGCCGGGACGGGGCCGGGGGGGGGCTGTCACGGGAGCCGGGACGGGGCCGGGGGGGGGAGCGGGGGGGGGGCTGTCACGGGAGCCGGGACGGCCGGGGGGGGGAGCGGGGGGGGGGGCTGTCACGGGAGCCGGGACGGCCGGGGGGGGGGAGCGGGGGGGGGGTGTCACGGGAGCCGGGACGGCCGGGGGGGGGGAGCGGGGGGGGGGCTGTCACGGGAGCCGGGACGGCCGGGGGGGGGAGCGGGGGGGGGGCTGTCACGGGAGCCGGGACGGCCGGGGGGGGGAGCGGGGGGGGGGCTGTCACGGGAGCCGGGACGGCCGGGGGGGGGAGCGGGGGGGGGGCTGTCACGGGAGCCGGGACGGCCGGGGGGGGGAGCGGGGGGGGGAGCTGTCACGGGAGCCGGGACGGCCGGGGGGGGGAGCGGGGGGGGGAGCTGTCACGGGAGCCGGGACGGCCGGGGGGGGGAGCGGGGGGGGGGCTGTCACGGGAGCCGGGACGGGGCCGGGACGGGGCCGGGACGGGGCTGTCACGGGAGCCGGGACGGGGCCGGGGGGGGGAGCGGGGGGGGGGCTGTCACGGGAGCCGGGACGGCCGGGGGGGGGAGCGGGGGGGGGGCTGTCACGGGAGCCGGGACGGCCGGGGGGGGGAGCGGGGGGGGGGCTGTCACGGGAGCCGGGACGGCCGGGGGGGGGAGCGGGGGGGGGGCTGTCACGGGAGCCGGGACGGCCGGGGGGGGGAGCGGGGGGGGGGCTGTCACGGGAGCCGGGACGGCCGGGGGGGGAGCGGGGGGGGGAGCTGTCACGGGAGCCGGGACGGCCGGGGGGGGGAGCCGGGACGGGGCCGGGACGGGGCCGGGGGGGGGCTGTCACGGGAGCCGGGACGGGGCCGGGACGGGGCCGGGGGGGAGCTGTCACGGGAGCCGGGACGGCCGGGGGGGGGAGCTGTCACGGGAGCCGGGACGGCCGGGGGGGGGAGCTGTCACGGGAGCCGGGACGGCCGGGGGGGGGAGCTGTCACGGGAGCCGTCACGGGAGCCGGGACGGCCGGGGGGGGGAGCTGTCACGGGAGCCGGGACGGCCGGGGGGGGGAGCTGTCACGGGAGCCGGGACGGCCGGGGGGGGGAGCTGTCACGGGAGCCGGGACGGCCGGGGGGGGGAGCTGTCACGGGAGCCGGGACGGCCGGGGGGGGGAGCTGTCACGGGAGCCGGGACGGCCGGGGGGGGGAGCTGTCACGGGAGCCGGGACGGCCGGGGGGGGGAGCTGTCACGGGAGCCGGGACGGCCGGGGGGGGGAGCTGTCACGGGAGCCGGGACGGCCGGGGGGGAAGCGGGGGGGGGGCTGTCACGGGAGCCGGGACGGCCGGGGGGGGAGCGGGGGGGGGGGCTGTCACGGGAGCCGGGCCGGCCGGGGGGGGAGCGGGGGGGCGGCTGTCACGGGAGCCGGGCCGGCCGGGGGTGGAGCGGGGGGGGGGCTGTCACGGGAGCCGGGCCGGCCGGGGGGGGAGCGGGGGGGCGGCTGTCACGGGAGCCGGGCCGGCCGGGGGGGGAGCGGGGGGGGGGGCTGTCACGGGAGCCGGGCCGGCCGGGGGGGGAGCGGTGGGGGGGCTGTCACGGGAGCCGGGCCGGCCGGGGGGGGGCTGTCCCGGGAGCCGGCCGCGCCCCCCAGCCCCCGCAGAGGCCCGGTGCGGGGCTGGCTCCCCGGGGCTCCGCGGCCCCGCTCACCTGCTCGCTTGCGGGGGTGGCGCGGGGCCGGCGGGCGCTCCCCGCGCGGCCGCCCCACGCAGCTGCCCATGGCGGAGGCTTCTGCCGCGGGGGGGCCGGTGCCCGGGCCGGGCCCTGCAGCCGCTGCCCGCCGGACCCGCACCGGCTCTGCCGGGAGAGGCCGGGGCGCTCCGCCCGCCCCGGGAGCACGTGACAGCAGCCCGCAGCACCGCCCCCGGGCCCGGCCGGGCCAATGGGAGTGTGTGTCTGGGAGGGGCAGAGTGTGACCCCGCCCCCAGGCCCGGCCGGGCCAATGGGAGTGTGTGTCTGGGAGGGGCAGAGTGTGACCCCGCCCCCAGACCGGGCCGGGCCAATGGGAGTGTGTGTGTGGGAGGGGCAGAGTGTGACCCCGCCCCCAGGCCCGGCCGGGCCAATGGGAGTGTGTGTGTGGGAGGGGCAGAGTGTGACCCCGCCCCCGGGCACGGCCGGGCCAATGGGAGTGTGTGTCTGGGAGGGGCAGAGTGTGACCCCGCCCCCAGGCCCGGCCGGGCCAATGGGAGTGTGTGTGGGGGGAGGGGCAGAGTGTGACCCCGCCCCCGAGCCGCCGGGCCAATGGGAGTGTGGGGGGAGGGGCAGAGTGTGTCCCCGCCCACCAGGGAACTGCTGCGGGCTTGGCACGGGCACGGGCACAGCCTCGGCGGCGGGGGCTGACCTCATTTACCCCGGGCCCCATCCTGTGGGAGTCACAGGCCCCGCCCTTCATCCGCCCCCCCGGCACTGAGCCCGCCCCTTCGCGCACGCGCACTGGCATTTCCCTAGGCCCGTCCGGCCCCGTTTGTCACGTGACAGATTTTGTCCCGCCTGTCCACCGTGACGGGAGGGGGGGTGTCGCTCCCTGGCGCGCATGCGCCGGTGTATGGCGGCCCCCCCACCCCCCCAGCCCAATCCACTGCGCATCATGGCGGCGGCCGGTGCTGGGGGGCCGGGCGGCGCCCTGCGGGGCTGGGTGCGGGACTTCGTGGCCGGGCAGCAGGACGGGCGGGCGGCCGAGGTGGCGGCAGGTACCGGCCGGGCCGGGGCTGGAGGGATGTAGGGGTTCGGGTGGGATGTGGGCTGGGGCTGGGCTGGGGGCTGGGTGGATTGGGGGTCGGGGGGGATGTGGGGTGGGTCTGGGTGGCTGTAGGGGGTGGGGCTGGGCTGGGTGGATTGGGGGTCGGGGGGGATGTGGGGTGGGGCTGGGTGGCTGTAGGGGGTGGGGCTGGGCTGGGTGGATTGGGGGTCGGGTGGGATGTGGGGTGGGGCTGGGGCTGGGTGGCTGTAGGGGGTGGGGCTGGGCTGGGTGGATTGGGGGTCGGGGGGGATGTGGGGTGGGGCTGGGTGGCTGTAGGGGGTGGGGCTGGGCTGGGTGGATTGGGGGTCGGGGGGGATGTGGGGTGGGGCTGGGTGGCTGTAGGGGGTGGGGCTGGGCTGGGTGGATTGGGGGTCGGGCGGGATGTGGGGTGGGGCTGGGTGGCTGTAGGGGGTGGGGCTGGGCTGGGTGGATTGGGGGTTAGGGGGGATGTGGGGTGGGGCTGGGTGGCTGTAGGGGGTGGGGCTGGGCTGGGTGGATTGGGGGTTGGGGGGCATGTGGGGCGGGGCTGGGTGGATGTAGGGGGTGGGGCGGGTCTGGGGGGATTGGGTGGATGTAGGGGGTGGGGTGGGGCTGGGGGTCGGGTGGGATGTGGGGTGGGGATGGGCAGGGTGGATTGGGGACTGGGGGAATGTGGGGTGGGGCTGGGCTGGGGGCTGGGTGGGATGTAGGGGGTGGGGCTGTGGGCAGGGGGGATGTGGGGCAGATGGGATAGTGGGTATGCTGGGACTCTGGGTTAGGATGGTCATGGGCACTTGCCTGGGGGAGGGTGGGCAAGGTTGGATACAGGAGAACAGTGCTCCAGGAGGCTTGGGTGATCTCCGCACCTTCTGGGGTTTGATGGGGCCCAGTCACTGGCTGCCTTCCCTGTGTGTCGGTTCCCAGCCTTCCCTGGCACCTCTCGTGGCGGGATACCTCTCTCCTGTGCGGTCTGTTGGGGTGGGAGGTAACTGTCCCCACTGTACCGTGCACTGGCGAGGCCTCCCCTGCACTGCTGGGTCGAAGCGTGGGCACCGCGGTTTAGGAAAGATGGGGATGAGCCAGAGAGCCTAGAGGACACCAGCAGCAATGATAAAAGGTTTAGAAAACCTGACCTGTGAAGGCTGGTTAATAAAAGGCATGTTTACTTGAGAAAAGACTGAGGGGAAAATCTGATAATAGTCTGTAAGTGTGTTGAGGGCTGTTTTAGAGGACGGCGATCAGTTGTTCTCCATGTTTCAGAGTAACAGCCGTGTTAGTCTGTATTCGCAAAAAGAAAAGGAGTACTCCATGTGCATCAAGGATAGGACAAGAAGTACTGGGCTTCATCTAAAAGGATCATTACGCTCTGGACTAGGCGTCCAAGGCTGGTTGTGGAATCCCCATCACTGGAGGTTTCTAACAACAAGTTGGACAAACACCTGTCAGGGGTGGTCTAGGTTTACTCAGTCCTGCCTCAGCGCAGGGGGCTGGACTAAAGGACTTCTTGAGGTCCCTTCCAGTCCCACATTTCTAAGATTCTTTTGACAAGGTTTGTGCTGTTTGGTTTCCCAGAGAACTTGCCGTTCTGTTTGTACCAGTAATTCAGTGACTGTTACATTAAGGGATTCTGCCGCATCTGGAATTTCGCTTTTAAGGCTACAAGGGTGTGTGGCTGCGTCTTGGCAATGGTTTGGAAAGGAGCTAAGAGAGCCGTAGGCATACATGGTCTGTTTGATCTCATGGAAGCTTAGTGGGGGATTGGGGGTCTGTACAGGGACTGTTGGTTTGTAACATGTTTACCAGTGAGTTGAGGAAAGGGGTGAGCTGGCGAAACTAGCAGATAATGCAGAATGTCATTGGCTAACATGATGGCAAGTGAAATTCACGGTGATGTTTGTTGGAAGGATCAATTTGAACTACCCCCGCGCTATGAAATCCATCACGTGCTCACCTTGTGTACTGTGCTCATTCCTGGCCACCATGTTTGAAAGGGGATAGAAGAAATGAAAGGATGCAGCAACTATTAGAAGTATGGAAAGAGAGAATAAAAGGTTGGAACTGTTTAGTCTAGAGTGGAGACAAATCAGCGGAACGTGATGTACACAAACTAATGAATGGTACAGTGAAGGTAAATCACATACTTCTGTTCCCCACAGACCTCGCGAGAACAACAACGTGGAAAGGCAGCACAAACTGATACATGGAAATACTGTTTTACACAATGGATAATTAACCTTTGGCTCTCACTGCCATACCCCCATACGTTGGTGATGCTGAAAGTTTCACAAGTTTACCATAGTTTCTGAAACCGTGCTGAGCACAACTGGACCTTGCCTGTGTTTATGGCTGTACCCCGTTCAACCCTATAGCAGAATCCACTGTTGGCACAGTCAACAAAAGGTGTCTTTCATAGGCTAATGCGGTCACTAGGTGAAAATACTCAAGCCTCTGGTCACCCGAGAATTGAGCAAATCTCAAGCCTCAGAACATAGCAGGATGAGCGGGTAGCTTAACCTCATGAAGCGTTAGTAACTTGTCATTTAAGTCACACTACCTGAGCCTTTTCCTGTTTATGAGGAAACACTCCTCTCTGTAGGTATTATTTTAAATCTTGCCTTTTCAAGTGCAGAAATTCATTGCTCAGGGTTAGAGTCCTTGGAGGTTCCTGGCCTTTTAGGAGACAGTTTAAGGAAGGAGAATTGACAGTTGAGCCCCTACATGTTTCCTCCTTGGAGCTTCCGATGCAGCTTCACTGCATCCTAACCCACCCCTGTGCTATTCCATTTCCGCTTGCCCACATGCAGGTCTGGCAGTGCCCTTCAGTGATTGATGACCTGTGGCAGCCCCTGCTATTCTAGTTCTGGGCTCTTCCAGTGCCTATCAGTTCTGGCCTGCACCCCCCTACTATGCCAGTCCTCCCCGCATAGCTCTGCTGATGCTCCTCAATTACAGACTGTCTTGAGCCGGTTAAGGGCTGGGTGCTCTCCAGCAGCAGGCTGCAGCACAATAGGGGTGCCTACCTCAGTTTCCCCTTTTTTCCACCCATGAAGGGAACATAGTTTCGCACTGTCTGATACAAAACGTGCTTCTGGGCATAATTTGTTCACGTACATCAGTGTAGTAATCCCCAGAAGCCTGGTAGTAAAAACCAGTCTCCAGTTCCCACAATAACCATAGAAAGGTTCAGCAGATTTTCCATTCCCCTCTTCAGGCCTCACCATCAGGTCATGAACTCGACAGTCAGTAGCAGCCTTTTGTTCCCAGGTCCTTGTGCTGCTGATCCAGGGCCCCACTCTCCGGGTCTCCCTGCCTGAGAGGAACCAGTCTTTCTGCAGCCCTCCCTTGGTCTTCATGCTGAAGGCCCCTTGTCCTGTAGTGTCCCCCCTCCTCCTATGCCTGCTCAGGTAGCTCCACCTCCCCACCACAAACCTCTTGACCCTCTTGCTTCTGGGCTCGGCTTCTCTTGACCAAGCTGGTTGTTCCCCGTTTCCTAGGGGCCAAGCCCCAGGCTCCCACCATCAGAGGTCCCCAGCTTTGGTCAGTTCCTCACTGGCAGCCCCCAGGTAGTTGCTCTCCTTCAGCTCTTTCCCTGGGGCAGCTCTCACCTGCCCCTCCTGACTCAGGCAGGCTCCTTCTCTTTTGGGCCCAGGTGCCCCCAGTGTTCAGTTGACCAAGCACAGGTGGCCCCCTCCCTCTTAAAGGCGCATTGCGCCAAGGGGATTCTGGCCTCCGTTCTAGCCTCTCCCTTTCACTGTTGTTGTGCTGACCAGCATTTGAAGCCATGTCTCAGCGTTAACAAGCTGCCTGGTGTGTGAACCTTACAGGTTCCTTCCTCCTCAATGGGCCCCCAGTACCGGGGAGACAGACTGAGTCACTTAACAGTGATGTTAAATGGGCTAGCAGGAGCCTAAGGAGTATTTGCAGGAGGGTGAGAGACACATGAGCTGAGGACTGAAAGCCTGGGAGAGGGACAGAATTGCAACCCAGAGCATGATCAGTGGGCGGCTGCCCTGCCAATCACGTGGGGACAGAGTGTTGATTGTTATGCCCCTCCGCTGTGCTGACAGGGATTCTGCTTTCCCCCTGCCCTGCTTTGTGGGGAGAATGTGGCCCTGGAGTGGGGGGGGGGGTGAAGGGCTGTGGCCAGCTAGGAACACCAGATGAGTGTGTGTCAGGTAACCCCCTCCTGCGCCAGTAATTGACAGCACATGCCGAACGCTGTCCAGGACAGCAAATCACATCAGCGGATGACGACAGTAGTGCAATATTAGCTCTTCTCTGGTGCTGTCGCTCCAATGTTCTCAGAGTGTGTTACGGACATTTAAAGAGGCCTCAGGAGTCCCCTGCTGGTGACTGTTACCCCTGCTTTACTGGTAGGGAAACTGAGGCACAGATAGGTGAAGTGACCTAGCCAAAACTAGGAATAGAACCTGGGAGTCCTGATGCTGTCTCACTCGGGCCATCCTCTAAGCAAAGATGGCACCAAAACACTCTGGATCCCACGGTGGGACTTTTCTGCTGGTGGCAGCCAGCCCTTGGCTCCCATGGCTGGGGACAGGGACTGAAAGGTATTCCACCCCCTTGCCCAGTGAGGCTGCAGAGGGAGCCGGGGGGGGGGGGGCTTCTCGCATGGGACTGGAACTCAGACCTTCGTGTGGCATCGAGTTATGCTGCAGCAGGCGATGCAGAGACTTGGGCCCCAGCCCATTGTCTCCTCGGGAGCTGGCGTGTGTACACCAGCCCCTGCCAAGCACCACAATTCCCCGTAATTCCCCCAGTACTTAATGGGGTGCTAGGGAAACACACGGCACCTGTGCTATCAGCTAGGCCTGCCTCTCCTTCCACAGAGGGGAAGAGCAGCCTGGCCCTGTCTGTCTGAGGGACGCATTGGGCCCTCCCTGGCTCATCATTTGTCTCATTTTCTAGGGGTGAAAGCGGGAAGCTGGACCATCTTGGAGATCGTGGAAGCCCTGGGGTGAGAGGAACCCCATACACCTTCTCCCTCTTCCTCCTCCGGCTCAGGAAAGTCAGGGGCTCAGAGTGGAGCTCCCCTCAGGAGCGAGAGTGTTAGAGGCAGAGGGGGCTTTGTGTCGCTCCCCTGGCCTGGAGCTGAGACCCCCCCCCCTCCCCGGTGCTCTCTGGCCGTATCGGTACCATGCAGCGCCCCTTCTGGGGATGAGCATTCATGGAGTTTGGGCTGAGTGCCGCCTCCCTTGCCCAGCCCATGCGTACCGGATTGCTTCAGGAGAATGAATTCTGGGACCCAAACCAAGCAGGAGTCGCCACCAAGTCTTTGCCTGCCAGGATCCAGAGTAACTGCCCCATGCCCCCATCTCCCACGGGAGTTCACTGCTAGCGTGGGCTGCTGGATGGGTGTTCTCAAGGAAGGGTCCTTGTCCCAGTGCTGCTCCTCCCCCTCAGTCCCTGTGGCCAGTCGGAACCAAGAGCCATTTCTTTGCCTGGCTCCTGGCTGCGTTTGATAACGGAGAACTGGGGTTTCTCTGTTGTGGATGTATTGGGGGTGGGGGAGGGGCCTCTGGTGTCAACTCCATAGCCCCGGACAGATGACTGAGCGAAGTCCCCCCAGTCCTCCTCCCTCGAGGGCTGGTGGGGGGCGGTATTGCTGAGAGGGGAAGTGACTTTGCCAAGGCCACGCAGCCAGTGTCAGAACTGGGTACAGAGCACAGTAGTCTTTGCAGCCGGCTCCTGCACTGACTGCTGCTCTCCCCCTCGCTTGTGCGCACTGAATGGGGCTCTGCTCACCGCAGCCCTCTCGTCTTTCTCCACCCCACCTTTAGGTCCTGCCTTGAGAACACAGAACCTCGCATGCGTGGGCGAGGCCTCCAGCTGCTCTCCCAGGTGCTGCTCCACTGTCACTCCTTGCTCCAAGAGGAAGAAGGTAGGGGATGTGCCAGCCCCCTTCTCCCTGTGTAACTTCAGCCCTGGACACTGGCGTGGGCATTGGTCTAGTAGCTGGGTGACTTACTATGCACATGATGTGCCGGAGCGCAGGGGTGCTCAAACTGGGGGTCATGACGCCTCAGGGGGTCGCAAGGTTATTTCGTGGGTGTCGCGAGCTGTCAGCTTCCACCCCAAACCCCGCTGGTCTCCAGCATTTATAATAGCGTTAAATATAAAAACGTGTTTTTAATTGAAAGGGGGGGGTCGCACTCCGATCCGTGCTGTGTGAAAGGGGTCCCTGTTTGTGCCAGGGCTTGGAGTGTTCCCCTGCAGCAGCAGAGGGCACAGGGGTGGTGTGAGCTGGCACTTTGGGTCTGCTTCCTGCCGCAGTGGCCCCAGGGTGCTCTGGGCTGTGATTCAGGGCAAAGGAACACGATCTGGAACGGGGTGGGGAATCCCAGGCTGCTGCTGTGGCCCTGCTCCCGTCCTGTGATGTCTCACTGCTTGGCTGAGCTGACTTGTCGGCTCCTGGCCTGGTGTTTGCACACGCACTTACGCCCAGGCCCTTATCTGCTTTCACCCAGATGTGGGCAGAGCTGCTGGTGCAGGCCCCACCTCGTTAGTGCTCAGACATGGGGTGCAGAAGGGGCTGTTCTTGGGGTAGAGAAGTGGGGGGGTCGATCCGGGGGAGTGGATGGTGCTGCTGATGGCAGAAAGTCTGCAGCTGCTCTAGAGCCAGGCGTTCACCAGGAAGTGAACTGGGAGGAGAGGTAGATACGCTGGAGGGCAGGGATAGGATACAGAGGGACCTAGACAAATTGGAGGATTGGGCCAAAAGAAATCTGATGAGGTTCAGCAAGGACAAGTGCAGAGTCCTGCACTTAGGACGGAAGAATCCCATGTACCGCTACAGTCTAGGGACCGAATGGCTAAGCAGCAGTTCTGCAGAAAAGGACCTAGGGGTTACAGTGGACGAGAAGCTGGATATGAGTCATCAGTGTGCCCTTGTTGCCAAGAAGGCCAATGGCATTTTGGGATGTGTAAGTAGGGGCATTGCCAGCAGATCGAGGGACGTGATCATTCCCGTCTATTCGACATTGGTGAGGCCTCATCTGGAGTACTGTGTCCAGTTTTGGGCCCCACACTACAGGAAGGATGTGGAGAAATTGGAGGGAGTCCAGTGGAGGGCAACAAAAATGATTAGGGGACTGGAACACATGACTTATGAAGAGAGGCTGAGAGAACTGGGATTGTTTAGTCTGTGGAAGAGAAGAATGAGGGGGGATTTGATAGCTGCTTTCAACTACCTGAAAGGGAGCTCCAAAGAGGATGGCTCTAGACTGTTCTCAGTGGCAGCAGATGACAGAACGAGGAGTAATGGTCTCAAGTTGCAGTGGGTGAGGTTTAGGTTGGATATTAGGAAAAACTTTTTGACTAGGAGGGTGGTGAAACACTGGAATGCGTTACCTAGGGAGGTGGTGGAATCTCCTTCCTTAGAGGTTTTTAAGGCCCAGCTTGATAAAGCCCTGGCTGGGATGATTTAGTCGGGGATTGGTCCTGCTTTGAGCAGGGGGTTGGACTAGATGACCTCCAGAGGTCCCTTCCAACCCTGATATTCTATGATTTTAAATGGCCTGGCAGCTGGCTCTGCTGCCCAGTCCCAGGTGCCATGGCTCTCCACGAGGTGTGGGCTCAGCCCGCAGAGCTGGGGTTGGGGGTCTAATATGTCGGGCGTTTGTTTCCGTGCAGTGACGCACCTGGTCCTGTTCTGTGAGAACCGGCTGAAGGATCATCACCTTGTGATCCCTGCTGTGCTGCAGGGACTCCACGCACTGGTGAGCTCCCTTCTCCTGCTGCTGCACCCCCTCTCCGCCCGACCGGGAGAAGGATTCCAGGGCAGAGCTGGGAACCAGCAACATCTGTCCGTCTGGGGGGACACGGGAGTCTGCTAGTCTGTTGGCGCCTGCTGTGGCCTGTCGGATACTTCCGAAGAAGCTGAAGCCACCTCTAATGCATGTGAACGATGCTCGGGAGGGGGACGGGGGACGACACAGATGCTTTCCTGACCCTGTGGGGGGGCAGGGACAGCTTAGACCCTGAAGCATGAGGTTGGGGGATGACACAGATGCCTTCCTGACCCTGTGGGGGGGCAGGGACAGCTTAGAACCTGAAGCATGAGGTTGGATCACCCTTATTACGTGTTAATGGCCATGGACTAGCTCCTCCCCAGGAGCGGGTGGGTCCCTCTGGCGCAGGATTTGGCTGGGCAGAGGTGATTGAATCGTTAGTGTGATTAGCCTATGGGCTGCCTGACATTAGGCTGTGCAGAGTGTGAGGGTACAGCTGGTAAATCCTGTCCTGTGTGTTGGTGGGGGATAGCATGGGGCCATCCCACTCTGCTGCAGATCACCTTCCGGTGGTGGTTGGCAGCTCTGCGCTGTACCTTACTTTTCTCTCCCTGTGTCCCCAGAGCATGTGCGAGGTGCTGGCCCCAGGCCTGGCTGTGTCCGTGCTCAAAGCCATATTCCAGGAGGTGCATGTTCAGGTGAGCGGCCAGAGCCCGTCTGTCACACCCCTTCGCGGGCCCTTCCCAGCTGCTGTCCGCGCCCCCATGGGCCAGGGTAATGTGTCGCGTGCATGGTCTGGTGAGTCAGGCTGCGCAAGTGCCTCTCGGCTACATCTCCTGCTCCTGCGTCCCTCCTGCATGGCGGTGTGGATCGAGCCATGCCCGGAGGAGGGCAGCGCTGGTCCCTGGGGACTCCCTGCCGGCTGGCTGCTCTGGAGCCGGCTGGCTGCTCTGGAGCCAGCTGCCTCCTGGGGAGTAATTGGAAAAGTCTCAGCGAGCAGAGCCTTGGGTCCCATCTGTCCAGGGCGGGATTGCGCCCTTCAGGCTGTTCTGCAGGCCAGGGTTAGACCTCCAAGCAACAGGTATTCCACCTGTTCTTGGAGGAGATCGACCAGCCTAACCTCCTTGTTTAATGCCCTCGCACTCCTGCTCGCACCCCTGTGTGCCACACTAACTTCCCTCCCCCGGGGGCGCACGTCCCTTCACCCAGCAGCACCGTGTGTCATAGTCCCTCCAGCCCCAAGTCAGCTCTGGATCACACGTGTGTTCTCCTAACTCCTCCACTCTTTCCCTTCAGTCCCTGCCACAGCTGGATCGCCACACGGTCTACAGCATCATCACCAACTTCATGCGCACCAGAGAGGAAGGTAAGGCAGGGAAACAACCCACTGGAAGTGGGGAGGATGGGTGCTGTGGCCTGGCTGAGGGCGTGGGGGACTCGCTGGCAGTGCCCTGTGGCTTGGCCCAGTGGCTGGGCTGTGGGGACCCTGGGCCATTGTTGTGCATTCTCCTTCCCTCTGCAGAGCTGAAGGGCCTGGGCGCCGACTTCACTTTCGGCTTCATCCAGGTGATGGACGGGGAGAAGGACCCTCGCAATCTGCTGGTTGCCTTCCAGATCGTCCGCGACCTCATCCTCAAGGACTATGTGCTGGGTAAGCGCCTGGCAGCCCTGCCGCCCTCTGCTCTGCAGGCGGCTTGGGGGGTCCCTGCTGTTGGAGGGGCCTGCCTCCTGGGCAGCCACCACCCTCGGAAGCCCCTGTGATCCTGAGCTGCCTTGGGCTGGCTCCAGAGCTACTGGATCCTGGCCTGGTCTCCTGTGGGGCTGGCCCTGGGGCTGAGCCATCTCTGCTCTCTCCCCGCAGGTCCCTTCGTGGAGGAACTCTTTGAAGTGACGTCCTGCTACTTCCCCATTGATTTTACTCCTGTGAGTGAGTCTCTCCTCCCCATATCTTCTGCATTGCCTGTCAGCACGCTCCCATGGGGCCAGGGCTGGGGGTAAGCGGGGCAAGGTGAGAACCGAGGCTCGTGAGTGTCCCATTGTGGGTCTCGGTGTCCTAGGCAGTGTGCGTGAGGCCAGGTTCGTTTGACTGGTATTGCTGGTCTCTGGTCCCTTTGCTTCCTATCTTTTAAACAGTTACCAACCCATGAGAGGATCATGGATTTTATCCCATGACAGGTTTCAGAGTAGCAGCCGTGTTAGTCTGTATCCGTAAAAAGAAAAGGAGGACTTGTGGCACCTTAGTCTCTAAGGTGCCACAAGTCCTCCGTTTCTTTTTATCCCATGACAGTTTACTTTACTTAAGAGCCTTTGGTGAGGGTCCTTGTCAAAGACTTTCTGAAAGTCCAGATACACTATATCCACTGGATCCCCCTTGTCCACATGCTTGTTGACATTCTCAGAAAATTCTAGTAGATTGGTGAGGCATTTTCCCTTTGCAAAAACCATGTTGACGCTTCCCCCAACAAATCATGTTCATCTCTGTCTGGTAACTCTGTTCTTGACTCTACTTTCAGCCAGTTTCCCTGGTACTGAAGTCAGCCTCACTGGCCTGTCATTGCCAGGGTCGGCTCTGGAGCCTTTCTAAAAAAATGAGTGTCCCATTAACTCTCCGCCAGTCACCTGGTCCAGAGGCTGATTGAAGCAATCGCTTTGGTTACACACAATTAATAATTATGCAATTTCACATCTGAGTTCCTTCAGAACCCTTGGGTGAATCCCATCTGGTCCTGGGGACGTATTGCTGTGTATCAGTTTGTTCCAAACCCTCCTCTAGTGACCCCTCAGCCTGGGACAGTTCCTCAGATTGTCATCTAAAAAGAATGGCTCAGGCGTGGGAATATCCCTCGCACCCTCAGCCGTGAAGACCAAAGCAAAGAAACTCGTCAGAGTCTATGCTCCTTTCTGTTTTCCTCAGTAGGGTTTGATTTGCAGGGTTTAAAAGATGCCTTTTTTTCTCTAATGGCCTCTCTTACTCTGTGGTTCAGCCCTGGTGGCATGTTTTGCTGCTCGTTCTGTTCTGTTCTTTGGGGAATTTGTCTGACGGGCTTCCTGCTCTTTGTGCTTCTGTTCCAGCCCCCCAATGACCCTCATTGCATTCAGAGAGAGGATCTGATTGTGAGCCTCCGGGCTGTGCTGGCCTCCACACCCCAGTTTGCCGAGGTACGATGCCCCTGGGGTGGGGAGCAACAGCTACACAAAGGAGCATCGCCCTTCTGAGGTGGAGGGAGGGTGGGCTGGTGTTTCTGTGCCCTGGGCTCTGGGTTGTAGTGCGGGAGAGGACCAGATGTGCTGGTCTGGGCACTGGCCCCTCTCCAGAGCAGCGGGCAGCACCTCTGAGGAGAGCCGGCTCCCTGCATGGTGCACTGTGGTGGGAGGAGGGAATTCACAGATCCCAGGGCCATTGTGATAGTCTGGTCTGACCCCCTGTTTGCCAGGCTGGAGATCTGCCCTGAAATAATCCCTAGGGCTGGTTCCTTAGACAAACATCCCAGCTTGATTTAAAGTTGGCACGTGCCAGAGAATCCATCTGCCCCTGAGGGCATGGTCCCCTTGGTTGGTGACCCTCCTTGTCACAAATGTATGCCACCATTTGCGTGTGGGTGGCTGGCCCCCAGAGCGAGGACCGGCCAGGCTGGCTCTGGGCTGCTGGGCACTGACGCCAAGCGCGGTGGGCAAAGACCTGCTCTGGGGAAGCAGTGCTAGGTCTCAGTGTTCTGGTGGAGGATGGCAGCTGATGGGTTGGGCCTCCCCTGGAAAGGGCTGCAAGCCCTGGCAGGTGCCCCTGTGTCCCCTGCCCTGCGAGCTCAGGATGGCTGCCGGCAGCCGTGCGTTGGGGAAGGCTCTGCACTCGCAGCCCTGCCTCCGTCTGGGGACGGGGAAGTTCCAGGTCCTAGGCGGGGAGCTGGCGGTGTGGGCGCAGCTGCTGGGCTGGGTCCAGGGAGCCTAACCACCTCTCTCTCGCCGCAGTTCCTGCTGCCGCTGCTAATCGAGAAGATGGACTCGGAGATGCAGAGCGCCAAGCTGGACTCCCTGCAGACCCTGGTACGGGGAACGGGCTGGAGCACCGGGTCTCTTCTCTTTGGCCCTAATGTGGTTGTCTCTGCTGCCCTGCCCACAGCCAGCCTGGCAGGCTGAGCCCTCTGACAGGCGGGGGATGTCCCTGCTCTCTGGCCTCCTCCCTTGCTGGCTCTTCCTAACGTCTGTCCTGGCTCCCTCCTGCAGGGCGCCTGCTGTACCATCTACGGGCAGAAGGAGCTGCAGGAATTTCTCCCCAGCCTCTGGTCATCCCTGCGCAGGGAGGTGAGTGCAGCTGGGGGCAGGAGTCTTCCGCATCCCCGCAGGAGAGCCCCGGAGCACTGCGGTCGGCCCTGGCTGAGCCCTGGCAGCCCTGCCCAGAACACGAGGGTTGGGGGGAACCAGGGCAAACCCCAGACCCCATCGGGGCTTTTGGGGAGTGCATTTGGGGCGGGGCCCTGTGCTCCGTTTCCAGAGCTAGTGGGAGTGGGGTCCGTCTCCCTCTGGCTGGCATCTGAGCACGTCTGACTTCCTCCCGCAGGTGTTCCAGACGGCCAGCGAGAAGGTCGAGGCGGAGGCTCTGGCTGCGCTGCACAGCCTGGCTGCCTGCCTGTCCCGCTGCGTGCTCAGCTCGGACGCTGAGGACCTGCTAGACTCCTTCCTGAGCGGCATCCTGCAAGGTACCTCCTGGAGGGGCCCTGCACGGCGCCCACGCCTGGCTCTGGGGCCCGCATGCACTGAGTGTCCCCTCCCGGCTCTCCCCACTGCCACTCTGAATCCTGTTCCCCCTCTGCGGGCCCCGAGCGGGACAGGCCTGGGGAATTGCCAGGGTCGCACCCTTCCCTGCAGAGGGTTGGCACGGCAGGGGCGCCCGTGGGCTCCGGGTGGAGGAGAGTCCTGCAGCTGGGTGAGCGGAGAGCAGCAGCGTGGCCTGGGGCTCCTGGGGGCGTAGCTGACGCCTGCTCTCTCAGACTGCAGACGCCATCTGTGCGAGCCTGATATGAAGCTGGTGTGGCCGAGCGCCAAGCTCCTGCAGGCAGCGGCGGGCGCCTCCTTCCGAGCCGGCCACCGGATCACCAGCAGCGTCGTGCCCCTGCTGCTGGAGCAGTACCACCAACACCCGCAGGTGAGGGGCGCCCGCCAGTCTGCACCGGGGGGCCTGGTGCCGGGACACTGCACGGGACCCAGCTCTGAGCAGGGGCCTCTTACCGGCTGTGCCTTTGCTCCCTTGTAGAACAGCCAGCGGAGGACAATCCTGGAGATGCTTCTGGGCTTCTTGGAGCTGCAGCAGAAGTGGGGGCATGAGGATGAAGGTGAGGCTGTTAACTCCCCCACCCACCCAGCATGGGGGGGCCATTACCTGCTTCCGAGGTGCCCCCAACGGTCTGGACTGGTCCTAGGTGCTGCCCATTGCCCTGAGCTCGGCAGGGATGGGCTGTTCGTGTTTTAAACTGACCTGCAGATGAACCAGCTGCTGCGTCCCACCGCAGAGGTCGCTGCACTCCTGTGGTGGGTGAGGTGTGCTGGTGTGAAATCTGCGCAGCCCTCAGGCCGGACAGTGCCTGGGCCGGAGGCTATGTCCCCACCACTCCCCTGATTCCTGCGGGGTGGCCGTGCTGGGATTTGTGCCCACAGGGCCCTGATGCTGTCCCTCTGTCCCCTAGAGGAGAGCGCCCTGCTGTGTTCCCGAGCCCCGCTCTGCTCCGTGCTGTTCTCAGCGCTGACGGACCCCAGCGTGCAGCTGCAGTTGGTGGGGATCCAAGCCCTGACCGTCCTGGGCACGCTGCCAGGTTGGTGTCTCCACGGGGGGGAGGCGCTGGTGGTGGCAGCTCGGGTAGGGGAGGCTGTCTGGTTATGGGCTGGTGTCAGTCCCTTGCAGGGCGCTGACCATAGCGGGTGCTCCGGGGCCCTGTTCCCCTCCTGCTGGGCTGTCCCATGGCCCTGCCAGTGCTGTGCTGGGGCAGCACCTGGGGGCACTAGATGGTGCTGCAGGCCGTGGGGGTGGGTCGTAGCCTGGTGCCCGCTGGGCAGTGCCCTGGGCCTGACGTCGAGCTGTGGGAGCTCAGCCATGTCTCTCGTTTCAGGCCTCCTGGCTCCCCCCGACGTGCAGCTGGTCGTGGATCACCTGACCCGGCTCATCTTGCATGCGGACGATTCCCAGAGCTGGTGAGTGGCTGTGCGGGTCCCCGGCCTGTGGGCAGGCCTGTTGTCACAGAGTCCCCGGGCGATGCTCTGGAACTGCTCCCTACGAAGCCAGTCAGGACTCCGGTGAGGTCTCCTCTCTGGGAGCTGCCTGTCTGCAGGACACACAGCTCACACAGCTTCCACCTTCCTGGGTCTGACCTCGGAGCATTCTCTGTCCCTCCGTGCACTTCCACCAGTGAGTCCGCCCAGGCGGGGTCCTGGGGGGGCCAGAGGGTCCTGCCCCCCAACTTCACAGTCAGACGGGACTCTCAGCCAGCCAGTAAAACAGAGGCTTTAGACAACAGGAACATGGTCTAACACAGAGCTTGTAGGTGCAGAGAACAGGACCCCTCAGCCGGGTCCATTTTGGGGGGCAGTGAGCCAGACAGCCTCATCTGCACTTCACTCCTTGTCCCCAGCCAGCCCCAAACTGACTCCCCCTCCAGCCCCTCACCCTATGGGCTGTGTCCGTTTCCCCGGATTCCTTTGTTCTCCAACCCTTGGGGGAAGGGCCAGGCCATCAGTGGCCAGGAGACAGAGTGTCGGCCATTTATATACCCTGACCCTTTGCTCTGCAACAATTACAGCCCCTTATCCCACCACGTGGAGACTTAAGAAATGCCTAGGGGAAACTGAGGTACTCCTACAGTATTCAGAGAAAACATTAAGAACCGTCCCACTTTGTCACACCTGGCTAGAACAAACCCAGGTCGCCTGTGGTGGGCTGGGGCCCCACTGGGCTCTTGGGGTCCTGGGTGCCCTGCATCCCAAGAACCATACTGGGGCCTGCCGCGGGAATGGAGGAGTGACCAGGGGTTGGGGCGAAGCCACCAGCTCCCCTATTGAGGGGCTGCGAACCCAGCCTGTCTCCCCTGTGCTCCGAGCCCTTTGCCTGCTGCCTGTGGCTTGGGTGGCCATGTTGGGACCCTGCTGGCCCCACCCGGCAGCTCTCACCTCTTCTTTTCCTGCCCCGCAGCATGGCCGCAATGGAGGCCGCAGGATCTCTGGCCCCCATCTACCCAGGGGCCTTCACGGGGCGCATGGTGCAGAGGCTCGCAGAGGAGTTGCAGTCAGGTACTGGGGCCTGGCTGGTGTGGGAGGGAGGCAATTCTCCACTTGGGGGAAGGTCCCATCACCTCCACCCTGGGAGAGGCTGGGACCCCTGTTCTCTTCCTCCCCCCCCCATCACTGCAGTGCTCATGCCATGCTGTACAGAGCCTTGCCCCCCTCACTGGCACCCCGCTTCTCTCTCCCCCGTCGCTGCAGTGCCCATGCCATGCTGTACAGAGCCTTGCCCCCCTCACTGGCACCCCGCTTCTCTCTCCCCCGTCACTGCAGTGCCCATGCCATGCTGTACAGAGCCTTGCCCCCCTCACTGGCACCCCGCTTCTCTCTCCCCCGTCGCTGCAGTGCCCATGCCATGCTGTACAGAGCCTTGCCCCCCTCACTGGCACCCCGCTTCTCTCTCCCCCGTCACTGCAGTGCCCATGCCATGCTGTACGGAGCCATGCCCCCCCCACTGGGACCCCCCCCTCACTCCCCTGTTATTGCCGTGCCCGTGCTGTGCCCAGCTCCTAGATGGAGGTGCTATAAAGTGGGTGCATAATTGGCTGAAAAACCGTTCCCAGCGAGGAGGTATCAGTGGTACACAGTCAAGCTGGAAGGGCATCACGAGTGGGGTCCCGCAGGGATCGGTTCTGGGTCTGGTTCTGTTCAATATCTTCATCAACGATTTAGATAATGGCATAGAGAGTATTGAGGATGATACCAAGCTGGGAGGGACTGCAAGTGCTTCGGAGGACAGGATTAAAATTCAAAATGATCTGGATAAACTGGAGGAATGGTCTGAAGTAAACAGGATGAAATTCAATAAGGACAAATGGAAAGTACTCCACGTAGGAAGGAACAATCAGTTGCACACATACAAAATAGGAAATGACTGCCTAGGAAGGAGTACTGTGGAAAGAGATCTGGGGTCATAGTGGATCACAAGCTAAATATGAGTCAACAGTGTAACGCTGTTGCAAAAAAAAGCGAACATCACTCTGGGCTGTCTTAGCGGGAGTGTTGTAAGCAAGACACGAAAATTAATTTTTCTGCTCTACTCTGTGTTGATTAGGCCCCAGCTGGAGTCTTGTGTCCAGTTCTGGGCACCACATTTCAGGAAAGATGCAAACAAATCGGAGAGAGTCCAGAACACAACAGAACAACACAAATGATGGAAGGTCTAGAAAACATGACCTATGAGGGACGATTGAAAAAACTGGGTTTGTTTAGTCTGGAGAAGAGAAGAATGAGAGGGGACATGAGAACAGTGTCAAGTACATAAAAGGTTGTTACAAGGAGGAGGGAGAAGAACTGTTGTTCTTGACCTCTGAGAACAGGACAAGACGCAACAGGCTTAAATTGCAGCCAGGGAGGTTTAGGTTGGACCTTAGGAAAAACTTCCTGTCAGGGTGGTGACGCCCTGGGACAAATTGCCCAGGGGGTTGTGGAATCTCCATCACTGGAGATTTTGAAGAGCAGGTTAGGAAACACCTGTCAGGGATGGTCTAGATAATACTTAGTCCTGCCATGAGTGCAGGGACTGGACTAGACGACCTCTCGAGGTCCCTTCCAGTTCTTCGATTCTCTGATTCTAAGCTATACAGAGCCGTGCCCCGCTCTCGCTGTGACTCCCCTCCCTCCTGTCACTGCCGTGTTCACAGGGGCCCTTCTGCTGCGGCCTGGCCCTGGTGTTCAGTGCAGAACTGGCTCCCTGATGGCCATGCCATGGCAGCATCGCCCAGTTTGGGGAGGGCATCCCAGCTCCTAGGTCCGGGCTGGGCCCGGCTCTGGCGGTGCTCAAAGGGGCTGAGCTAAGGGTGGATCCCAGCTGGGGAGGTGAGGCTGTGCCCGGTCTCCATTCTCTCTGCTCCCCCACCACCGCCGTCATCCGGAGCCACCTGCCTGTGCCCTGGGTCTCATCCATGTGCCGCTTCTTTCAGAGCGGGAGGAGGAGGGCAGGCGATCCCCGCACTCCCTGCGGGCCCGCTGCCTGCAGGCGCTGGCAGCGGTGTCCACACACCCCAGGATAGTGCGAGAGACGGTTCCTGTCCTGCTGCAGTGTCTGCAGCAGGTGCCGAAAGGTAAAGCCATCTGGGAATCCTGCCGGAGCCTTCGCGGGTTCCCGAGGGGGCTGGCAGGGGCATCCACAGAGATCTGTGTGCGTGGGCTGGAGTCCAGGGCTGGGCTACCAGGGGGCTGCGGGTCGGGGTTGGGGGGTGTCAGCAAAGCCTCAGGGGAGGGGCGGCGCCCAGGGCTGGGCTACCAGGGGGCTGCGGGTTGGGGTTGAGGGGTGTCAGCAAAGCCTCGGGGGAGGGGAGGCTACCAGGGGGCTGCGGGCCGGGGTTGAGGGGTGTCAGCAAAGCCTCGGGGGAGGGGAGGCACCCAGGGCTGGGCTACCAGGGGGCTGCGGGCCGGGGTTGAGGGGTGTCAGCAAAGCCTTGGGGGAGGGGAGGCGCCCAGGGCTGGGCTACCAGGGGGCTGCGGGCCGGGGTTGAGGGGTGTCAGCAAAGCCTCGGGGGAGGGGAGGCGCCCAGGGCTGGGCTACCAGGGGGCTGCGGGCCGGGGTTGAGGGGTGTCAGCAAAGCCTCGGGGAAGGGGAGGCGCCCAGGGCTGGGCTACCAGGGGGCTGCGGGCCGGGGTTGAGGGGTGTCAGCAAAGCCTCGGGGGAGGGGAGGCGCCCAGGGCTGGGCTACCAGGGGGCTGCGGGCCGGGGTTGAGGGGTGTCAGCAAAGCCTCGGGGGAGGGGAGGCGCCCAGGGCTGGGCTACCAGGGGGCTGCGGGCCGGGGTTGAGGGGCATTAGCAGAGCTGGTACCTTGCCAGCGCCTCATGGGCTGGAGCTTCGAGCTGGCCCGGGGGCACTTCATAAATTGTCCGTGTGCTGCTTGGCATCTGCCAGCTCCTGAGCCCCTGCGGGGGGGTGCCGGCGGGGGGGTTCATGGGACTCTCTGCCCTGCAGGGAGCGTGCCGGTGGGGGCCTGCGACCTGGTGGCCGTGTGCCAGAGCCTGCAGCGGGTGGCCCTGCAGTGCCAGCGGGATGCCGAGAGCTGCTGGTACTGCCACCGGACTGTGGTGCCCCGCCTGCTTGCGGAGGCGGTGCAGGCCGCCATGCAAGGTGAGGCCCAGGCTCGGGCGTGGAAGGGGGCCGTCTGGGTCTCGCTGCCTCCTCGGGGTCAGACCAGGGGCTTCTGGCTGGAGAGCAGCCACAGGGCGCCCAGGAGGGACGCCGTCCCTGTGGCTGGGCAGCCAATAGGCCGGCCCGGCTGCCCTGCCAGGCGTGGCGCCCAGGGGAGGGGCTGTCACAGCCTGGAGCGCCAAAGGGAGGGTCCCCCCTCCCTGCTGGTCCCCTCGGTGGCAGGGCCCGGCCCCTGCTGGTGAGAGGACCTGCAATGGCCACGCCGGCCTTGTAGCCCTTCTCCTGACTCTGCTAGTGCCCGGGAGCACTCTGCGGGTGCCTGAGCCCATGCTGCAGGAGCAGTGGCAGGTCCCCCCACAGGTGGGCTGCAGGCAGGCTCTGACCTGACCCTTTCCTCGCTGCTGGCTGCAGAGAATGCCCATTCGCCACTGGGGAAGCTGCTGCTGGAGGAGGATGTCTTGACTGCCATGGTGCCCGTCATCAGCGCGGCCAGCGCCCACCTGTGCCCTGAGTGAGTAACACCAGCACCCCAGGGCAGGCCACTGGGGCTCTGAATGGGTCGCCCTGGGGCCACGTCATGGAGCCACAGGGGCGGTGCTATGGCCCCAGCTTGGGCGGAGCCCTTCAGTGTGCCAGACCCCCTGGATAAACCTCCCGGCTTCCCCACCTCCTTAGCCTGGACCCCAGCCCTGCAGCCCCCCTGAGCTCAGGGCAGCGGGTCCAGCTGGGAGAGCCCCCGAGGGAGGCTTGTGCATTAGCCCCTGAAGTTTGCCCCTCGGCCAGCATTTACAGCGACTTCCCCAGCGCGGTCAGACAGTCGGGTTTGTTCGGTAACTGGCCACGACCCAGGCCGGTGGTCGGGTCGCCCAGAGAACTGAAGGTTACAGCACGGCCCATTCTGGGGAGCCCAGAGCCCGGCCAGGCTGTAGGGAGCCCCTGGGTTCCAGCTGTGTCAGGCTCTGACCCCCTTGGTCCGACTCTCAGTGAGAACCCCGACTTCTTCCAGCAGCCCCCTCTGAGCCCCCCACCCCCTTCCCAGCCCTTTTGATCTCCAGCTGGGGGGCATGTCTCAGCCTCCTTGCGCAGAGGTGGGGAGATCTCTGTCCCCTGGGGTACTGGGTGTCAGTGTCCTGGGGACTGGATTTGCCATCGGCATCTCAAATCTCCACTGATCTGGGGCCAGGCCCAGACAGCCAGGCGACGCCCCACCCTTGTCTCAGCCTGTCCTGAGAGGAAAGAGTCCTATCCCACCCACGGGGGAACAGTGCAGGGGAAACTGAGGCATGTCAGACTCATAAAATATTACAAAAATTTTCCACTTTGTCCCATCACATGCCCGTCCTGCTGCTCAGCCCCCGGCTCTGTCCCTTGGGGAGGCAGGGCTGAGCGAAGAGGGGCTGTTCCCTTGCCGTGGGGGGCGCTGTGACTGGGTGGAAGTGTTGTTCTCCTGACCTGCCTGGCCACAGCTGCTCCGGGCTCTCTCCAGAGCAGCACATCCCAGCATCTCTGAGGCTCCTGCTTGTCTCCCCCTCTCCCCGCAGGCTGGCTGCCCAGAGCGTCTCGCAGGTGGTGCCCCTCTTCCTGGACGGGGAGGTCTCCTTCCTGCCTCAGGACAGCTTTCCCTGCCCCTTCCAGCCCTTCCAGGTGAGTGGGGGTGCAGGGAGGGGCTGGGGCTGCGGGGGGCTGGGGCGCGGGCAGTTGGTGACACTGGCGTTGCTCTTCCCTTGCAGGGCGGGCAGCACATGGCAGCACAGAGACGCCTCGTCGCCCTGCTCATGGCCTTCGTCTGCGCCTTGCCCAGGAACGTAAGTTGGGGGATGGGACCTCACCTGGATTCATGGGGCTGGAGGGGCCGGGGTGAACCGGGGGCAGTGTGGATGCGGCATGGGCAGCGTCCCTGGGATTGGCAGCTCTGGGGTTTGACTGCCCAGCGTCCATACTGGGTTCTGATCTCTTCCAGGTGCCGATTCCCCAGCAGGACAGGCTGCTGCAGGAGCTGCTGGCTCTGAGCTGCTCCTGCCACTGCCCCTTCACGGCCACCGCGGCTGCTAAGTGCTTCGCGGGGCTGGTGAACAAGTCCCCGGCAGGTAAGAGGGTGGGGCAGGCGCTGACCAGTCTCCACTCCGCTGGGGCAGCCTCAGGGGCACTCGGCCTGGGCGCTGCAGGACTCCATCCCTCTGTCCCCTCTGTCCCCCCAGGGCAGCAGCTGGACCAGCTCTTGGAGACAGCAGTGAACAGGATGGAGGCCGGCCTTGCCGAGGGCCCGCTCAGAACCCAGGCCCTCACCCTGCTCCTCTGGGTAAGGACAGCAGCCTGGGCTGGAGGGGCCAGCTGGCTGTGCCCGCCCAGCTGGCTGTGCCCGCCCGGCTCTCCGGGGCCAGCTGACTGTTCTCTCTGCCCCTGCAGGTGACCAAAGCCCTGGTGCTGCGCTACCATCCGCTGAGCTCCCGCCTGACAGACAAGGTGAGCGGCCAACCCCCCGTGAGACGATGCGCGGGGAGGCCCTGGGGACCCTGCACCTCTCCTGAGGCCCGGGAGAGGCCCTGCCAGCCCGGGGCACCTGCCCTCGCTCAGCCTCACGGTTCCTCTCTCCCCCTGCAGTTGCTGGGCCTCCTGGGCGACGCTGAGCTGGGCCCCGCGGTGGCCGACGGCTTCTCCCTGCTCATGGCCGACTCCCCCGACGTGCTGCACAAGGGGTGTCACGCCGACGTGCGCATCATGTTCCGGCAGCGCTTCTTCACCGACAACGTGCCCAAGCTGGTCCAGGGCTTCCATGCCGCCGGCCCCGGTGAGCCCACCGGTCCCCCCGCCCCTGGGCCGCTCCCACCCCCCGGGCTGCCCCCTGGGCCGCTCCCACCCCCCGGGCTGCCCCCTGCTGCCCCCTGGGCCGCTCCCACCCCCCGGGCTGCCCCCTGCTGCCCCCTGGGCCGCTCCCACCCCCCGGGCTGCCCCCTGCTGCCCCCTGGGTCGCTCCCACCCCCCGGGCTGCCCCCTGGGCTGCTCCCACCCCCCAGGCTGCCCCCTGCTGCCCCTGGGCCGCTCCCACCCCCCGGGCTGCCCCCTGGGCCGCTCCCACCCCCCGGGCTGCCCCCTGGGCCGCTCCCACCCCCTGGGCTGCTGCCTGCCGCTTCCGCCCCTGGGTCGCTCCCACCCCCTGGGTCCCTCCCACCCCTGGGTCGCTCCCATGCCCTGGGTCGTTCCTGCCCCCTGGGCCCCCCCCGCCCCTGGGTCGCTCCCACCCCCTGGGCTGCCGCCTGCCGCTTCCGCCCCTGGGTCCCTCCCGCCCCTGGGTCGCTCCCATGCCCTGGGTCGTTCCTGCCCCCTGGGCCCCCCCCGCCCCTGGGTCGCTCCCACCCCCTGGGCTGCCCCCTGCCACCTGCCCCCCCCGCCCCTGGGTCACTCCCACCCCCTGGTCCCTCCCAGGAACGGGGCTGTGATCTGCTTCCCTCTGCTCTCCCCAGGCGTGAAGGCGAATTACCTGAAGGGCCTGTCCCACGTGCTGAACCACCTGCCCAGGCCGGTGCTGGTGACGGAGCTGCCCACGGTGAGTGCTGGGCTGGCAGGGCAGGGCCGGGGGTGCTGAGCTGACAGATCGCTCACAGCCTGTGTCCCCCCAGCTGCTGTCTCTGCTGCTCGAGGCCTTATCCTGCCCAGACCGCGTGGTGCAGCTCTCCACCCTCAGCTGCCTGCAGCCCCTGCTGCTGGAGGCGCCGCATGTCATGAGCCTGCACGTCGACACCTTGGTCACCAAGTTCCTGGGCCTGACCTCTAGCCCCGCCATGGTGCGTGCCCCTGCCCCTCTCCCTTCCCCGCCCCGCCGCTGCCCACGCTCACCCCGGCTCGCTCTCTCTTCCAGGCCATCCGCATTGCTGCACTGCAGTGCGTCCATGCGCTCACCAGCCTGCCCATCCCCGTGGTAAGTGCCCGCTCCCAGCAGCCTGCCCACGCAGGCCTGGCCACCTTCCTTGGGAGACAGGAGCGGCTCAGCAGGCCGGACACGGTCTGGCCTCGCTGGGGTAAGGCGAGTGCCAGGGACCACTGCTAAGGGCCAGGCGGACCATGGGTGAGATAGAGCCTGGTGCCCAGGATGGGGTCCCCCGCAGCGGAAGGGGTGAACCCCAGCGGGAAGGAGGGGCTGTGGGGTCTGGAGCGGGCTGAGCACTGCTCTGTACTGCCCCCGGGGGCGTGGAGGGCGGAGAGGCTCACTAGGGCAGTTCAGACGTCCCCTGTCGGGAACCTGGGGCTGCCAGCCAAGCACAGGCTGGCCATCCCCCTGCACACCGGCCCCATGCCCCCGCTGACAGGCAGCACTCTCCCCTCCAGCTGCTCCCGTACAAGCCGCGTGTGATCCGGGCCCTGGCCAGACCCTTGGACGACCTGAAGCGGCTGGTGCGGAAGGAGGCGGTGGTGGCCCGTGGGGAATGGTGAGTGCTGGGGGTGCGGCAGGGGGCTCCCGGGACAGCCTGGAGCCCACCCCGACCATGCTGCCTGTTCTGTGTCTGCAGGTTCCTGCTGGGGAGCCCAGGCAGGTGAGGCCCTGCACGAGCTCCTGCACTGACCGACAATCGAACCAGGACCCACTCACCAGCCAAGCCCTTCAGCCGCTGCCCTGGCCCAAGCCTCCCAGGGCGGGGAGGGAAGGGCGGCCGGAGGCAGCCTGCTCCAAGCACAACGGCGGAGGTGCGGGGCGGCCCTGCTCCTGGAGGGAAAGCAGGCGCCTGGCCGCGCACGCTCACAGGCAGCGCATGGAATCCATGGGCCAGCCGAATAAACACACGTTTTGCTAATGGCCTGAGTGGGGAAGATGGCTGGGGTGAGGGGCCAGAGGCTGCTGCTGAGGAGGTGTGAGCCCACCAGGGGCCCTGGAGCTGGCCCCTGCAGGCGAGGGTTTGGCCTGGCCCGGGATTTCTCCAGGGCTTAGTCAGGTCTGAAGGTCCCAGGGACCACCTGAGCCTGCATGTCCCTCCTGCACTCCGCCAGCTGGAGGGGTTTGCTCCCTGGGGTCCTGTTAATTGCCCCACTCCCTGCCCCTTTCAGGGCTTTGCTGTGTCCTGCAGGCAGGGGCCCCACTCTAGAAGGGCCCTCCTGTTCCCAAAGCTGGTCTTCCCCACTCATGTCTATGCTGGCTCTGTCCAGCAGCAGCACCCGCTCATCCCCTGCTGGCTGGCGGGGGCAGCGCCCCCTCAGGCTGGGTGCCACACAGCCCCTGCTTTGCCCAAGGTCAGCCCAGGACTCGGGTCCCTGGGCTCTCAGCCCTGTGCCCTAACTGCTGGCCCATGCTGCTTCGGGCCCTCAGGGTGGGTTCAGTCCGTACCCTGTGTCCTCTAGTAGAGCAGCCCGACCAACCCTGCTGCCCCAGGAGCTGGCTGTTCCCTGCCTCCGGGGCAGGGTCACAGCTCTCCAGCTGCAGGAACCCCCGAGCTGGTGCCCCCTATGTGCATTCTGCCTCAGTGGGCAAAGCTTCCCCCTGCCACTCAGCCCCTGGCAGGCTGCCCCAGGGCTGGAACCGGCAGGACAGCAGCAGGTAACGCTCCAGCTGCATTAGTGAAAACTTTTTTTTTATTTCTGGCATTTAAAATCCCCTGTGGGGGAGGGAAGAGATGCCCCCAGCAGCTCCATGCCCTGAGTGCCAGCTGGGGAGTCTCTGCTGTCCTGTACTTGTGAGTGCCCTGGGCCCTGCCCCACACGCAGGTGCCGTGGGGTACGGGCTCAGCCCCGCAGAGAGCCACCCTGCACATGCTGCCCACCTGGCCCTGTGTCTCCAGAACGCAGCATGTCACCCCCAGGCACCGCGAGCTGCCTGCAGCCACGCTGGGGCTTGCTGGAGGGGTCAGTGAGCGGAGGACACCCCGAGGAGGTTCTGCTGGTTCCAGGCTCTGCTGGCCCGGGCTGGGGGGCGGGTACCACAACCTGTGCCTCTGCCCCGACGTCCATTAGATGGCCAGGAGAGGTGCACGTGGCTCTGTCACGCAGGGAGGCCGGTCCCAGCTCAGGCCAGTTCCATGGGGCAGGTGTGTAGAAGGCAGCAGGACACGGGTGAGCCAGTGTCTGGGGGAGGGAACAGAGCCCCTTGGTGAGAAGATGAGCCCTGGCTACCAGTCCCCACGTGGGGGCCAGGCTGGCTCCAGCCTCAGCCCCTCTGGCCCTGCCCTCCCCCAGGCGGTGCCAGTATCCACCTTGCCAGGGGCCCCCAGTGCTGTAGTACAAGGGGCCCTCAGAGCCCATGTGTTGGGGGGGCTCTGGGCCAGGCTCTAACATCCTCCATAGGTGACCACAAGGGCCAGCTACCAGCCTGGTGAGTCTAAAGCAGCAGGGGACTGAGTCAGCGAGAGACCCCAGGAGTGATTCCATCACCCCTGGGCAGCTGCCAGGCAGAACCATGGCCACCCCCTTACCCCCGGCAGCGGGGAGTCTACCTGCGCGTGTCCACTGGGCAGCTGCCGGGCAGAGCCATGGCCACCCCCTTCCCCCGGCAGCGGGGAGTCTACCTGCGTGTGTCCACTCCCAGGAACACCTTCCAGTTGTCCCAGGCGCCGTAGCTGTAGGGGTTCCTGAACACCTGTGCCAGAGGGAGGGCCGCCGTTAGCCTCCCCAGCCTGGGTTCCCCGAGCACCTCCAGCCCGCCCCCACCATCCCAGCCTAGAGCATGGGCCCTGCACTCACTCTGCCTTTCTTCTGCAGCCTCTGCCTCTCCTTCTTGTTGATGTGTCTCTCGATGCTGGTCTCCCCTCGGCTGATGAGGGCAGCGTGCCACAGCGTGAGGGCCCCCAGGGCCAGTGCTACGGAGCTGGGGGGAGAGCAGATGGGTGGTGATGGGGGGGGGGAGGGGCCAAGCTGAAGCATGCTGGGAACCCTGACGGGAAGCTAACCTGCACTTGCTGCAGAGCCAGCTGCCTCCTTGCCCCAGGGAGGCCCAGGGCTCGGCCAAGGGGAGCAATTGGGCTCCCTGTGCGCATCTCGCTGTATTTCCTGCAGGGAAAGCCCCAGGTTCGCCAAGCCCAGCTCGCCTGCCAATTCAGGGGGCACAGGCATGCTCGCCCTGCTGTGCGTGGGAGACAGGTCTGTGCTGACTGGACCCGGTAGCCCAGCCCTGGACACCCGCCCAGCCCAGTTACCTGCACAGGACCCAGAGGTAGACTATGCTCTTGTGGAAGGCCCTCTGGCGGAAGGAGAAGGTTGGGGGCGGTGTCTGGTAGTACGTCTGCAAGGAAGGGCACGCGGGCAGGTTAGGCCAGACTGATGCTGGGCATCCATGGTCATTGGGGGTGACTCTACCCCCCCCCCCGATGTAAATGGGCAGCCGGAGCAGATGGACAGACAGAAAGCGAGTGCGTGGCCAGACGGACACCTCGCAAGAGGCAGCGGAAGCGAGATCACAGAGCACTGGGCACGTGGCTAGTGCAGGGCTGGACCCACCCAGCGGCCGGGAGCGACGGGACAGCCGCCAAGCAGGGCCTACAGGTACTGTCGGAGCAAATGGCACAGGTGGGTGCTGCTGCCAACCACAAGGGCACCTGCTGCGCCCCCGGCCCAGGAACCCGAGCGGCACGGGGGAGAGCTGTTCACACAATGCCGAGGTGCTGGGGCAGTGTCCTGGCAGAGATGCCTGGCCCATCCCAGAGCGCGGATGGGCGGGGCAGCTGGCTGAGACTCCAGCCCCCAGCATGCCGTGCTCCAGGACAGGGTGGAGCAGTGCCTGTTGGGGGGACAGCGCCTGTTGCGGGGGCCATGCTGCTAAAGCCAGGGGCTGTGCTGGACCCTAGACACAACTCCGCGCCATGTTGCCTTCAGCAGCTGGGGGAGTGGGAATAGCCCACCTGGTTGGCAGCCACCTGCAGTCTCTCCTTCTCAAGCAGTTTCATTCTCTAGTGGATGGAAAACAGGGCATCAGTTACACGTCTCACAGCAGGGGCGCCAGCCCCCTCCCCCACGTGCCCAGCGTCCTTCGGCCCCACTCACTGGGGCTGGCTGGCCCTGCCTGCGCCCCTGTGCTGTGTTCAGCATGAAACCCGGAGCTGCGGCCAGGCTGCCAGTCCAGGGGCAGGGGCACTGGCCTCCCAGCCAGTTTAGCCCTGGTTCCTGCCAGCCCAGCGAGAGGGTGATGGGCACAGGACAAGGGCCTGAGCAGAGCAGCCACGAACGCCCTTGGCTGGCTCAGCTGAGCCCCTTCCCACAGGCCCGGGGGCCCAGTCACCTCAATGGCAGCATAGGCCTCCCGGAACATGTCCCAGCTGCTGATGCCGCAGTAGATGCAGCCCATGGTCATGAAGAGGCAGAAGGAGAAGAAGTAGCGATGGTTGTAGTGTCCCACGCAGTTATTCAGCCACGCTGCGCCAGGGTTAAAGATGTGTAATGGGCCGGGCTGGCCCCACACTTCTCTGCCCAGGTTCCCACTCCCCGCTCCGCCGAGCCCAGGAACAGCCGGGGAGCTCCTGCCACAGCTGCTCCTGCCAGGAAGGGGCAGGAAAGCAGCCCCACAGCTTAAAGCAGGAGCCCAGCATGCACAGCCCCATCTAGCGCTCACTGAGCCCAGCATGCTGGGACCTGGGCTGCACTTTTAAACCAGAGGTGTCCAGTGCCCCAGCCTGGGTCAGAGCCCGGCAGCTGCACCAGGACCCACGAGCAGCAGGGCTGGGCACAGAGTGCAAACCCTTCCCTTGATCAGCACAGCCAGAAACTTCCTTGTGCCCAGACTGGCCTTCAACCTGCTGGGTGCTGCCTGCTGCTGTCTGTCCGCCAGCCCTGGAGTCTGAGCGGAGCCGCCCTTCCAAGGGCAGGTTTCTGTACGACCCCAGGCATCCCCTTTTGGCAGCGCCAGGCGCTCAGTGAGCATCACGGACCTCCTGCCAAGCCTGCTGCACCCCTGGCTCACTGGCACCACGTGGGCATGAAGAGCTGGCCCCCAGCGTGCCAGGACAGCACAAAGACTGCCCCCTTTCTGCCCAGGGCCCTGCCCCCTGGGCTGGTCAGGGGCTGCAGGGGGTAGCCTTTGAGGAAGGATACGGCAGTGATGGTCCATCTTCAGCACACACCTGGGAGAAGGAGAGAGGCACACGCTCAGCAAGCATGCGACCAGGATGTGGAGACGGGCTCCAGCTGGGGTCTCCCACCTCGGCACAGCCCCCCGGGACTGAGGCAAGAAGCCAGCAGAGCAAGGGGGCAGAGGAGAGCGGCTCACCTGCTGCAGGTGCCCAGTGGTGCAGGGGGTGGGGTCAGGTGGGGGAAGCCCCTACCCATTGCAGATGCTGCAGTGGTGCTGGGGGGGGGCTAAGTGGGGGGAGCCCCTACCCATTGCAGATGCTGCAGTGGTGCTGGGGGGGGGGCTAAGTGGGGGGAGCCCCTACCCATCGCAGATGCTGCAGTGCTGGGGGGGGGGGCACCCTACCTGTTGCAGATGCTGCAGTGGTGCGTGCGGGCAGGCTTGGGGGAGATGCATTTCCTGCAGATGGAGACGGCCACGGTGTTGCTCTTGGCCTGCGGAGGGAAGCGTGGGCTGGGCCGTCACCGCTCAGAGCAGCGCCCCGCTGGATCCCTTAGCCATCTGCCCAGCCCGCTCAGGGCTGCCCTCGCTGCCCCGCCAGGACCCTGCTCGCCCCTTGCCCAGAGCCCTGGCAACTGTGAGCCAAGCCCCGCGTAGGCGCCTCACCATCCGTCTTCAGCCAAGCTGGAAACTAAGCCTGATGGCCACTTGCCCCATGGCTCCGAGCCAGATGTCTCTGGAAGCCCAAGGAAGTGGTGCCAGTGGGCCCAGCCGTGGCCCCTGCTCCCTGAGATGCACCAAGAACCCAACTAACTGTCCACAGTGCCTCCTGCTGGGAGAGGCTGGGGCTAGAGTAGCCAGGAGCTCCCCCCACAGCCAGCTCCTGCCCCACTCCCCACAGCGCCCCCAGGGTGACGAGGGACAGCAGCAGCTGGTGGCCCAGGCCTGCCCCTACCTGTGGGGGGTGCCCGGGCGGGGTGGTGATGGCCATGTAGTAGTGGAAGAGGATCATGAGCAGGTTCCAGTGGCCGTAGACGAGGTGCCAGCAGATCCAGCCGGGCGGGTAGCTCTGCAGGATGAGGGGCAGCAGGCAGATGTAGACAATGGCCACGATGGAGCTTGTCAGCACGATCACCAGCGCCACGAACACCTGCAGGGAGGAGCAGAAGAGGGCCTGAGCCCCCAGCCCCGAGCCTCAGCCCACCCCCCTTCCCTGCCCTGAACCCCCAGCCCTCAGTGCACCCCCACGCCCTGCACTGAATCCCCAGCCCCAGTCCACACCCCTTCCTCAGCCCCAGTGCTCAGCGCACACCTCCTTTCTCCGCTTTGAGCCCCCAGCCAGCCCCCTGCCCACTCCACCCCGAGCCCCTAGGACGTGGGGCACATGACTCTTTACACAGCTGACCCAGATTTCGTTGGTTTTCCCACTCTGGCACGGTGCTCGGACCTCAGGCAGCAGCACCACTAAAGAGGGGCTAGGAATGGGCAAAGCACCCCCCTGCCAGCTCCAACGTGGGGGGCAGAAGGCTCTGGGGCTGGAACAGACAGCTGGGGGGAGGAGATGAGACCCCATCCCCTCCCCTGGCTGCCCAGCCCTGAGTAGAGGGGCACTCACCCCACCCCGCGGGGCACTCACCACGCCGAACCAGCGAGTGACGTGATCCACCAGCCAGTAGATGGGCTCGAAGAGGGAGTCCAGCACCGCGTCGCTGTTGGTGAAGGAGTTGTAGAGCAGGGAGCGGAGGCAGAGGTGCCCATAGCGCCACAGCTGCTGCGCCCGCCATGCCAGCCTGACCCTGCGCCGCCGGCCCACCCGCAGGCACTTCACACAGAGACGCATCGCCGCTAACGCCCGCCGGCGGCTCCTCATCCCCGCCGCACACCGCCTGCGGAGCAGAGCCCGGCTCAGACCTCGCGCGGGGAGCGCCGAGCCCAGTGCCCCAGGGCAGCGCTGGGACCGGGCCGGGGCCTGCCGGGGGGGGGCTGTGCCGCCAGGACCGGGGCTGCCGGGGGGGGGGGCTGTGCCGCCAGGACCGGGGCTGCCAGGAGGGGCTGTGCCGCCAGGACCGGGGCTGCCGGGGGGGGCTGCCGGGGGGGCTGTGCCGCCAGGACCGGGGCAGGGGCTGCCGGGGGGGCTGTGCCGCCAGGACCGGGGCTGCCGGGGGGGCGGGGGGGCTCTCCCCAGCAGTCAGTGCAGCTGTACTGTCCTGACCTCACTGCACTGGTACCAATGTTTCTGCCTTGCCCTGCCGGCGGTACTCACTGGCATGCCCAGCCCATCCCCGGGAGGGGACAGAGGAAGCCAGTGACCTTCGGTTGGCCTGGGTGCGGGAAGCAGAGCCCAGGCAAGGGGAGTGAGCCCAGCTCCTGGGGCTGTCCTGGGTAACTGTCTGGAGGACGGGGAGTGCAGAGCCCACAGCTCCCCGCCCCCCATCCTGGCACAGGTGTTCATTGGCCACATTTCGCCTTTCCCACTCCAGATGCAAAAGAAACCAGAGATGGGGCTGAGGGCAGCTCTGCTGGGCTGGCTCCCAGGTGGGAGCTCAGACACTGCCAGCTCCTCCAGAGAGCCCCACCTGGCCCGATGGAGCCGGGGAGCCCCCAGAGGGGTACAGGTGGCGTTAAAACCCACACCACCATCTCCACCCCAGCAGAGATGGCAGCCTCCCTCCTGGGGGCTGCTGGGTCTCGGCCCCCTGAACCTAGCACTGGGGGCTATTCCCCTCTCATAGCCCCAGTCTGGGGGAGCCCCACAAGTTATCCACCGCCCCCCCAGTCCAGTTCATCTCGGGCGAGCCTGGGAGACAAGGCTGGATTGATTCCCATTGCGCAGACCCTGGGCGGAGGCCCCAGGATGAGCTGGCCAGTGGGTGCAGCTGGCATTGGGCATGGGGTGAATGGGGCCCTGCCAGGCTGGGGTGCTCACCCATCTCCGTGGGACATGCCACAGCACATCCAGCATTAACTAGGAGAGGCTGCCCCGGGACCGCCCCGGGGCTCAGGCACAGAGCTGGGCACAGCACACAGGGGGTGCCAGGACAGGGCAGCATGAGCTGGGGCCCCGAGCCTGTCTCCCAGCCTAGCTAGCACCCGTCTCTGGGGAGGAATCATGCTGAGCAAAGCCTCAGCCCAGCCGCTCACAGACCTGTCTCCTGTCTCTGCCAGCATTTACCCTCCCCCCAGATTTGTCCCTTCGCCCATTCTGTCCCCATTTAATCCTTGATTCCTCCAGTCCCCCCATCAGTCTTGTTGCCCTTCTCTGGGCTCCCCCCGTTCATCCCCAGTGCTCTGATATGGGGCTGGGAGGTTCTTCCTCCATTTTCTTTTGGCTGAGATATTATTCAGCTCTGCAGAGGGCTTTGGGATGTGACTGTTTTACCTGGGAAAGGCTCTGACAGGTGAAGATACCACAGCATGTTAATGACTTAGCCCTGGACAGCCAGCAGGGGGAGCTCACGCTGTCTTTTTAGTGTGTCCCACTAAAAACGGGGCGTTTTATTCAGGAAAATCCTGTAGTGAATTAAAGTGAGTGAACTGAAAAGCAGACGGGGCAGGCAGAGGGCAGCTCATGCCTCAATGCATGGCAGCCAGGGTGGCATGCGGCTCACCCTGCCCCCACTGAGCTGGCATCTCCTCTGGGCCATGGGGCACAGGCTAAGGGTATTTCTGAGCCTCTCTTCGCCCCGGATAGACGGAGGCTGTGGAACAGGTGGGAAACCCACGGGCAGGGGGATCTGCCCAGCGTAACGGTCAGACAGGCTGGTCCTCGCCTCTGCCCTAGGCTGGTGACAGGCAAACACGGGGGGCTGCAGAGCTGAGCCCCCCCAGGCAGCCAGACCCCCCCAAGGGGGGCGCACAGGAGGTGCCACCGCGCAAGGGGGCAGGAGAGGGATGCACCCCCCAGACACTCTCTGACACTCCGCCCCTCCCCCTCTGACACCCCCTTCCCGACACCCCGCCCCTCCCCGTCTGACACCCCCTTCCAACCCCCCCTCTGACACCCCGCCCCTCCCCGTCTGACACCCCCTTCCAACCCCCCCTCTGACACCCCGCCCCTCCCCGTCTGACACCCCCTTCCAACCCCCCCTCTGACACCCCGCCCCTCCCCGTCTGACACCCCCTCCCCGACCCTTCTGACACCCCCTTCCAACCCCCCCTCTGACACCCCGCCCCTCCCCCTCTGACACCCCCTTCCCGACACCCCGCCCCTCCCCGACCCCTCTGACACCCCTCGACACTCCCCCTGACACTCCGTCCCTCCCCGTCTGACACCCCCTTCCCGACCCCCCCTCTGACACCCCGTTCCCGACACCCCCCTCCCCCTCTGACACCCCCTGCCCCCTCTGACACCCCTCATCCCCCCAACAACCTGCCCCTCCCCCTCTGACACCCCCTTCCCGACACCCCCCTCTCCCTCTGACCCGCCGCCCGGCAGGCCCTGGCCCTCCCTTACCTGCCGCCCGGGCCGGCCCGCGCCCCGCCTCCATCTGCCCCGGCCGCAGCCCTCAGCGCCGGCCCGGCATCTCCCCGGTACCTTGGCCCCACTGCGCCGGCGCGGCCTCCCACCGCGGTGCGCGCTGGGAGCCGTAGTCTCTCTACTCTAGACTACAACTCCCAGAGGGCGCCGCGCGGGCCGGCGTCCCTCCCCGCAAGCGGGTGCAGATCACGTGAGAGAGCGGACCAATAGAAGCGTCGCTTACAACCGCCCCTTCTAGCTGAAGCCAATGGGAAAACGGCTTTCTCGGGGAGAGGCACAGAGAGGCAGGCATGGCCCCGCCGGTGCGGTACTGTGTCCCCGGTGAGTGGGGGGGGCCAGCTCCCCCCCGACCGGTCCCCGACCCCCCCCGCTCTGTCCCCCCTCCCCCCAGACCCCCCCCCGCTCGGTCCCTGCCCCCCTCCCCGGGGCCGGCTGGGTCCCCCCAGACGTCCCCCCCCCCGCTCGGTCCCTGCCCCCCTCCCCGGGGCCGGCTGGGTCCCCCCAGACGTCCCCCCCCCCCGCTCGGTCCCTGCCCCCCTCCCCGGGGCCGGCTGGGTCCCCCCAGACGTCCCCCCCCCCGCTCGGTCCCTGCCCCCCTCCCCGGGGCCGGCTGGGTCCCCCCAGACGTGTCCCCCCCCCGCTCGGTCCCTGCCCCCCTCCCCGGGGCCGGCTGGGTCCCCCCAGACGTCCCCCCCCCGCTCGGTCCCTGCCCCCCTCCCCGGGGCCGGCTGGGTCCCCCCAGACGTCCCCCCCCCCCCCGCTCGGTCCCTGCCCCCCTCCCCGGGGCCGGCTGGGTCCCCCCAGACGTCCCCCCCCCCCCGCTCGGTCCCTGCCCCCCTCCCCGGGGCCGGCTGGGTCCCCCCAGACGTCCCCCCCCCCCGCTCGGTCCCTGCCCCCCTCCCCGGGGCCGGCTGGGTCCCCCCAGACGTCCCCCGGCCGGGCGGGCCTGACACGGGCTGTCCCTAGGTGAGCGGCTCTGCAGCCTGGAGGAGGGCGCGGCGGGCAGCGGGACCTACACCCGGCACGGCTACGTGTGCGCCGCCCTGGCTGGCTGCCTGGTGAAGACGAGCGAGGACGGAGCGGTGAGGGGGGCTGGGCTCGGGCCCGGGGAGGCGGAATAAGCCTCGGGCCTGGGGAGACTCCCTCGCAGCTGCACTAGGAGGCTGCCGGTGCCTGGGGTGCGCCCAGTCCCCCTCGGCCCCGTTCCCCTCCCTGGCCCAGGGAACCCCCGTGAGTGAAACCCCCCCGAAGACCCCAGCCGCCGTCCCCACCCGCCCAGCGGGGGGAGCTGCTCTTGGCGGGGTGATAGGCAAGGCTGGGATATTGGGGTACAGCGTGCTGGGGAAGGACAGGCAGGGAAAAGGGAGGAGACGTTGCCACAGATTTTAGCAACCTACACGCTTGGACTGAGGTTGAGATGGGAGCAGGAGACAGACTTGCTGAGAGGCTCTGGGTAAGGACACGAGGGGCACAAACCAAGGGTGATGTCATGGTCGGGGTCTACTACAGACCAGCTAGCCAGGAAGAAGAGGTGGGTGAGGCTTTTTTTAAACAACTAACAAAATCCTCCAAAGCCCGGGACTTGGTGGCGATGGGGGACTTGAACACCCAGACATCTGCTGGGAAAAACAACACAGCAGGGCACAGAATCTTCAACAAGTTCTTGGAATGTGTTGGAGACAATTTTTTATTTCAGAAGGTGGAGACAGCTACTAGAGGAGAGGCTGTTCTAGGTTTGATTTTGACAAATAGGGAGGAACTGGTTGAGAATTTGTAAGTGGAAGGCAGCTTGGGTGAAACTGATCATGAAAAGATGAGATTCTAAGGAATGGTAGGAGGGAGAACAATAAAATAAAGACAATGGATTTCAAGAAGGGAGACTCAGCAAACTCAAGGGAGTTAGTAGGTAAAATCCCAGGGGAAGCAAGTCTAAGGGGAAAAACAATAGAAGACAGTTGGCAGTTTTTCAAAGTGACATTATTAAGGGCACAAGAGCAAACTATCCCACTGCGTAGGAAAGACAGGAAGTCTGGCCAGAGACCACCCTGGCTTAACCAGGAGATCTTCATGATCTAAAACTCAGAAATAAGAGTCCTACAAAAAGTGGAAACTAGGTCAGATTCCAAAGGATGACTACAAACATGGCTGGCGGGTGGAACCCTACTCTGGGGAGGCTAGCCCCCAGCTCCCCCCATGGCTGGAGCCACAAGACCCTCTGCGCCCCTGAGCCACAAGCCCAAACCCTGCAACTGGCGGTGCTGCGGCAGTACCCGCCTGTTATACCTGCCGCCCATGAATATAAACAAATAACTCAGGTATGTGGGGACAAAACTAGTGCTCAGCCTGCATGGGGCTGTGGGGGCTGATGGTCTGGACTGGCTAAGCCCCTTGGCCGAGCTGGGCCTGGTGGAGGTGGCATGTGACAGTCGCTGGCTCCATAGGGGGTGGGAGATCCTCGTGCCAGGCGCTGGGCTAACCGGAGGCTCTTCTCTCTGCGCCCATGCAGCTGCCGGTGGTGTCTGTGGTGAGAGATGCTGAGTCCCAGCTCCTGCCCGATGTAGGGGCCATCGTGACGTGCAAGGTAAAAGCAGCTGAACCCGCCAGGCCTGCGGGGTCTGTCTCACCACAGGGGCGCCACGTCGGGGGTGACAAGGAGAGCACTTTGGGTAGGGGGAAGGGCAGGAGTCCTCTGCAATAGATGCCCAAGGAACGACCGGAAAGTTATACAAACCTTGCCCTCTCTGCCTGTGTGCCAGCCTTCTCCCAAGGGGCTGGCAGGCTGGGCCGGGGCTGGGAGTGGAAGGGAGCCTCTTGGCTGTACAGCACCAGTTCCAACCAGACCACACTGCTCTGGCTCTGGGTGCCGCAAGCTGCTGGCTCTCGTCTCCTTGTCAGGTGGGGCAGGTGTCAGCATGGCAGACCTCCCATCTCTGGCATTGGCACCGTCAGCCTAGAGGCCAAGGAGGGTGTGGGCCATGGAGGCTGAATTCCTGTTTTCCACCAGGCTGGCCCTGCTCTGCGGAAGAGGTGGAGGCCTTTGTCACCAGGGCTGCGGGGCAGACATTAAATCCTGGAGTACTTGGCTCCTGTGCCAGGCTGGAGGGGAATGGGGTGCTGTTTAGAGGGAGCGGGGTCAGCCTGGCATGGAGTGCCCCACCCTGCTGTGGCATTGACTCCCCTGGGAGCAGGAAGGAGAGCCAACTGGCAGGAGAAGCAGGGACGGCATTAGGTCCCCTAGAGTAGATCTGGGAGGGGCCAGTCCCTGCTGGTCTCACTGCCCAGTACATGGGCACCTCTGGGGGCAGCGCTCAGCCCAGGGTTCATGCCAGACTCTCTCCCCACAGGTGTGCAGCATTAACTCCCGCTTTGCCAAGGTGCACATCCTGTACATCGGCTCCACACCGCTGAAATCCGCCTTCCGAGGCACCATACGGTAGGGCCTGGCCTTGTCGGCCCTTCCCTGGGAGAGGGTTGGGTTCCTGCTGGTGCTGCCCCCCCCCACCCCTGAAGTAAGGGGAGTGGGGCCAGCTCAGATGGGGCCTTGTGTCTGTAATCCCAGTGCTGCCTTATCCAATGACTGGCCCCTGCAGGCTAATGCCTTCCGCCCAGTGCCAGGCAGTGTCCTGGGCCCTCCTGCCAGCCTGGGGAACAGCCTGCCCCGGAATGAGGGGCAGGCAGGGGACGGATAAGTCCTTTTGGGGCAGTTACTGCTGGGTCTCAAAAGGTGGGAGTAGCCCTGGGCCCTGCTGCCCAGTGGGAGTGGGCCTGTCTGCCTGCCCCAGTACTAGGATCCCTCTTTCTCCTTACAGGAGAGAAGACATTCGAGCCACAGAGAAAGACAAGGTCAGTCGGGTGCTGCCTGCTTCTGTTACTGCCCAGCGTGGCAGCTGACATCCACCCTCCCTGCACGTGCAGCCGTAACCCACCTACCCCCACCCCCTGCATGGCTCGCCCCACTCACCTCCCCATGTCTGCAGCCGTAACCCCACCCCCTCAGCATGGGTCACTCTACTCACCTCCTTGTGCGTGCAGCCCTCCCCCCCCATCCCTCAGCATGGCTCACCTCACTCCCCTCCTGTGTCTGCAGCCGTAACACCCCACCCCATACGGCTTGCCCCACTCACCTCCCGTGTGTGCAGCTGTAACTCCCCCAGCATAGCTCACCCCACTCACCTCCCCGTGTCTGCAGCCGTAACCCCACCCCCCTGGCATGGCTCGTTGCATTCATACCCCGCCTGCTCAGGCTCCCTTGGGGAGGGAGATTTGCTGAGCTCGGGGTCTCCCCCCGATCTCTGAAGGAAGCCCCCCTCCAGGACAGGCTGAGCAGGGTGCAGTGTTTGGGGGGGTCTGTGCTGAGCTGGCAGGTAAGTGCCCACAGGGCTGTGAGCCATGCTGCCTGTGGCCACTGATATGGGGCTGTTATCAAGGTAATGGGACTCGCTGGATGTGGCTGTGGGACTCCTCTCTGCAAAGGGGACTGGCCTTGGTCCAGGCCAAAGCTGCTCTCCCGCTTGAACTGACTTTTCCTGCCCCCCTCCCTGCGCCTTGTGTTCTCTCTGGCAGGTGGAAGTTTACAAGAGTTTCCGTCCTGGAGATATAGTCCTGGCTAAAGTGGTATCCTTTCCTGCAGGGGTGAGGTGGGGTGGGGCACGGAGGGGAGTAGCCAGCTGGGCTTTTCCAGCCCCGCCCTGGAGCCTTTTCCCTTAACCTGCCTGTGCCTAGATCTCCCTGGGGGACATGCAGTCCAACTACCTGCTGAGCACAGCAGAGAACGAGCTGGGTGTGGTGGTGGCTCACAGTGAAGCAGGTAAGAGTTGCTGGCTCCCCAGGCCTGGCAGGGAGAGCTGGCCAGCAGCCTCGCCTCCAAGTCCCTGCTACCCCTGGGCCTCCCCTGTGGGGGAGGAATGAGCCTCAAGACCCTGTCCTGGGTGTTAACACTCAAAGCCTGGGAGTTGACAGCGCAGTGGGTAATGGCTTTGTTCTCTCAGGGTTAGTGAGGGACTGGGAGCCAGGATTCCTGGGTTCTGTTGCTAATAACCCTGCCTTTGCCTCAGCAGGCCCCTCCGTTCTTCTCCAGCCAGTGGGGAGGGGAGCCTGGGTGATGCGCTGCACAGCACTGTGGTCCCTTGGGAGGAGGTGCTGGCAGCAGGCCATGTGGACTCTCCCCAGAGGGAGCTGCAGTCCCAGGGGGGCTTGAAATGTTCCTTAGTCCGAGCCCCTCCCCGCTGGACAGGCTGGCCCAAGCAGGGAGCTGCAGCAGGCACATCCCAGCCCTTGGGGAAGCTGGACAGTGACCTGTTGTTCTTGGCTCTAGGGGCACAGATGGTGCCAGTCAGCTGGTGTGAGATGCAGTGCCCCAGGACACACTCCAAGGAGCTCCGCAAGGTGGCCCGAGTGCAGCCCGAGTTCCTGCAGACCTAGCTGGCCATCCTGAGCCGCCAGCTTTGAGCCTTGACATGGGGGCTGCAGGCAGCCAGCCAGCCTGCCTCTGCTGTCATCCCTTAACCAGAGCCTAGAGTAACCCCCACAGGCCAGTGAGCTGGGGCTTGACCCACTGCAGGGCAGGGCGCCAGTGCGTGCAGCCTGCACCTGCTGGAGCAGCCACTGGATTTTGGATTGTGTTAAGGCTCGTGTGGGGGGATCAGGGTCCCCTCTTTCCTCCGGGGCCTGGGCCCTGCTCTCCAGTTAGGTTTCTAAACTGCTGTGCCATGAACAATAAATGTTTTCCTGTAGGGCTCTAGGCTCCTGTCATGCTGGTGAGGGTACTGCTGGGCTGACTGTAGGTGCTGCGTGGCCACAAGCTGGCATCTCCTGCTGCTGGCTGGGCACTGCACAGACAGCTGCTCTGTTCAGGAAGGGGCACTGGACAGCCAGCACAACCGACCCCTGGTATGGGCCCCTGTGCCACTTGGTGCTGGACTTGACCCCCAGGCTTAAATGGAACCACTCTAGGGGGCTGCCCCTGCTGCCCAGCCTTGGCTTCCCCTATGGCACTTCTGCAGGAAGGAGTGCACTGTCCCAGAGCGAGAGGCCAGACTCAATAACTGGCCATAGGGTGGGACTGGCCTCAGGGGTGTGGGCAAACAGCCAGGGCCCAGACAAGGGAGGATTGCCCCCTCTAATGCTGCAGTCCTCACACTGCTCCTGAGAAGGGGGTGTCTGACACTCACTCTTCTCTAAAGCAGTGGTTCTCAAACTTTGTACTGGTAACCCCCTATAAATTATTAAATATATTTAACACCATTATGAATGCTGGAGGCAAAGCAGGGTTTGGGGTGGAGGCTGACAGCTCCTGACCCCCAGTTTGAGAACCCCTGCTCTAAAGTCAGTTTTCATGACCCCTTAAATTTCCTCTAAGCTTCCCAGCCCTTGGGTCCCACTATCCCTATGTAATTGACTGGGGGGAAAGGGGAAGCCTACCAGAGTGGGTCCTGCACAGGGTGTTCCCTTGAAGGAGTTCAGGTGGCACATGGCCTGGGCACCTGTCACAGCCCCAGGGAAAGCCTAGGCATTGCAGAAGCCCTCTTGTGTGCTAGCTCTTCAAGGCAGCCTCCTAGCTACCCAGCTCCACCATGGTAGCAATGCAGGGCAGGCTGCAGTAGTCACAGCTCAGAGGCCCACTAGCTAGCACCGCTGTGAGAACACTGTTACTGCCCTGGCAGGGGCTGTGTGGATCAGGGCAGGCCCAGCCATGAGCAGTCCTCTTGCTCTGTTGTCATCAGCAGTGTAGCAGGGCCGGCTCCTTTCCAGCAAGTGTTCCAAGGGTCTGGGCTCCAGGAGCAGCTGGAGGGATTGTGCCCAAGGGAAAGGGAGATCGACTTTGTGCCACGGCTGGAGGTAGAGGAAAGGGAAACGGACCCTTTAAGGTCCCAAGGCCCAGTTGGGATAGACAAAGGGCCTAGCCTGTGCATGTGTGTACCTGGTGTCAGAGTGCCCAGGGAGCCTGCATGCCCATACTCGCCCCAGTTTCATCATTGCAGGGCCCTGCCAAGGGATGTGAGACAGACACAGGGGTTATTGCACATCACTCCTTTATTGTACTTAACGAGACAACCGCTATTGTTGGACAGTTACACTAGAGCCGGTGCGAGGCCAGTGCCAGGTAGACAAGCGCAGGGCTAGCATACAGCAGCAGTCTTCACTAGCACTACACAGCAGGTGAGGGGGCAGCTGTGGCAGCAGAGGTTCTAGAGGGCAGGGCAGACGCTAGCTGCACCCCCTCCCCAGCCTGTGGTTTGAAGGCAATAAATTAACGAGCTGCCCCTGGAGAGCTACAGTCACTGGCTAGCACACGCCCACCTACCGAGAACACAGCTACAGGGGCCTGCACCCCAAACCCGCCGGGGGCATGTGAGAGCAAGACTGGTCCCTGACTCACACCTCTCCTCCCTGGTCCATGCGCACACACCTGGAATGACTACAGCAAGCAACAGTAAAACTCATGACAATGACAAGAGCTCCCAGTGAGGTCAGGCACAGCTAGGAAGGCCCAGGGTGACTGTCTAGGGAACGCTTGGGTTGGCCAATACCTTAGAGTCACTGGTCCAGCCCAGGGTTCGCTGGAGCCTGGCAGAGGTGGTTACCACCTGGCTATAGCCATTGGGCTTCCCCCATCTTTGAGGAGAGGCTCTAGCTGGCCTGTGGGTTTGCAGGGTTGTCTACAGAGGGATGCAGGTCCCAGGGAGCTGGCTCTGTACTCGGTTCTTATGGCTGTGGGCAGTGTGTGCAGGGGAGGGGTAGGAAGGGGGCTCATCTACTGCTCACAAGCCTCCACAACCTGCCTTCACTTCTTGGCTTTGCCCTGAGCCGCCACAGCCTCCATGGCCTTGCGGACCGTCTCCTCATCCCCCAGGAACTGCATGGGCTTGATGGGCTTCAGGTTCTTGTCCAGCTCGTAGACGATGGGGATGCCAGTGGGCAAGTTGAGCTCCATGATGGCCTCTTCAGACATGCCTGCGAACACAAGGTACAGTCACCCACCGAGCACCCTGCACCAAGCCCCACACTTGCTCCCACAGCAGGGCGCTGCCCACCCCAGGGGCTGCAAGAGCAGCAGGGAGCTCAGTCCCAGCAATAGCCCCCAGGTTAGCACTTTGGGAGAGGGTCGCTGGGGGGGAGAAGGGGTGGGCCCAGGACTGAGTTGACACCTTGCTGAGCTTGGGGCCAAGCCAGCCCATAGCCCCACTGATTCGCAGGCAACTCAGGGCATGAGTCTGCCGTACCATCCAGGTGCTTAACAATCCCTCGCAGGCTGTTGCCATGGGCAGCAACGAGAACTCGCTTGCCCTCCTTGATCTGGGGGACAATCTCTTCATTCCAGAAGGGCAGGGCCCGGGCAATGGTGTCCTTCAGGCTCTCGCAGGTCGGCAGTTGGTCCTCGGTCAGGTCGGCATAACGACGGTCCTGGGGAACAACCACCAACAGCCCTCAGTTGCCATGGACACAGGTAGCAATGCCTAGCTAGTGAAGTGCTTTGGGCTCATGGTGAGTTACCCCCGTCGATGTGGTCACTTCTACTGTTCGTGCCCTGGAACTGGGAGTTCCTGCAGAGAGCTCCACCCACCACTCTGCTGTCCTGGTCTGCATCCCCACAGGGTTATTGCGGGGAGGGGGGCAACCCAGCTTTGCAGAGCAAACAAGCCCGTTACAGAGTGACCCAGAGTACGCTTAGGCCAGGAAGGCTTTTCCTAGTTCCTGAGGCTCACCTGGATTCCTGTGCGTTTCCAATGGCTAGTAGACATTTGTTCACCTGTCAGCTGGGTTCTGGGGACTGCAGATCCCTATCTAGGGCAGGGTTTCACTGCAGAGCAAACACCCAAGGGAGCTACACAGGACTGTAACGAACAACAGCATAACAGGCTTCCAGCCCCTGCTTGTGCAGTGCCTGGTGGAGTCAGTATCTTCCCTTGGGACAGGACAGCGAGCAGAGACCAAGACCAGCCAGCAGTGCACACTGCTGGCTTCGGAGATCTTTACAGTTACTGGGGACATGGAGTCAGGGCAGAGCTGCATGCCAGAGACCACAATGGGAGAAGAGGCACCCAGGGCCATGCCAAGTGCACCTCCACCCCAGCCCTAAGCTGGGAGACCAGGAGCCATGGGAAGAGGACTGGCGCTGGGCCAAGGACTGACTGTCTGGTTTGACCACTGAACTGGGAAAAGACTTCATTTTGGGTTGTCCTAAAACGACAATTATTGGGTTTTTTTGCCAAAACGACAAACTGAAAATTGTTTTGGGTAAAACGAAGCATTTCATCCCTATGTTGCTTCCCCTCTGAAAGAAGCCAAACTATCTACGTTTCAACCCACGTAGTTCTTTTGGGCAACCCGATTTGCCAAATCTCTGTGCAGTTTTGGTTGACCCAAAACTGCATTTTTCAGCAAATAAAAGTATTCACCCCAAAAATGTCACCCAGCTCCTGTTAGGACTATGCAGTAGCACCCCCTCCCGCTGTTCACACAGGATCCCACAAAACGGCGACCCTCGTGCCAGCCAACATTCTCCCCAGCCCAGAGGCCCGCCATTCGGCTGTTGTGGGGAGAGGGAGAAGGCAGAGTTGCAAGGGCCCACCTTACCTTGCTGATGGTGCTGTAGAAAGGGTGGTCCGGTTCCATGGGAGGTGGTGGGACATCAAAGGAACGCCTCCAGATCTTCACCTGGGCCTCCCCATGCTTAGCAGCTGTCTCAGCCTTGTTGAGACCTGTCAGGCCACCATAGTGCCTTTCATTGAGGCGCCAAGTCCTCACCACAGGCAGCCACATCTGGTCGATGGCATCCAGCACTATCCAGAGAGTGCGGATTGCCCGCTTCTGGACAGAGGTGAAACAGATGTCGAACTCGTAGCCAGCATCTGGAAAGGATCAGAACCCCAAGGCCATCAGCACACAGCACCCACGAGATGCAAACGAGGGGAGGGAGCAGATGCAGGAGTCTCACGCTGGGAGCACTTCCCTCTTTTAGTCCAACAAGCCAAGCTCTGATGGCAGGCTGTATTTCCCCACCACCAGAGACCGCATTGGCCCCCAGAACTCCCTGGCCCTAGCCTTTCCGGGGCGCCACTGCCTACAGCCGCTACTTTATGCCCAGCCCCAGCAGGCCCCCAAGGCACTTGGGATTCGACCAGAGGTAATGAGGTATGGGCTTCGCCCACTGGCAGTGAATAGGCTCCACCCACGGCATCGGGTTTGGGAGGTCACATTAGCTCCTGTCATCCGGTCTCAGAGGCCGGCATTGATTTGTCCTCAGACTGAGCAGATGGCGTAACCCGATGGACCAGCCTGCGAGTCGCAGGGTACCACAGAAAGGGATTATTTTGCCCCAGAAGGGCTTTAAGCTGCAGATCCTCTGCTCTCCCCAGTGCCTGACAAGGGCGAACATGCCCGCTCCACAAGCTGGCCCCCCTTCCCAGCCTGGCCAAGCTGTGCCTACCAGTTACAAGGCAGCTCAGCTCACTGAAGTGGAAAGACAGGATGCTTATGTAACCTCAGTGGGGTGGAGATCCTAGGCAGCATCCGCTTCCTCTCCAAAGCTCTGGGGAGCACGCGGGGAGAGCTGCAGGTTCATAGGGCAGGGCTGGAGGAGAAGAGGGCTCTGAGAGCCCCCTCTCCAACCAGAGGAGCTCTATCACTGGCCTGAATCCATCTCAGCAACATGAGAGCATCTACAACAGAAGTGGGCAAACTAGAGCCTGCGGGACCATCCTACCCAGCCCCATATCTCTCGGCCAGGGAGGCTCGCCCCCCAGCCCCTCCCCCGCAGAGGCTTTCAAATAAGCCTGTCCTGCCGCTCTGAGCAGCATGGTAAGGGGGGGGGGTTGGATAAGGGACAGGAAGTCCTAGGGGGCAGTCGGGGGGGGTGGGGTTGGATGGGGCGGAGGTTCGGGGGTGGAGTACCAGGGGGTTGGGGATGACAGGGAGCAGGGGGGTTGGATAGGGGGTGGGGTCCTGGGGGGGGCAGTTAGTGACAGAGATCCCAGGAGAGGGCGGTCAGGGGACAAGGCGTGGGTGGGGGGTTGGATGGGTTGGAGGTCCCAGGGGGCCTGTCAGGGGGCGGGAGTGTGGATAGGGGTCAGGGCAGTCGGGGGCTGGGGGGGGGGAGGCTGAGTTGGATAGGGGTCAGGGCAGTCAGGATGGGGGTTGGATGGGGGTAGGGTCCCGCAGTCAGGAGACAAGGAGCAGGGGGGTTGGACAGGTCGGGGGTTCTGAGGGGGGCGGACAGGGGCGGGGCCAGGCTGTTTGCAGAGGCACAGCCTTCCCTACATAAGAACGGTCAAACCAAAGGTCCATCCAGCCCAGTATCCTGTCTGCCGTCAGTGGCCAATGCCAGGTGCCCCAGAGGGAGTGAAGCTAACAGGTAATGATCTAGTGATCTCTCTCCAGCCATCCAACTCCACCCTCGGACAAACAGAGGCTAGGGACACCATTCCTTACCCATCCTGGCTGATAGCCTCCATGAATTTATCCAGTTCTCTTTTAAACCCTGTTATAGTCCTAGCCTTCACCACCTCCTCAGGCAAGGAGTTCCACAGGTTGACTGTGCGCTGAGTGAAGAACTTCCTTTTGTTTTAAATAAATGGCCCTCCATACCGTTTTGCAACTCCGATGTGGCCCTTGGGCCACAAAGTTTGCCCACCCCTGATCTTGAAGCTCTGGCCCTACGCAGCACTGAGTGGGCGGCTAAGGACCCCCAGGCCCAAGCCATACCCCCACATGGGCCACACAGCTGCAACGGTGGGGAGCATGATGCATTGCTGGCAGTTGCGCCAGGCTGGGCCTCCCTTGCAGAGGCATGTGAGCTGTCAGCCAGCAGTGGTGCACCAGCACAAAGGACAGCTCCGCATGCAGCAGGAGGTTACTGAGTTCCAGGGAACACTGACTGCGGCAGCCAGAGTCAGACAGGAACCCAGACAGGAACCGGGGGCTCCACCACTGCCTCAGAAATCCCCTCATCCTGGTAGGCAATACAGCTCCTCCGAAAGCCAGGCCGACTTCTCCCCTGGAGGGCGCCTGCCCACAACACACCCCACGCCGAAGAGGACCAGGGCTCTGAGGAGACGGGGCAATAGGGTTACGCAAGGCTGCTGAGTGGGTTCCAGGGTGCGGTGGAAGGGGGCTATGCAACACAGTGCAGCTTGCTAGGGCCCACCTGGCACCCGACTCCTCTCACCCAGGATCACACTGCCCACGTTCTCCTCCCGTCCCAGGTGTCCAGGGGAGAGTGGCCAACCTGCGTGAGAACCAGCACGGGCTGTGACTTGCCAGAGGGGCTTCAGCACAGATTTGCCCATACACTTTCTATTCTGGGACATTTTTGCTTCACACACTCCGGCAACGTGATTAGATAAACCAAGCTCTGTCCCACCCCCGGGTACGGTGGGCTGGCACCTATCACATTCTGCTGCACCCGGGTAGCATCTGCAGGAGGAATTAATCAGGCACTCTGCTGCCTATGGTCTCATTTTGAGTCTAGCAAGCAAGAGGGATGAGACAGGTCCTGCAATTTCCTGTCAATGACTCTGCTTCCCTCACAGGGCTGTGGGGAGGAAACACGCCAGCACTTGTAACCCACAGCCAGAGCACGCTCGGTCTCACTACTGCAGCAGCCTTTCTCCCTGCTCCCCAGAGAGAGGAGGGCTGTGCGTCCAGTCATGGCTGAGACGTGCACGTCGGAGCACCACTTCTGAATGACTCAGCGCCAGGGAGAGCGAGACAGAGGAGCCCTTGCAAAGGCAGCCTGCCAGAGCAGAGCATCTCGCTGGTTGCACAGCGCTGCAGCCCCAAGTGAGGGATGGGAGAGAAGGGGCATGGAGGGACCGGTCACCACACGGCTGGGGAAGTGCTGTGCAGGGAGATAACGTATTGCCCTTCCGCACCGTATTGCGGAGGGGCTCAAAACACTTTATCCTAATGAAGCTGGGCTCTCCCAGTGACCAGGCTGCCCATCCATCCAGGATTAACTCCTCCTCAGGGCCAGAACAGGCACACATAGGCCCTCACAGCCCTCCAGCCCCGCAGTCTCCCTGGAAATGGGCGAGTACTACTCCATTTTGCAGGTGGTCAGAGGCAGAGACATGAGACACTTGCCCGAAGTCACAACACGTGTCAATGGCAGAGCTGGGAATGGGAGCCAGGACTCCAGACTGATCAGCTCCTTTATGGGCAGGATTCTTTACAGCCTGGGGGGCCAAAGCGCAGCCCCATGATAGTGCCCGGCTCTTGTCCCCTCCAACGGGGCCAGGCTGTGCCCTGGCAGAGACCAGGGCCAACGGATCAGCTCCCTTTTACTCACACTGAACTCACAGCCTGCGTTGGGCGTGCCACCGCCCCCCCCGGGCCCAGGGCCACCGCCCCCCCCGGGCCCGGTACCGCTCCCCCCCCCGGGCCCAGGGCCACCGCCCCCGCCAGACCCGGTACCGCTCCCCCCCCCCCGGGCCCAGGGCCACCGCCCCCCCCAGACCCGGTACCGCTCCCCCCCCCCGGGCCCAGGGCCACCGCCCCCCCCAGACCCGGTACCGCTCCCCCCCCCCCGGGCCCAGGGCCACCGCTCCCCCCAGACCCGGTACCGCCCCCCCCCCCCGGGCCCGGTACCGCTCCCCCACCCCGGGCCCAGGGCCACCGCCCCCCCCCCCCCGGGCCCGGTACCGCTCCCCCCCCCCGGGCCCAGGGCCACCGCCCCCCCCCCCAGACCCGGTACCGCTCCCCCCCCCGGGCCCAGGGCCACCGCCCCCCCCAGACCCGGTACCGCTCCCCCGCCCGGGCCCAGGGCCACCGCCCCCCCCCAGACCCGGTACCGCTCCCCCTCCGGGCCCAGGGCCACCGCCCCCCCCCAGACCCGGTACCGCTCCCCCCCCCCGGGCCCAGGGCCACCGCCCCCCCCAGACCCGGTACCGCTCCCCCCCCCCCGGGCCCAGGGCCACCGCCCCCCCCCAGACCCGGTACCGCTCCCCCTCCGGGCCCAGGGCCACCGCCCTCCCCAGACCCGGTACCGCTCCCCCGCCCGGGCCCAGGGCCACCGCCCCCCCCCAGACCCGGTACCGCTCCCCCTCCCGGCCCCCCCATTCCCAGGGCCCCCCCGGCCCGTACCTCTCAGCGCCTCCCCGCCGCGCTGCGCCTCCTGGCTGCCGGCCGCGCTGAGGTCGGCGTCGTACCAGCCGCTGAAGCGGTTCTCCAGGTTCCAGGCGCTCTCGCCGTGCCGCAGCAGCACGAGCCGGTAGGCCGCCATCTTGGGACTGCCGCGCTCGGGCCGGACTGCGCCAGACCCCGCCCCGCCCGCGAGCCCGCCCCCGAGCCTGGCACGCATGCGCGTCTGGCCCCAGGACGGCTCGTGCGCCCTCAAGCCTTTCCCGAGAGCAGGGCCCGACGCATGCGCCCACTCTTCCTTGCGCCCCCAGCATTGCCCCGGAGCCCCACCGCCAATTGGAGCATGCGCAATGTGAACAAGACGCTGCGGCGCATGCGTCCTGGAGGGCCGCCGGGGGAGCACGAAGAGCACGGAGCGCACGTGAAGGGCAACGTGACCTTCAGCTGCCGTGACGTCACTACCACCGTGACACTGTTACCGTACAGTGTGGATCAGACACGCCGCCGAAATCTCCCTGGGGCCTCCACCCCACCCCCACCGCCGGCGCGGCCCGCCCTATCCCCACGCGCCAGCAAGGGGCGGCCATCTGATTGGCTCTCCGCTGCAGGGCCCCGTTTCCTGGGGCAGAACACCAATCAGAGCTCTCACCCTCCCTCACCGACTCGAAGCCTCCTCAGGTGGCGGGAGGGGGAGTCACAGGCTGCCCAGGGAGATACCAAGTGTGGGGGGTGCCCGCCCAGGCTGGGTCAGACCAATCGTGTCCTGTGTGCCCACAGCCCCCCGTGCCCCAGACGGAGGGACCTGAGCCGGGCAGCGACCCAGTGACCCTCACCCGCCGCCCAGACAGAGCCTAGGGACCCTGCCTGCCCAGCCTGGCTCAGCCACGCACCCGACTGTCCTCCCGGGGTGATCCCGTGCTTCTCGGAGCCCTGTTACAGCCTGGGCCTTCCCAACATCCCCTGGCGAGGAGTTCCGCAGGTTAACTGCATCGGGGGACAAAATACTGCCTTTTGCTTGTTTTAAACCTGCCGCCCATTCACTTCAGGAGTAAATCACACTTCCTTCTTTACTTTCTCCATACCGGTCATGATTTTATAGACTTCGATCATATTCCCACTTTTGTCGTCTCTGTGACGTTATTGACATAATCTGGGACCGTATAGATCATTGTTGCAACCAAAGTCCTGGAGTGGCACCAAATCTTATATAAAGGGGGAGGGTCAAATGAGGTGTCTAAGACAAGGTTATAGTTTGCTGGTTACAATTATGCGATCTGTGTGCGTGTATCATTTTTGTATTTAAAGATATAAGTATTGGCTCTATACTGTCTGTATTTCAAGCTTATGCTATGCTTCTGGGGAGCACCCCAGACAAGTTGGTGTCAGCTCTGCCTAGCCTGCTTGATGGCTCATTAAGGACCATCAGCTACACAACTGACCCGTTGAGAGAAGGCAGACACGCCTTGCGACTCAGCAAGATGTGCAGGGACCTGCCTATGGACAGAACTCTGAGGGTTTTCCAGGCCATGGGATGGACAGCTTGTGACAGACAGGCCTTGGGACAAAGAAAGAAAGACCACATAGCAAGAGACTATAAAAACCTGCTGCAGCTCCTCCATCTTGTCTTCAATCCTGCTTCTGACCTCTGGAGGGACTTTGCTACAAACGGAAGCTCTAAACAAAGAACTGAAAGACCCATCACAGCTGGAGATGTTCTCCAGAGACCTGATTTGAACCTGCAGCTTATTCCATCACTGCTAAAAGCCTGAACCAAGAACTTTGTCATTACTGTCTGTCATTGATTCCATTTCACCACTTCTAGCTCTCATCTATATTTATTTCCTTTTATGAATAAACCTTTAGATTTTAGATTCTAAAGGATTGGCAACAGCGTGATTTGTGGGTAAGATCTGATTTGTATATTGACCTGGGTCTGGGGCTTGGTCCTTTGGGATCGAGAGAACCTTTTTTCTTTTACCAGGGTGTAATGATGCTGGTTCTGGCAGGACCCAACTGAGAGTGCCGATTCAGGACAGTTACAGCCCAGGGCTGGGGTTTTTCCACCTCTAAGGCAAACCAAACCTGCCAAACAGAGCAGACTTTGGTCTCACCCCACTGGCTAACCACAAGTCACACAAGGAGTACTTGTGGCACATTAGAGACTAACATAAATTTGTACATAATTTTAGACATAAAAGTACTCCTTTTCTTTTTGCGAATACAGACTAACACGGCTGCTACTCTGAAACCATTCACAACAGAACATTTCTGCTGTTAGGAACTGAAACTTTCTTGATTAAATCACTTTCACACCCTCCAGTTGCAGTAAACTGCTTGCAAAGACTCCATGAGGATTCCTTTCCCTAGGGCTTTTCAATGCAACAATTCACCCCTCACAGAAATTCTGCTCTTACCCTCTTTATCTAGGGCTTGCTCTAGAGGAACACTTTCCTGAGCAACAACAGACTCTTTCTGGGTCTCCCTTACACCCAGAATCACCTCTGGCCCATCCAGCGGATTCCTACACAATCCCCTTTCAGGCAAACTTACAGACTTCCTAGATAAAAAGTCAGAAGCATTCTTCTTCCCTTTGCCACACACAAGCTCAGGAATCTTTTCCTTCTTGCTACCAGTTTCCACACCATCAGTAGGTAACACAATCACATCACCTTCATGCTCTCCTTGTGCCCCGGCTAGGATCTCTCACCCTGATTAGACAGAGTTGCTACAGCCTTTCCCAACACACTAGCAACAGGCAAAATACAAGCACCCGAATTGTCTGGTCTCTGGGATTTTACATAGACACTGACTGGAAGCGACCTAATTACAGGGCCATTCTCCCGAGCAGACACAAACTTAGGACCATTCCCTTCCTGGGCTTTAGCTGAATCCAGAACCAACTCTGAGACAACTGCACTATTCTCAACCGTCACAGGCTGAAAGGCCCCTTCTGTTTGCTCCACAGACAAAGAAGAGCCGGACACACTTTCTCCTTTCCCAGACACACAGGTTGGGATCTCATTCCCCTGGTCCCAGCACACAAGACTGTTCACAGACAACTGCTTGGAGACCGGGGTAGCTCCCTCCATAGGCAAGTCAATACCCCTGACAGACACAGGCACGTTTCCTTCACTGTCCCAATTCTCCACCCAGCTAACAGGTAAGGTCCAGGGAGACTCATCTTCCACTCTCCTCGCCTTCCCACCCTGCTGACTAGACACAGCCATCAGCTCACAAGGCTGCCTAGGCTCATCCAAACTTTCCTTACCAAGCACCTTGCCCCTCCCCACAGATAAACTGCTGCTCTTCTCACTACCCTGAGCTACTTCCAGCAAATTGCAGTTCACTTTTACAAGCTGTACTAGCCAACAATCCATCACCCATCAAAAATCCACCCTTTCCTTCCTCAGTTAGGGCTTCCACCTGATCATCCACTTTAATCTGCTCTTGAGAAACATTTTCCTGACCAACGAGTTCTTTCTGCTCTTTATCTAACTCCAGATTCACTTCTGACACATTAGAGAGACATTCAGAAACTTCATTTACAGACAGCTCTTTTCCTTAGACAAACCTATGGAGAAACCCTCCCCAGGCAAATCATTGCCCATAATAGACACAGGTTTAAGATTGTTCCTTTCCTGTGACTGTTTACCTGGACTGAACAAAGCTTTAATATATTTTCCCCAATCAAAAGATTCTTAGGCAGTAACTTCCTTACACCAACTATAACTTCATGCTTAGTACCATCCCATTCGAGGTGGATGCTGGCTAAAGGCACTCTTATAGTAAACTCACAGAGGACGACAACATTCACATTCTGATTTGGTAAGTAATCTTCTTCTTTGACAAGATCTGCTTTAACAAGAGTGATGTTAGAAGCCATAATTTGCCCTAAACAGCTTTTACCATTGACGTCTACACTCTCTCTGAATTTTCCACCACCACTCCCACACAGAGCATTGGCACAATTTATGGGGCCACCCTCTACTGAACTCACAGTAACAGCATTTACATGAAAGGTAGCAGTTTTGGGGTACATTTGGTTACACCCAGACAATTGCTCAGAGGTCTGGTGAGCTTTCTTCTTCTTTTCATCAGCTTCTTTTTCTAACTGGGCCAAGGCTTGCTTCTCTTTCACTCAAATTTCTGCCAGTTTTTGTTCATGTTCCAACTGCAGGCCATCTCTCAGGGCTTGCAGTTTCATTGCTTCTGCAGCTTCTTTAGCTTCAGGTAAGGGCTGTGCTCCTGCCTCCTGATCACTGGCCATTAACAGATCTCTCAGTTCTTGATTTGTAGCTTTCTTTCTGTAACCCTTCTGCCCATCAGAGTTGGCAACAACAAGGGCCGGGTTCAATATCTAGGGGATCCATTCCAATAACACAATGCAAACCGGCTCGAGCCCCCACCCAGTGACCTGGGACAAATATATACCACCCCCGCTGGGCGCCTCCAAGAGACAATACTTCCCCTCTCGCAAGCACAGAGTCTGAGTATAGCAAAAAGCCTTTTAATAACAGAGAGAAACAATGTGGTACTTTGTTGGGGAAACACCACCAACAGGATTCATAACACAACCCATGAGCAAAAAAAAACCCACCCCAAGCAAATTGGGGCATGCCCCTTTCCCTTTGGTTCTTGAGTCCAGCAACCCCAAATCACTCAAAGTCCCAAAAGTCCAATGACCCAAAAGTCTCTGTCCCTGGTCAGGGCAGCCCCAGAGTTCGAAAGTTTATCTGCGGAGCTTTTTACCTCCCAACCTGGGTGGAGATGGGACGGGGGTAAGAGGCACCTTACATGATCTGAAGCTGACCGCCCCACAGCTCCATAGGCCTCCGCTCCGCTCCGCCAGCCACCCCACGAACTCCTTCGCTCTGCTCCGCGGCCCACAAGCAGCTCCCGCCGTCCCAAGAACTGCTCCACCAGCCGGTCCACAAACTGCTCCACGTCCCACCAGCAGCTCCCGCCATCCTATGAACTGCTCCACCAGCCTGTCCACAAGGCACTCCAGCCCTCCCGCAAACTGCTCCACAATATATCTTCAGGCTCCCCCACTACTTAACACAAGGCTCAGTAATTTCACCTGTTAGTCAGTTCAGCTCTTTGGTGAATTCAGCTTGTAGTAGGGGAGCCTCAGTGCTGGTGCATCATTAGCCCAAACCCAGCTCAGCAACCTGTAACTAGACTCCTAATGGAATCAAAATTAGCTCTGATATTCCACAGTGGAGAGGGAAGAACTGCAATAAGCATGTAAGGCCCTCACCAAGGGACCCATACCACCAAATATTAATATTTGTCACTAGCCTCTCTCAATTCACAGAGTTTTGGAACCCATGACCCTTGCCTAGCAAGTGCCACTTAGTTGATGGTGAGTCCCTCCATCATAACAAAAGGCCAAGTATAGTTCCAAGCACAGTTCCCATAATCAGGGTAATAACAATTTATTCTTCCTGCCCCGATAACAGAGACACTGGGGATCCCACAGCAGCCAAAGTGACCATTTGGGCAGCTATGGCCTCATTCTAGGCGGGGTGGGTGTGCCTATGCAAATGAGATCAGCCCCTGAAGTTCTTTTCCACAACTTGCCACACCTCCAGATGTCAGGGTGGAGCTCATCCTGACACTGCTTACATTTCTAAAGCTTATCCCCTTTTCTGAACACAAATGTTCCAGGGTTTTTTTGCCAAGGTGCTCATATGCTCTTTGCTCACCCATTGCAACTGCTCTTTAACCAACCAAACTCTCAATACCAAAATTCAAATTTGGATGGCATGGGGTTCTGACCCAAAGTTTAATTGACCTGGTTCTGTGGATCCTGCCGACTACGCCACTGTAACGATGCTGGTTCTGGTGGGACCCAACTGAGAGTGCCGATTCAGGACAAATTGCTTAAAGCAGGGCAGTTACAGCCCAGGGCTGGGGTTTTTCCACCTCTATGGCAAACCAAACCAGCCAAACAGAGAAGACTTTGGTTTTACCCCACTGGCTAACCGCAAGTCACACAAGCAATTCCCTTAGACACTCCAGTTTCCCAGTATCACCACCAGTGCCACTCGTTATGGGGACAGATGGTTATGAAAACCAGTACCCCAGTAAAAGAAAAAAGGTTCTCTCGATCCCAAAGGTCCAAGCCCCAGACCCAGGTCAATATACAAATCAGATCTTACCCACCAATCACGCTGTTACCCATCCTTTAGAATCTAAAATCTAAAGGTTTATTCATAAAAGGAAAAAGATAGAGATGAGAGCAAGAATGGGTTAAATGGAATCAATGACATACAGTGATGGCAAAGTTCTTGGTTCAGGCTTGCTGCAGTGATGGAATAAGCTGCAGGTTCAAATCAAGTCTCTGGAGAACATCCCCAGCTGGGGTGGGTCTTTCAGTCCTTGGTTCAGAGCTTCAGGGTAGCAAAGTCCCTCCAGAGGTCAGAAGCAGGATTGAAGACAAGATGGAGGAGCTGCAACAGGTTTTTATAGTCTCTTGCCATGTGGTCTCTGCTTTCTTTGTCCCAAGGACAAGCTGCCCATCCCACGGCCTGGAAACACCTCAGAGTTCTGTCCATAGGCAGGTCCCTGCATGCCTTGCTGAGTCGCAAGGCCTGTCTGCCTTCTCTCAATGGGTCAGTTGTGTCGCTGATGGTCCTTAATGAGCCATCCAGCTGGCTAGGCAGAGCTGACACCAACTTGTCTGGGGTGTACCCCAGAAGCAGAGCATAAGTTTGAACTACAGACAGTACAGAGCCAATATTCATAACTTCAACTACAAAATGATACACACATATAGGCAGCATAATCATAACCAGCAAACCATAACCTTGTCTGAGACACCTCATTTGACCCCCTTTATATAAGATTTGGTGCCACTACAAGACCTTGGTTGCAACGATGATCTATATGGTCCCAGATTATGTCAATAACGTCACATAGGGCATTAGTTTTCATAACCATCTGTCCCCATAATGAGGGGCACTGGTGGTGATACTGGGAAACTGGAGGATCTAATGGAATTGCTTGTGTGACTTGTGCTTACCAAGTGGGATAAAACCAAAGTCCTCTTTGTCTGGCTGGTTTGGTTTGTCCTGAACTGATGCTCTGTTGGGTCCCAAGAGAACCAGCATCATTACACCCTGTTTTTTGTGTTATGAGAAGGAGTAAATCACACTTCCTTATTTACTTTCTCCACACCGGTCATGATTTTATAGACTTCAAGCATATTCCCACTTTTGTCGTCTCTTTTCCAAGCTGAACAGTCCCAGTCTTATTAATCTCTCCTCATACGGAAGCCGTTCCAGACCCTTCTCATTTTTGTTGCCCTTTTCCGAACCTTTTCCAAGTCCAATACATCTTTTTTGAGATGGGACGACCACATCTGCACGCAGTATTCAGGGTGCGGGCATACCATGGATTTATACAGAGCTAATGTGATAGTTTCTGTCTTATTATCTATCCCTTTCTTAATGATCACCAACATTTTGGTCACTTTTTTGACGGCCGCTGCACACTGAGTGGATGTTTTCAGAGAACTATCCACAGTAACTCCAAGATCTCTTTCTTGAGTGGTACCAGCTAATTTAGACCCCATCATTGTATTTGTACAGGTAGGATTATGTTTTCCAATGTGCATTTATCAACACTGAATTTCATCTGCCGTTTTGTTGCCCAGTCACCCAGTTTTGTGAGATCTTTTCGTAGCTCTTTACAGTCCACCTGGAACTTAACTGTCTTGAGTAGTTTTGTATCATCTGCAAATTTTGCCGCCTCACTGTTTACCCCTTTTTCCAGATCATTTATGAATATGTTGACTAGGACTGGGCCCAGTACAGACCCTGTGGGACACCTCTCTCCATTCTGAAAACTGACCATTTATTCCTACCCTTTGTTTCCTATCTTTTAACCAGTCACTGATCCATGAAAGGGACCTTCCCTCCTATCCCATGACAGCTGACTTTGCTTAAGAGCTTTTGGTGAGGGAGCTTGTCAAAGGCTTTCTGACAATCTAAGTACACTGTGTCCACTGGATCCCCCTGGTCCACACACTGGTCGACCCCCTCAGAGAATTCTAGCAGATTGGTGAGGCGTGAGTTCCCAGGCATGGCTCAGCAGGAGAGGGGAGGGAGGCGAGAGTAAAAAGGAAATGGCAGGAGAACTCGAGGAGGGAACAAGAGGAGACCGAAGTGGCCACAAAGAGTCAGGCCTTAAAGCTGCGGCTGCATCAGTGCAGGTCTGAGGACTCATGCTGCTGCCCTTTTCTTGTATTTGCCTGGCAAGAAGGGGGAGTGAGAGGAGGGGAGGGGCTGAGGGCAGCCCTAGGGGGAAGCTCCTGTCAATCACTGCCCTGGGGGAGGGGCAGAGGTGAGTTTGGGGGGGAAGTAGTGAGATGCACCCAAGCTCCACCCACAGAACTAACTCCACCCTTTTGAGGCACTAAAACATGACACCCATAAAAGCAAATTGCGCAGGTCTCCATGAAATGATGCCCCTCCTCTGCCCTGTGTCTCCAGGTCCGAAATGAGAAAGTGAACAATGCTGACATCAAGTCAACATCCAACGAGCTGAATGGGGCAGTTCAACCTCACAGAGCTATCATGTCAGGCTGCCTGCAGACTCAGGAAGACGTCACGGCATCAGCTTCACACACAGAGCCATATTTTGAAGGTTTTCTTTGCAACCATAAGGGCTAGAGCAGTGGTTCTCAAACTTTTGTACTGGTGACCCCTTTCACACAGCAAGACTCTGAGTGCGACCCCCCTTCTAAATTAAAAACACTTTTTTATATATTTAACACCATTATGAATGCTGGAGGCTTAGTGGGGTTTGGGGTGGAGGCTGGCAGCTCGTGATCCCCCCGTAATAACCTTGCGACCCACTGAGGCGTCCCGACCCCCAGTTTGAGAACCCCTGGGCTAGAGTCTTAAATTACAGCTGGGATTGCTGGAGCTCCAGAGGCAGCCAGCCAGGGAAGGTCTGACTTGCCAAACAGGAAAGGGGCAGCTCCATTTCAGAGGCGAGGGGTGGGGCTAGTGGGTCCCTCGCTGTGAGTCAGGGATGGGCTCTGGGTTGCTATTGCAAGGGAGTCCCTGGGGACAGGGGCTTGAAAAGCTCTTTGCGGATCCTGCGCAGGCTCCAAGGCTGTTTCCTCCGCTGGTAGTTCCTAAGCTCGGCTCGGAAGTCCTTGTGCCGCATGTGGATGTAGCCCTGGGGCTCGCAGAGATCCTAGAGCGAGAGAGAGAGCATGTGACACTTCCCATCGGGAGGGAAATGGAGTCTAGTGGTTAGAGCAGGGGGCTGGGAGTCAGGACTCCTGGGTTCTCTCCTCGGCTCTGGGAGGGGAGTGGTGTCTCGTGATTAGAGCAGGAGGCTGGGAGCCAGGTATGACGAAGTGGGACTGTTCTTAATGTTTTCTCTGAATATTGTGGGGGTGCCTCAGTTTCCCCTAGACAGTTCTTAAGTATCTAGGTGGTGGGATAAGGGTGTATGATCATTGCAGAGCCCTAGAGGGCAGGTGTGTGCAGGGGTCTGGACACAGAGAATGGCCCACACCCTGTTTCCTGGCAACTGATGGCCTGGGCCCTTCCCCCCTGCAAGGTGAGAGCTAAAGGGTTGGAGAACAAAGGAATCCCGGTGACCTCCTGGCCCAGGAAAGGGACAAGGCCCAGAGGAGGAGGATCTGGAGGGTGAGTCAGTTTGGGGCTGGCTGGAGACATGGAGTGAAGGGCAGACGGGGTTGTCTGGCTCACTGCCCCCCAAAATGGACCCAGCTGAGGGGTCCCGTTCTCTGTACCTACAAGCTCTGTGTTAGACCATGTTCCTGTCATCTAATAGACCTTCTGTTTTACTGGCTGACTAAGAGTCATGTCTGACTGCGGAATTGGGGGGCAGGACCATCTGGCCCCCTCAGGATCCCACCTGGGTGGACTCACTGTGGGAAGCGCACGGAGGGGCAGAGGATGCTGAATGCTCCGAGGTCAGACCCAGGAAGGTGGAAGCTGTGTGAGCTGTGTGTCCTGCAGACAGGCTGCTCACAGAGAGGAGACTTCCCCAGAGTCCTGACTGGCTTCATGGGGAGCAGTTCCAGAGCATCACCCGGGGACTCTGTGACACCAGGACTCCTGGGTTCTCTCCCCAGCTCTGCGAGGGGAGTGGTGTCTCGTGATTAGAGCAAGAGGCTGGGAGTCAGGACTCCTGGGTTCTGTTCTAGGCTATGCCATCCCCACCCCTGCAACAGCCCCCTAGGTACCTGGAAGTGTTGGTAAAACTCCTTGTAGCCACCACGCAGCACGTACAGCTCTGGGTACCAGAGCTCCGGGTACCGGTTGGCGTCTCGGTCCATTCTCCTCAGGCTGCGGCACCTGCCCCACGATAGAGGGATTTCACCAGTGACCACCCTCCCCATTGTCACTCTAGGGACCCCCCTGGGAGCACAGGACGGGGCAGAGGTGGGTGAGTCTGATTGGCTGAAGTGAGCTTTTGCGGGCAGGAGGGGTCATGGGCACAGGAATTGTGGCAGAGGGCAGCTGTGGGGGGCACTGTGGGGTTAATGGAGCGTGAAGCCAGCAAGACTGGCTGGCCCCAGCCACCAGAGCCAGGCATGGGCCTCGCCCCGAGAGGACACAGAGCCGTGGGGGGCACCAGCAACCTCAGGCTGCCCCTGCTGCCCCCCAGCCATGGCTGCCTTGCGAGTGGAGCAGCGAGGTGCCCCCAGCTGGGCAGCATTGCTGGGATGGGAGCCATCTTGATCTCGGCCGGGTAGGCGTCCCAGTGTCCCCAACTCGGCGGCTCCTCCCTATCACAGAGACCTGGGTGGGGGACGAGCAGGGAGGGAGTGGGGGGAGCCTGGCGGGCCCCCAAGGCACCTACAAGCGGGGGCCCCTCTCAGAGGAGAACTCGCAGTGGAAGATCAGGGTGCTGCTGCGGGGGCTCGGGGTCGTGCCCAAGGGATCCGGCAGGAACCACCTCGCCACCTGCTCTTCTCGGTACAGATTCAGGGCGCCCTGTGCGAAAGCAAGGAGGTCAGAGGGGTGCGGCGGGGGTGGGGGGGGCAGCAGGCAGCACAGGCAGGACCAGGGCTCAGTGCTCCTCCCCCACCTTCAGGGCTGGGGGAGCATCCCATAGATGGGGGTCGACTGGGAGCTGGCAAAGTGCCAAGCGCCCCGCCCCCCTTCTCCCCATGCAAAGCCACTGGGCAGCCCAGGATCCTGCATGATGCTCATAGGATTTTAATAATTTCAAAATCCCCAGAGCCAGCACCCCACCCTGCTCCCCACAGTGTCCCCTCCTGAGAGCTCCCCACACAGCCAGCTCCTGCCCCGCTCCCCACAGCACCCCCTGCTGGGAGGGGGCAGGACTGGAATAGCCGGGAGCTCCCCCCACTGCCAGCTCCTGCCCCGCTCTCTGTAGCACCCTTTGAAGTGGTGTAGCCAGGAGCTCACTCTCTGCATAGCAGGCAGCCTGGTGCCTGCGGGAAGTTGCTGGGAGCAGGACAGGTTGAGCCGGGCTCTCTTACCTTGATGTGTCCCCCAGCGTATTCGTAGGGATAGCGACAGTCCACCACCACGTACTCCTCCACCACACCAGCCAACTGGCCGCGCAGCAGGGAAGCCACCTGGGGGGGTGTAAAATGGGGAGGGGGGTGAGCTCCCGAGAGGCTGTGTCATGGCAGCTCTGGGCTCGTCCTCCCCCTACCTGCCAGGGCCTCTTGCTTCGGGCGTTGGGCCCATGTTATGGGAGTTCACGCTGGCCAGCGTGCTGCTCAAGAGGGTGCAGAGTCCCCAGCACCAGCGAGTCAGGAGTCGCATGGACAGGGTGCGATGGGGTGTACTCCATCCTGGCTCTGAAAGAGTTAACTGGAGCAGGAGAGGCCAGTTAACCCCTGGAGCCTGGCCCAGGCCCAGTGAGGGGTACCTCCCAGCGGGGGTCAGCAGACCAGGAGCGAAGGACCGAGGCACTCTGCAGTCCCTTGCAGGGCGAGGCTGGAGAGTTGAGGAGGATCAGGGAGGAAGCCCTGGGGCAGAGCTGCCCTGGGACCCTCGCCTGAGTAGAGAAGTATCTGGCAGGAGGCCAGGGGAGACCCAGAGCAGCCCCTTGGGTGGGGAGCCCTGATAAAAGGGCAGGATCAGGCCTTGCAAAGCGACAGTGCTGGGAGGGTTCAGTGGAGGAACAGGGCAAGGGGAACCGAGGAGGGCAGACCTCAGGTGCGGTGTGAACTGGCTCCTCCTGTCTGTGGTAATGCAAAGACCACACAGGCAGCAGCTGGGAGTCTGGTGGAGTGACCCTGGACTGCAGGTCCTTCCCTTCCCTGCTCTGGGGAAGGCGGCGAGAAGCCCCCAAGAAGGGGATGTGGACTGGTGGGAGCCCTGGGGTTATGGGCCCAGGCCGGGGGCGGGAGACCAGACAGTTGTTGGACGTTGTTCCCCAGAAAGGGGGGACTATGACGTTATGAGTGTAATATAATATCTCATTGAAAGGTGACAGGGCCAGAAAGGGTTAATGAACTCCCAGACTGACCTGACCCCCGCCGAACTTTAAAGACTGGTTAGGAAGAGATGGAAATGGAGAGAGCTGTGAAATGCAGCCGGCATGGTGAGAGAGAGAAGGGGAGCTGTGTGCTCAGGGCTTGTGATGTCAGCAAACGAGGCTTGGCTATGGCTATGGCTATGGCTTTGATTCAAAGACCAAAAAGCGAATATTAATATACACTTGAGTGACATAGTATTGTTGTTTATATGCCTCTTTGAAGGTTGTGGTAACCTGTGTCTGAACTGTTTAATGGATAAATGACCCTGTGCTAATTGCCATGGTGTTTGGGAGAAGGAAAGTTAAGCCTATTGTTTTCTCAGGCCAAGAGACTACTGGAAATGTATAAAAACCCTGGGATATGATCCTTCCTCATCTCAGATCTGCTTTGGGTTTCAAGAAGGGGAAACCCTGAGCCATGAGGATTGAGATCCCCAGTCGCTGACTGGAGTCACTGTGACGAAGTGGGACTGTTCTTAATGTTTCCTCTGAATAGTGTGTGTGTGTGTGGGGGGTGCCTCAGTTTCCTCTATGCAGTTCTTAAGTATCTAGGGGGTGGGATAAGGGTGTATGATCATTGCAGAGCCCTAGAGGGCAGGTGTGTGCAGGGGTCTGGACACAGAGAATGGCCGACACCCTGTTTCCTGGCAACGGATGGCCTGGGCCCTTCCCCCCTGCAAGGTGAGAGCTAAAGGGTTGGAGAACAAAGGAATCCCGGTGACCTCCTGGCCCGGGAAAGGAACAAAGCCCAGAGGAGGAGGGGCTGGAGGGAGTTTCAGTTTGGGGCTGGCTGGGGACGTGGAGTGAAGGGCAGACGTGGTTGTCTTGCTCACTGCCCCCAAAATGGACCCAGCTGAGGGGTCCCGTTCTCTGTACCTACAAGCTCTGTTTTAGACCATGTCCCTGACGTCTAATAAACCTTCTGTTTTACTGGCTGGCTGAGAGTCACGTCTGACTGCGGAGTTGGGGGGCAGGACCCTCTGGCTTCCCCAAGACCCTGCCTGAGTGGACTCGCTGTGGGAATCGCGGGGAGGGGCAGAGGATGCTGAATGCTCCGAGGTCAGACCCAGGAAGGTGGAAGCTGTGTGAGCTGTGTGTCCTGCAGACAGGCTGCTCACAGGAAGGCGACTGCCCCAGAGTCCTGACTGGCTTCATGGGGAGCAGTTCCAGAGCATCGCCCGGGGACTCCGTGACAGTCACCCTGAAGATGGACATTGGACTGTAACCTGTGGACTGTTTCTAAAAGGACTTTTGGCCACTACACACTCACCATCTCTGCCATGTACCTGGACCTCAAGAATTGAATTCAAGTCTGTCTGTATATTGATCTTTTAACCAACACTTTCTCTTTTCTTTTTAAATAAATGTTAGTTTAGTTAATAAGAATGGACTGTAAGCGTGTATTTTGGGTACAATCTAAGTTATTATTTGACCTGGGTCTGGGGCTTGGTCCTTTGAGGTCAGGAGAACCTTTTCTTTTATAGGATGAGATAAGATTTTCAGAATTACCATCCTATGTCTGACAGGTGTGTCTGGAGGGGGGCCTGAGGCTGGCACTTTAAGGGCACTGCGTTGTGTGGACGTCTGAGTACTCAGGGAGGAGATACAGAGGCTGGTTTGGGCTGGCTGGGTAAATCTAACTATTGGAATATTCACCAGCGTGTGGGGTTTCTCTGCCCCGGACTGTTTGCAGTTCACCCTGAGTGAGTGACGTCAGCGCACCGTCATGAGACTGAGCGTGATCTGGCCAGAGGGCTGAGTCAGGAGAAGAAGCAGAGCTGCTGGACTGAAGCAGGGGGGCTGGATGAGGAGACCTGGCCGAGCGGGGGCTAGACGAGGAGAGCCGGCCGAGCGGGGGCTAGACGAGGAGAGCCGGCCGAGCCGGGGCTAGATGAGGAGAGCCGGCCGAGGGGGGGCTAGATGAGGAGACCTGGCCGTGCCTGGCCATGCTGGTGGCTAGATGAGAAGACCTGGCCATGCCGTGTCCGGCCGTGCAGGGGGCTAGATGAGAAGAGCCGTGCCGTGCCGTGCCGTGCCGTGCCGTGCCCGGCTGTGCAGGGGGCTAGATGAGGAGACCTGGCTGTGCCGTGCCTGGCCATGCAAGGGGCGCAAGATGAGGAGAATCGCGCCATGCTCGGCCATGCAGGGGGGCTAGATGAGGAGAGCCAGCCGTCCATGTGGGGACGCTCCAGCCGCGAGTCAATGTTTCCACTGGGGCATAAGGTCCCCACACAGAGCTGGTCTGATGCCCCCAATCCTGACCTGCACCCCCTGCACCCTCCAGCTCCGCCAGTGCACCACCGCCCCTGCCCGCAGCCTGCTCTGTTTGAGCCGGCTCCCCTCAGGCTCCACTGCCGCCCCTCAGGCGTGATGCTGCGTCTTTCTGGGTGTGGCAGGGAGGCAGGCAGGAGGGGGCCTGGGCACAGAGCAGCATTAGGGCTGGTGCTGTTTCCCTCACCCTGTGAAGTTCCTGACTGGGGTGAGAGATGGGGGAGGCACCAGGCAGTCAGTCTGCGGGCACATGGCTGGAATGCTGGCTGCCGGGGCAGCTCCTCTGCAAATAATGGAGCCGCTTTAGGTTTAGTCCTTTCCTGTCACTCCCCAGCACACCGGTTGGCAGCGTCAGTCTCGTGAGACACACAGCACGGACCAGGACGATGAACAGGCCCACGATGCAGCAGCTAGCAGCAGAGCGAACAGGCAGCTCGAAGGACGCAGAGCGCAGAGAGAGCTGGATTGCCCGCAAAACCCTCCGCCCAGGCATGGCAGCGGACGATGTCAGAAATGAGTCTAGTCTGTATGGAGAACTGGCCAGAGGGGGGAAGGAGGCGAGGCGCGTGAGTTCCTGGAATGGCGGATCGAGGCGTTTGGGTCCTGGGGCCCCAAACAGAATGAGCCGGGGGAGGGAGCCGGAGCCGTGCTCTTGCAGCAGGGAGCTGAGAGCTCGGGCATGTGCGTGGAGCTGTGAAGACGTAACAGGTTCCCTCATCAGCGAGAGGATCGTTAGCGGGACTCATGATCCCAGAGTACAGGGAAAGGGCTCTTGCCCTAGAGAAATGCCTCCAAAGAGCAAGGCCAGTGGAACAGCCCAGGCACGATGACAGACAACGACAGGCACGAGTGCAGGACACAGACGGGCTCAGGCTGAAGGAACCCAGGAGGCAGGACTGAGGGACACAGATGGACTGACAGTGCCGGCATCCTGGTCCAGTGAAAGGCAGAAGGAAAAGTGCCCAGCTCTGGGCCGCAGTGCAGGGGGCGTGGAAACAGAGTTCAGGCGAGCCGAGGGGAAGTGAGGTGCCCTGCACCGGAGACCTGCTCATCTCTGAGGGACTCCAGCCAGCCCCGGCAAAACTGAGCCAGCAAGAAAACGTGTGGGCAGAGGCTGCGGAAGGAGTCCAGCGCTGCGGAGGAACAGGCAGTGCCTGTGCAGATTCTGCTCCTGCCCGTCCGACGCCCGCGCCCTGCAGACACTGACATAGCGCTGCCGCGCGGGCCTGGGCCAAGACCGAGACCGCAATGACAAGCACAGCCCTGCCGAGCCACCGGAGCTGCAAGGGAGGGCTCAGGAGGCGGGCTGGGGCAGCCCTGGTGCCACGCCCTGCCGGCCACAGGTGGGGATGTGCTCAGGTAGGAGAGGGGCACCTGGTTCCAGCGGTTCCCTTTGATCACCAGCGGCACGCGCAGACTGAGCACACGCCGCGTTCTCGAGATGCCGGCGCTCGGACGCGAGGGCAAGGGGCTGGCGGCAGGCGTGCAGAGCAGGCAGAGGTAACTCAGATGCTCTGTGGGACAGTCTTTCCAGAGCAACCCCTTCCCCTCTCCCATGGGGGCTCCCGGCAGCCCAGCCAGGCTGGGGGCCGTGAAACGATTCAGGCTCCAGGGCTGGCCAGGCCGCAAGGTGCAGGCTCCCCGGACTGCCAGGGCAGGGATGAGCTGGGGGCAGAAGACGGAGGTTGTTTAAAGGGGACCGGGCAGTAATCCTAGCAGATTTAGGAGCTGACGTTGTAAGACCTGGGGAGAGCGGCCTGCCTGAGCCCAGCCAGGAGGCGGACCTGCTGGCCAAGCGCGAATGAGATCGGTCCATGGAACCGTGTGAGCTGCGCAAAGAATACATCAGCGATGCACAACGGGAGGAGGCTGCAGCCGTAGGAAATCCTAACCCCACCCTGGGGAAAGGTGGTGTGATGAAGTGGGACTGTTCTTAATGTTTCCTCTGAATAGAGTGGGGGTGCCTCAGTTTCCCCTACGCAGTTCTTAAGTATCTAGGTGGTGGGGTTAGGTGGTGGGGTAAGGGTGTATGATCATTGCAGAACCCTAGAGGGCAGGTGTGTGCAGGGGTCCCGACACAGAGAATGGCCGACACCCTGTCTCCTGGTCACTGATGGCCTGGGCCCCGCCCTGCAAGGTGCCAACTGAAGGGGTTGGAGAACAAAGAGATCAGGTGGCCTCCTGGCCCAGGAAAGAGGCAAACCAGATGAGGGGCTGGAGAGTTTCAGTTTGGAGCTGGCTGGGGAAAGAGAGGGAGGCCCAGACCTGTGGTCTGGCCTCCCTGCCCCCAAGATGGACCTGACTGAGGGGTCCTGTTCTCTGTACCTACAAGCTCTGTTTTAGACCATGTTCCTGTTGTCTAATAAACCTCCTGTTTTACTGGCTGGCTGAGAGTCACGTCTGACTGCGAAGTTGGGGGGCAGGACCCTCTGGCTTCCCCAGGACCCCACCTGAGCGGACTTGCTGGGGGAAGCGCACGAAGGGGCAGAGGATGCTGAATGCTCCGAGGTCAGACGCAGGAAGGTGGAAGCCGGGTGAGCTGTGTGTCCTGAAGACAGGCTGCTCACAGAAAGGAGACTTCCCTAGAGTCCTGACTGGCTTCATGGGGAGCAGTTCCAGAGCATCACCTGGGGACTCTGTGATACCCACCAAGCAATGGGAAGGAACCCTGGCAGTGCCAGCAGCCGGGGACCGATGGCAAAGGCCGAGCAGACAGGAAGGGCAATGCTGGATCACAGCAGTGTCACTCCCAGGGACCCCAGCAAAGCGAAGGAGCCAGAGAACCGGACCGGCATCCCCGGAGGGCAGGCTGCGGTAGCCCAGCAGAGGGACAGTGGGCAGGAGGGAAGCAGTTTAGAGAATGCCACGCTAGGCAGGCAGCGCAGCCACTGTGACAGAGGAGCCAAGGAGCCGAGTCCCCTACGTAGGGGAGCAGAGTGGGGTCCAGCCATCAGCAGCCACAGGACAGCGGTGGAGAGCAAACCGAGACAGCAGCGGAGTAGAGCTGGACAGCCAGCACACCCGGATGGCTGGGCCAAGGGCAGGAGTGGGGAACACAGAATGAGCTTCAGCCCTCGGTCTGTGTGTACATGGCTGGAATGCCAGCTGCGGCTGCCGCACCGCGCTGCTGTCCTTAATAAGAGTTGTTTTACAAGCATGGGGTCCGCGCGTGCTGTTCCCCAGCAGTGGGCGCATTTCACACTTACTGTGGCGGGGCTGACGTAACGCAGATCCCGGTGCAGGCCATCCTCCACTGGCAGAGAGCAGGGCTGGGGTCACCAACAGAGACAGGCATTGGCACAGAAACAGAGCTGAAGGGATATCCCTGCTGTCCCTGGGGGGGACATAGCCCCTGCCTGCCACCACACACGCCCTGTGCTCCCTGGAGTGGAACTCCCCTACACATGCTCTGTCCTCCCTGGACTGGGATGTCCCCTTCCCCCACACGCACACATGTCCTACCTTCCCTGGAGCCAAGAGGTGAGGCGTTCACCTTAGTCGCAGACTGGCCCCGGGGGCAGGAGTGTTCACTGTAGGGTGCAGCCAGCACCCTCCTGGGACGGGGAGGCCGGGCGGATGGTCTGTGCCCCAGTGGGGCCTGGCGGGAAGGGATGGTGGTGCTAGCAGGCGAGGCCAGCCTGCCTAAGGAGAGCAGGACAGCCTCGCTGGCCCCAGGATAGAGGCCAGGGCACAGGGCCTGGGCTCTGGGCAGGGCACGGGGATTTCGGTCACTGCCCAGGGTGATGGGACCTTGCAGAGCAATTGGGCTGGGGGGCAGCGAGCTCACGGGACAGGTACGATCCACTCACCCTGGAAAAATCTCCGGTCAGGATCTCGCCGTCCGTCCCAGGGGCTAGAGCAGGAGAGAGGCCAGAGCTGCCCTGGGGGAGGGGACGAGGGGAAGTCGGGGTCTCAGAGACACAGGGACGGGGGAGAGAAGCAAATCCAGCCCCCAGCAGCACCACCCCGTCTGGCTTCCCTTGGGCCATGCCTGCCCCAGCCCCTGTCCAGCCTGGTATGGGACTTGCCCTGTGCCCCTGTGCAAGCCGGGCAAAGCAACTGGCTCCGTCTCTCGGCGCCCGACCCCTGCTGGCCCCATTGCTCAGCCAGGTGGGGCCCTGTCTGCAAACGCCGGAGGTCTCTGCTCCCCAGGCAGGCTGCAGCTCCAGCCCCTGTTAAGGCTCCCACAGGGGGCCCGGGAGGGGAGAGGTGCCCAGGGGTCCGAGTGGCTGGGAGCGGCCCAGGCGAGGGCAGGCGGTTTGAGGGCTATTCGGGACTGCGGGGCGTGTGGGTCACCCTGTGAACAGTAACTGGGTGCTGGCAGCCCATTGGCAGAGCGCCCAGTTACGGTGCCCGGCCCGCTGGCTGCTGGTGCTGGGCTGTGAGCCCCGCGGCACGGCATTGCAGGCACCCAGAGCTGCAGGGCCGGTGGTGACAGCCCCTCCCTGCTCTGGGCTGATCCCCGAAGCGCCCCAACCGTGCTCCCCAAATATCCCCGCGGGCAGACCAGACAGCACTGCCTCCACTCACCTCGCCTGTGCCCTGAGGACTGGCACTTCCTTCCCCTGGCCCCTCGCTGGCTCCTCGCAGCCGCTTGCTCTGGGGGAGGGCAGAAGGGAGGGAGCCATGACAAGGCTGCCCAGGACATGGGGCGAGTGGGGAAGAAAAACGAGCAGGGACGGGCATGGAGCAGGTTCAGAGCAGGAGGCAGGTGGAGCGGGTGCAGGGTGGAGCCAGGCACAGAGCGGGTGCAGGGCAGGGCTGGGCACGGAGCAGGGCCAGGCACAGAGCGGGTACGGAGCAGGGCAGGGCACGGAGCGGGTGCAGGGCAGGACCGGGCACGGAGCAGGACCAGGCACAGAGCGGGTGCAGGGCAGGGCCGGGCACGAAGCAGGGCCAGGCACAGAGCGGGTACGGAGCAGGGCAGGGCACGGAGCGGGTGCAGGGCAGGACCGGGCACGGAGCAGGACCAGGCACAGAGCGGGTACGGAGCAGGGCAGGGCACGGAGCGGGTACAGAGCAGGGCAGGGCACGGAGCGGGTGCAGGGCAGGACCGGGCACGAAGCAGGGCCAGGCACAGAGCGGGTACAGAGCAGGGCAGGGCACGGAGCGGGTACAGAGCAGGGCAGGGCACGGAGCAGGACCAGGCACAGAGCGGGTACGGAGCAGGGCAGGGCACGGAGCGGGTGCAGGGCAGGGCCGGGCACGGAGCAGGACCAGGCACGGAGCGGGTACAGAGCAGGGCAGGGCACGGAGCAGGTGCAGGGCAGGACCGGGCACGGAGCAGGGCAGGGCACGGAGCGGGTACAGAGCAGGGCAGGGCACGGAGCGGGTGCAGGGCAGGACCGGGCACGGAGCAGGGCAGGGCACGGAGCGGGTACAGAGCAGGGCAGGGCACGGAGCAGGGCAGGGCACGGAGCGGGTACAGAGCAGGGCAGGGCACGGAGCGGGCACAGAGCAGGGCCAGGCACAGAGCGGGTACAGAGCAGGGCAGGGCACAGAGCAGGACCAGGCACGGAGCGGGCACAGAGCAGGGCCAGGCACAGAGCGGGTACAGAGCAGGGCAGGGCACGGAGCGGGTGCAGGGCAGGGCCGGGCACGGAGCAGGGCCAGGCACAGAGCGGGTACAGAGCAGGGCAGGGCACGGAGCGGGTGCAGGGCAGGGCCGGGCACGAAGCAGGGCCAGGCACGGAGCGGGTACGGAGCAGGGCAGGGCACGGAGCGGGTGCAGGGCAGGGCCGGGCACGGAGCAGGGCAGGGCACGGAGCGGGTGCAGGGCAGGGCTGGGCACGGAGCAGGCCCAGGCACAGAGCGGGTACGAAGCAGGGCCAGGCACAGAGCGGGTACAGAGCAGGGCAGGGCACGGAGCGGGTGCAGGGCAGGGCCGGGCACGAAGCAGGGCCAGGCACAGAGCGGGTACAGAGCGGGGTAGGGCACGGAGCGGGTGCAGGGCAGGGCCGGGCACGGAGCAGGACCAGGCACAGAGCGGGTACAGAGCAGGGCAGGGCACGGAGCGGGTGCAGGGCAGGGCAGGGCACGGAGCGGGTGCAGGGCAGGGCAGGGCACGGAGCAGGGCCAGGCACAGAGCGGGTACAGAGCAGGGCAGGGCACGGAGCGGGTGCAGGGCAGGGCCGGGCACGGAGCAGGACCAGGCACAGAGCGGGTACAGAGCAGGGCCAGGCACGGAGCGGGTGCAGGGCAGGGCCGGGCACGGAGCAGGGCCAGGCACAGAGCGGGTACGGAGCAGGGCAGGGCACGGAGCGGGTGCAGGGCAGGGCCGGGCACGGAGCAGGGCCAGGCACAGAGCGGGTACGGAGCAGGGCAGGGCACGGAGCGGGTGCAGGGCAGGACCGGGCACGGAGCAGGGCCAGGCACAGAGCGGGTACGGAGCAGGGCAGGGCACGGAGCGGGTGCAGGGCAGGACCGGGCACGGAGCAGGGCCAGGCACAGAGCGGGTACGGAGCAGGGCAGGGCACGGAGCGGGTGCAGGGCAGGGCTGGGCACGGAGCAGGGCCAGGCACAGAGCGGGTACAGAGCAGGGCAGGGCACGGAGCGGGTGCAGGGCAGGGCTGGGCACGGAGCAGGGCCAGGCACAAAGCGGGTACAGAGCGGGGTAGGGCACGGAGCGGGTGCAGGGCGGGGCCGGGCAGAGAGTGGCTGCAGGGCGGGATGCATGTGGTGGGGTGCCAGGCAGGGAGCAGTCATGGGGCAGAGGGGCCGGGCACAGAGCGGGTGCAGGGTGGAGCCAGGCACAGAGCGGGTACAGAGCGGGGCCGGGCATGGAGCAGGTGCAGGGTAGGGCCGGGCACAGAGTGGGTGCAGAGCGGGGCCGGGCACAGGGCAGGATGCGTGTGGCGGGGTGCCAGGCAGGGAGCTGTCAAGGGGGCAGAGGGGCCGGGCCTGCAGACAGCCCTGTCCATCCTGCCCCTGTTCTTAGCCCGACGTCGCATGCAGCTGCCCAGCTGTCAGTGGAGTGCGCTGGGACCCGGTGCCCGGCAGGGCTCTATACATCCATGCTAGCGACGCCGGCTTCACCCACACTTCAGCACCGCCCTGGCGCTGCCTCCACCCCCACGCACAGCCTGGGCACCCCCCCAGTCCCTCTGCGCCCTGGGCTAGAAGAACCAGCTGGGGGGCACAAAGGCTGGTTCCTTCCCCACCAGGCAGGCTCTGACGGGGCCCGGGGCCCGCCCCCCAGGGCTGGGAACAAGCAGGCACCGGCCAGCCCACAGGGGCACGTCTGGCAATGTGGAAGGCCCGACCCAGCGCGGTGCAGAGTGTGCCCAGCAGTGCCAGGGCGGGTCCTGGGGCTGCAGGATGGCAGTGTTCGTGCCCTGGAGCCCAGGGGAGGGGGTATAGGACAGCAACCCGCAGACTCTGCCCATGCCCTGCACGGTCCCTCCCCCACCCCTCGGACACAGCCCGGGTACTCACGGAGCGGGGCAGGCTGCAACCCCAGGGCGTCTGTCTGCAGCTGAGAAGAGAAACCAGAGGTGGGGGTGAGAGCGGCTCCACCGGCCAGGCACACAGACGGGGCGGGGGTGGGGGGGCTATGGGGTGCACTGCATGTGCCGGGGGGCTCCGGGGATCAGGAGGGGGCTCTGGGGAGCGGTGGGGGGGCGCTGGGGAGCGGTGGGGGGCTCCGGGGAGCAGGAGGGGGCTCTGGGGAGGGGGGGGCTCTGGGGAGCGGTGGGGGGTTATGGGGAGTGGGGCAGACTCTGGGAAGCGGTGGGGGGGCTATGGGAAATAGTGGAGGGGCTCTGGGGAGTGGGGAAGGCTCTGGGGAGCAGTGGGGGGGGGGCTATGGGGAGCAGTGGGGGGGCTATGGGGAGCCTGTTCCCTGCCCCCACCCCTCCAGGTACCTGCCCTCGCTGATGCTGATGCTGCAGGCCTGGGGGCTGAGCGAGGGCTCCGGTGCACCACCTGGGACAGAGAGAGCGGGTCAGTGGGGCGCTGGCTGGGGGGGGGCATGCAGAGGGGCTGGTGCTGACCTGTGGGTGTGGGTGTCCCTGCGGGAGCCGGCACCTGGGAGCCAGCAGGGCTTGGAGTCAGGGCATCTGGGGACAGCCTCAGCCTTCTCCTCGGGGTGATGCTGTGGGAGAGAGCACCCTGTGACCACCCTGCCGTCCGCCATCACCCTCCTCACCCACCGTCACCCTCCCACCGCCACCACCTTCCTTGCCTGCCGTCACCCCCTCGCCCGCCATCCTCCTCCTCGCCCACCATCACCCTGCCACCGCTGCCACCCTCCTCACCCGCCGTCACCCCCTCGCCCGCTGTCACCCTGCCATCCTCCATCCTCCTCCTCACCCGCCGTCCTCCTCCTCACCCGCCGTCACCCCCTCGCCCGCCATCCTCCTCCTCGCCCGCCATCACCCTGCCACCCACCGTCACCCCCTCGCCCGCTGCCACCCGTCGCCACCCTCCTCACCCGCCATCCTCCTCCTCACCCGCTGTTCCCTTCTTCACTCACCCTCACCCTCCTCATCCTGCTACCAGGCCTGGGCCCATCCCACGCCCTCCACCCCCATGGGGGCAGGGTTCATGTCCCCCCCCCAGATCTCCCCCAGCACCTGCCCTGCCTGAGCGCCCCACTGGGGTGCACTTCACATGGGGGGACTGGCCCAGCCTCTGCCAGAGCCCGCCGGTGCCGTTCCGAACCTGGCCAAAAGGGGTCGCTGCAGAGCAACATCAAGCCAAATACCCCAGCCCCTCCCCACCCCATCCCACCTCCATCCCCTGCCCACCTGTCTCCTTCCCTGCGGCAGGGCGCGGAGACAGGCCCGGAAAGGGGGGCGGGTACCTCTCCACGCAGCTGAGATGCCCCATGTTCCTGCACAAGCCGCCGAGCGGTGACGGCCCCAGCTCGGGGGAGAAGGTGAGCCCCGCCGGCGGGCGGGTGCCCCGGTTCCCTGGGTGGGGGCTGGCGCCTTCCGGGCTGGCGCCCTCAGGGCTGGCCATCGCGGACGATCCTGGCCGTGGGCTCTGCTGCCAGGGCCAGGAACCACCCTGCTGCCCAGGAGCTCGTCCCCAGTGAATTAAAGAAGCCCACAAGTAGCTGGTCCCCTGCCCCTGGTCAGTGGGGGCGGCTGTCCTGCCTAGAGCTGCGATGGCCGGGGGCCGCTCTGCCCCCTCTGTGTGCCTCTGTCCGTCCCCACCTCACTCCTCCCGGCCGCTCAGCTCCTGTCGCCAGCCCTGCATTTAAATGTCCCGCTGGCCAAACCGCCCTGGTCACCGTTGCTACAACAAGCTCTCTCCCCTGGGGACAACACTTCAGCCTCCTGCTGCCCAACTGTGCCAGCTGCCCCGGGCTTCCCCCCGCGTGGGAGAGCTCCCAAGGCCGGGCATCTCTGCACGGCCCCCCCTTCCCTTCGGGGCTCCCCCCACAGCTGCCCCTTCCCCCTCTGCTTCCCTGGCTGCCACTGGCCGTTGCTCCATTGTCCTGGCAGCACAAAGCCTTTCTCTGTCAGACGCCCCGCGCTCCAGGCCCGGCAGAATCCCCTGCGCCAGGCAGCCAGCCGCCTTCCCCTGCCCCCGGGGGCACCGGGCTGCGGGCACAGCGGCTCCTCTTGCCACGGCTCAGAGCCTCGTGTTCCCCACGTCTGGCTTGGCCGCAGACTGAGCCCCTGAGCTCTGGCCTTGCGGTCCCCACGGGACAGCTCCCCTGTGCACCTGGCGGGGTGCAATGCCAGTGGGGGCTCTCGGGCTGCAACGCAGCCCCCCCGGATGGCAGCATAGGAGCCCCGTGGCAGCAGCTGTCTGTCCTTATCTGATGGGCCCCTTGTGTCCTTGGCTCTGCTGGGCTCTAGCCTCCATGTCTGCTTCCCCTGCTTGCTGTGGGGAGCCGATTTCAGGGCCCGGCAGAGCAGGGGTTGGGCGTGTTCGTACAGCAGTTTGCTTGTGTACACACGCCCTGGTTCCCTGCGCACACTACACACTGCATTCGGGTCAGGCATTGGTGCCCTGTCCCCTGCTCCCTCGCCTGCCCCTCTCCGGGGTCCCACACGCATCTCAGCCAAACCCGCTGCCTTGCTCCAGCCTCGGAGAATCACTCTGGGACTCCCCTCTGGCACCCGACTGCTGGAGGAGACCTGGTGGCCTGCCGCTGGTGGGGGCGTGCAGGGATGTTGTGCTCTAGGGATCCCAGGTAACGCCAAGTCAGCGGAAGCCCCAGGCTGGCAGCCCAGCTCACCGAACCATAAGGTGCAATCCCGCTCTGGGGCCGTGTTGAGCTCATGCCTGGCAGAAGAGAGGTGCATGGAATTGGAAATCAATGGACCAAAATCGGGGTATCATAAATTAGGCCTAATTAGTGAACAGAGGAGTGAGGGGATGGGTTCGTCCCCACCACTCCCTTGTGGGACCCTTAACAAACCCCAGAAGGGGAGATCAAGTGGGCAGAGATGAGGGACTGAAAGGAGCAAGTGCCGACACCCACGGGTTGGGCCTTCATCATCCAGAGCCAGAGTGAGACCCAGTGACACCTCTATTGCCTCACTGAATCCCAACCACCAGCTGGGGTGTGAGCCCTGCGTCCGGCTGTCACCCCTCCGCCCACCCTGGGAGTCCTCCTCCCCTTGCCTCCCTCCCTCTCCTCTCCTGCTCAGCCAGAGTCTGGCTCGGCTGGCCAGGACTGTGCCTTTCCCAGCATTGCTGGGAGACGTGACCAGAGAGGCAGGAAAAGGATAAATTGCCTGACGCTGGTACAAGTTTTCCAGGCCTCAGCGGGGCTGCTCAGAGCATGGGCTGGGCCCTGGTTGCTCCAGCGGCGAGGATGCAAGAGGGAGTCGGCCCCACAGAGGGAAGCTGCCGGGGCAACGAGCGCTGTCCCTGGGAAGGAGTGTGACCTGCCGGCTTCCCAGCTCCTGGTGCTTAGAAACGGGAGGCCCCTCTCCCAAGGCTGCCGGGGCAGGGGCCAGCTAAGTGCGTCCAGCCCCGGTGTCTGGTTGCAACGGGCACGTCTTCACCGGCAGCACGGCCGCGCTTTAACGTGGCTCGTGTAGTCGCGGCGGAGCGCTGGGAGCGAGCTCGCCCAGCGCTCGAAAAACCCACCCCCGTGAGGGGCGCGGCTCCCAGCGCTGGGGCACTGCCTACTCGGGCGCTTTACAGCCCCGAGACTTGCAGCGCTCGGGCGCTGGTTTCTCAGCCCGCCGAGCGAGACCGTTGCAGCGCTGTAAGAGCCAGTGTGGACAAGCCCAAGGCTGCAGTGACAGGCGACAGTCAGGCAGCGTCCTGAGCTCAGCTCCGGGGGCGCCACACACCCAGCACCTCCTTCCGGCCCCACCCTCCCAAGGGCTAATGGCAAACACAGTGTACCTTTGCAGGAGCCTGGGAGGGTTTTTTCCCCACTTTTGCAGGTCGGTGTCGTGGTGTCTAGAGCCGAAGAGGCTCTTCCCCAGAGTGGGGTTCAAACCTGGCCCTCCGGCCCGGCCCGAGCAAGGCTAGAGAAAGCTGCTGTGGGTTGGGGTATTGCTAATAAGAGGCCTGCTGCCAGTGGGGGGCTCTCGTGAAGAGGCACCAACACCCACTGAGCTGTTGATTCCAGGCACAACTAGCTCTAGAAAGTGAGCCCTGATGGCTACAGCATCACGCACAGGGGGCGGCCCGGGCGCATGCGGGCGCAGGATCAGGCCTGGAATATTTACAGCACTCTAAAGTGAATGTCCTAGTCTCACTTCAGTGTGCCAGGCTTGGATTCTGATCTATGCAGGTGCTTCGCCTGTGGTATCTGGCAACCCTGGTAGCCTGCAAGCTCTGCGGTCTCCTTGTTTATCCACAGCCCAGGGGCACTGGCTATTTCTGAGATGTCTGTGCATGAAAAATCTGTAGTAGGTAAAATATGGGTGCTTTTATTTTTTGCATAATTTGCTATTGGGTGATGCCACAGATTTCATTCTAAATCTCCCAACTTTCCCTGGGGGAGCCCCCAGCAAGCAGCCGGCCTCTGACCTGGCTGAAGAAATGGGCCGGATTTCTTTACATTTTCAAAGGCGGCTGCGATGCTGGCAGGCCAGATGCCAGCTCTTGCCCTGGCTGAAGGCATAAGCTAAGAACTGACAAACTCGTAGCTGGAGACCAGAGCAGGTCACCTGTGTGTTAGTTTTGCTCAAAACAGGTATTAGACTTATAGAAATGTATTTACTGTTTAGACTCTAGGAAATGCTTGTAAATTGCTGCTGGCATTAATCTTATTTGCAGTGCCTGGATTCCAGGGTACAAGAAAATATGTACATTTTGAAAATGTTTGCCCTGAACTTGTGAACCCAGGCATGGGAATCATCCCCGCATCCCATCCAGAAGGACTATCAGAATCAGGTGGGCCATTAAGGAACTTGCAGTACAAAGGATTGGTTGATGGCCCTGTTGGGGCTGGAAAATGCTACTTGCAAGGAAGCTGGGCCTGTGGGCTTGGAAGCTGAAGGAAGGTAACAAAACAAAGCCACAGGAAAAATTTCCATCTTTTTCTTTGAACTCTGAAGGGTCCGAGACTCTAAACTGAAGCCAGAGAGCCCCAGAGGCTGCCTCCTGGGTCTGCCCTGAAAGACACTTTCAATTGACAGATCCCTGCAACTCTGTTACTTTTAGGATTTAGATGGTAACTTATTGGTGTGTAATTGACCCAGGAGTTCCCATCTGAAACTGGCATGGTGAAATCTAATTATAGAACTCACCACCAGGCTGGGGTCTCTGCCCTGTTCTTGGCCGTCTGCCCTGAGGTAGGTGTTCATGGGCACAAGCTGCTCCAGGAAGTGTCAGGTTTCAGAGTGGTAGCCATGTGTGATGAAGTGGGACTGTTCTTAATGTTTCCTCTGAATACTGTAGGGGTGCCTCAGTTTCCCCTAGGCATTTCTTAAGTATCTAGGTGATGGGTTAAGGGGGTGTAATTGTTGCAGAGCAAAGGGCCAGTGAACATAAATGGCCGACACCCTGTCTCCTGGCCACTGATGGCCTGGCCCTTCCCCCCTGCAAGGTGAGAGCTAAAGGGTTGGAGAACAAAGGAATCAGGTGACCCCTGGCCCGGGGAAAGAGACAAAGCCCAGAGGAGGAGGGGCTGGAGAGAGTTTCAGTTTGGGGCTGGCTGTGGACATGGAGTGAAGGGCAGACGGGGTTGTCTGGCTCACTGCCCCCCAAAATGGGGCCAGCTGAGGGGTCCTGTTCTCTGCACCTACAAGCTCTGTTCTAGACCATGTTCTTGTCGTCTAACAAACCTTCTGTGTTACTGGCTGGCTGAGAGTCACGTCTGACTGCGGAGTTGGGGGGCAGGACCCTCTGGCTTCCTCAGGACCCCGCCTGGGCAGACTCACTGGGGGAAGCGCACGGAGGGGCAGAGGATGCTGAATGCTCCGAGGTCAGACCCAGGAAGGTGGAAGCTGTGTGAGCTGTGTGTCCTGGAGACAGGCTGCTCCCAGAAAGGAGACTTCCCCAGAGTCCTGCCTGGCTTCATAGGGAGCAGTTCCAGGGCATCGCCCAGGGACTCTGTGACACCATGTTAGTCTGTATCAACAAAAACAATGAGGAGTCCTTGTGGCACCTTAGAGATGAACACATTTATTTGGACAGAAGCTTTCATAAAAGGGCTATAACCGTTATAGCCCACGAAAGCTTATGCCCACATAAATGTGTTCGTCTCTAAGGTGCCACAAGGACTCCCGTTGTTTTTCCAGGAAGTGTGACAGCGGTCACAGAGTTTGCATGCCCATTGTGAGACCCATGAGCCCTGGTTTTCAAAGGTGCTGGTTGCCCACAACACTGTTGCCAACTCTTATGACATTTGGTGTTTGTGTCCACTCTAGGCCCGAGTGGATAGCAAAAGTTCAGGGCCCTGCAGGTTGTTTCTGTTAGGAGGAGAAATTGGTGATGGAGACAGGTATCTCGGGTACAACCCTGTGCATGTACAAATAATGAACAAAGTCCACATAAGAACAGCCAGACTGGGCAAGGTTGTTGCCGGCACCCAGTGCCGAGAGGCTGAACAACAGCTTGAGTGGTTCGTTACCCGGTGTGCTACACCCAATAATCACAACGGGGTGGAGAAGCAGAAAAGTTTATTTGAAGCTTCAAATAGGTACAGGGAGATTTGAATCTCAAATCCTGTACACAGAGCAGGAAGTTACACAGGCTTTTATACATCCTTTTTCCCAGCATATTTATCCAATAGCAAGCTGCCCCAAGTATCCATATAGCCAGCCAATCCAGTTCCCAGCTAGTTCCCTGGTTCTCTGTATCATTTGTTAAACTATACATAAAGCTGCTTTATTCAGCATTGTTCTTCCATAGCTGTCCTGTTTGGCCTTGCTTAGTTTCAGGCAGTCTGACTCGGCAGCATATTGTTGCAGATCCTCAGCATAACTGCTGCGAGTGCCTCTAGGTGGGGGGGCCAAGGACACTTGGGCATAGTATGCAGAGCTGCTGCGAGTGCCTCCAGGCGGGGGGGTGGGGTGGGGGGGGAGGGGCAAGGACACCTGGGCCTAGTGCGAGGGGGCTTCATCGACACTCGTGGTCTTCCATCCCCTCGAGTTACCTAGTGGCCATGCCCCAGTGTCCCCAACAAGGTCAATGGTCCATCTAGCCCAGTGTCTTGTCTTCCGACATTGGCCAGTGCCAGGTGCCCCAGGGGGAATGAACAGAACAGGGAATCATCAAGGGATCCATCCCCTGTGGTCCATTCCCAGCTTCTGGCAAACAGAGGCTTGGGACACCCAGATCATGGGGTTGCGTCCCTTCCCATCCTCACTAATAGCCATTGCTGGACCTAGCCTCCAGGAACTTATCTAGTTCTTTTTTGAACCCAGTTATAGTTTTGGCCTTCACAACATCCCCTGGCAAGGAGTTCCCCAGGCTGACTGCATGTGGTGTGAAGAAGTACTTCCTTGTGTTTGTTTTAAACTTGCTGTCTGTTAAGTCCTGTTAATATATCCTGTTCCCCTGAACAAGTGCACAAGTCCATGGGGCCGGACGAGTTGCATCCGAGAGTGCTAAAGGAACTGGCGGCTGTGATTGCAGAGCCATTGGCCATTATCTTTGAAAACTCGTGGCGAACCGGGGAAGTCCCGGATGACTGGAAAAAGGCTAATGTAGTGCCAATCTTTAAAAAAGGGAAGAAGGAGGATCCTGGGAACTACAGGCCAGTCAGCCTCACCTCAGTCCCTGGAAAAATCATGGAGCAGGTCCTCAAGGAATCAATCTTGAAGTACTTGCATGAGAGGAAAGTGATCAGGAACAGCCAGCATGGATTCACCAAGGGAAGGTCATGCCTGACTAATCTAATCGCCTTTTATCATGAGATTACTGGTTCTGTGGATGAAGGGAAAGCAGTGGATGTATTGTTTCTTGACTTTAGCAAAGCTTTTGACACGGTCTCCCACAGTATTCTTGTCAGCAAGTTAAGGAAGTATGGGCTGGATGAATGCACTATAGGGTGGGTAGAAAGCTGGCTAGATTGTCGGGCTCAACGGGTAGTGATCAATGGCTCCATGTCTAGTTGGCAGCCGGTGTCAAGTGGAGTGCCCCAGGGGTCGGTCCTGGGGCCGGTTTTGTTCAATATCTTCATAAATGATCTGGAGGATGGTGTGGATTGCACTCTCAGCAAATTTGCGGACGATACTAAACTGGGAGGAGTGGTAGATACGCTGGAGGGGAGGGATAGGATACAGAAGGACCTAGACAAATTGGAGGATTGGGCCAAAAGAAATCTGATGAGGTTCAATAAGGATAAGTGCAGGGTCCTGCACTTAGGACGGAAGAATCCAATGCACCGCTACAGACTAGGGACCGAATGGCTAGGCAGCAGTTCTGCGGAAAAGGACCTAGGGGTGACAGTGGACGAGAAGCTGGATATGAGTCAGCAGTGTGCCCTTGTTGCCAAGAAGGCCAATGGCATTTTGGGATGTATACGTAGGGGCATAGCGAGCAGATCGAGGGACGTGATCGTCCCCCTCTATTCGACATTGGTGAGGCCTCATCTGGAGTACTGTGTCCAGTTTTGGGCCCCACACTACAAGAAGGATGTGGATAAATTGGAGAGAGTCCAGCGAAGGGCAACAAAAATGATTAGGGGTCTAGAACACATGACTTATGAGGAGAGGCTGAGGGAGCTGGGATTGTTTAGCCTGCAGAAGAGAAGAATGAGGGGGGATTTGATAGCTGCTTTCAACTACCTGAAAGGGGGTTCCAAAGAGGATGGCTCTAGACTGTTCTCAATGGTAGCAGATGACAGAACGAGGAGTAATGGTCTCAAGTTGCAGTGGGGGAGGTTTAGATTGGATATTAGGAAAAACTTTTTCACTAAGAGGGTGGTGAAACACTGGAATGCGTTGCCTAGGGAGGTGGTGGAATCTCCTTCCTTGGAAGTTTTTAAGGTCAGGCTTGACAAAGCCCTGGCTGGGATGATTTAACTGGGAATTGGTCCTGCTTCGAGCAGGGGGTTGGACTAGATGACCTTCAGGGGTTCCTTCCAACCCTGATATTCTATGATTCTATGATTCTATGAACACAGCAGGAATGGAACTGTAGGAGACAGTTTCTTTGCTCACAGGTCTGAGCCCCTTTCAGACAGCACTCTGCCCAAAAGCCCTCCACTCTCTCTTGGCTTTCATGGGGCCACGGTGCCGGTGCTTGTGTTGCTGTGTGTGGTGCTTCCTTGCTGCCTTTTCTCTCATCTTCTCTGGTCTTTCTGCCTCTTTCACAGACACCCAAACCTTCACAAAAGAATAGCCAGCGAAACCCTTCCACCCTCGTGTGGCTTTGTTTTGGGCGGTGACATGCCTGAGTTTGAGGTGGAGGCTGCTGTTGTTTCGGCCACCTGGGTCCATAAAAGAGCTGACTGGCTTCCTACCCGAAGGGCAGTGGTTATGCACAACATGCTCTTCTGAAACCCCAGCTCCCAGAGTCATGGGATTAGGTCCGACTCTCAGTTTCCTTTAAGGGTTCCAGCCCTAGCCGTGGTGGGTAAAGGCCTGGAAATGTGACCCCTAAAGGCACCAGCATTAGAAGGCCAATAAAAGGACCCACATTGAGTCTCAAACTCATCTCATGATTCTGGGGGCCCTGGTTCATGACTTTTAATGGTTGTGGTGACAAACCGGAGACGGCCACAACTCCCTCCGGAGCCCGTGGGGCTCAGCCCCTCTGACCCTCCGGCTCTGGCGGCTCCCGAAAGCCCCAAGGCCCCCAAGGGCCGTGGCCGGTTCCGAGAACTCAGGCTGTGACCGCTCTGGGCCGGCTCTGGGGCTCTCCGACGGGTGCTGTGTGGGCGCAGGGCGGGGCTCTAGGGCAGAAGCCCCCTGGGGCAGGGGCGGGGCTGAACTGGATGGGGGGAGCCCCTCAGTGCCACCGGTGCTGGGCCAGGCCCGTGGCACGCAGGGCACAGGGGCCAACGCAGCTGCCCCAGTTGTGCCCCCAGGCTCTCGGGGCGGGGGGCGGGAGCAGGCTGGCAGTGAGGGCGGAAGTAGTGGCCGTGGCCGACGAGGGGGGGAGAAAAAAAAAAAAATCCCGTCTGCCCGCAGTAAAGATGGCGTCCTGCCCAGACCGGAAGTGCCGCCACGCCCGGGCCGGAAGGGGCGGCAGAGAGGGCGGAAGTGGGCCGCACGTGGTTTCCGCGTGGCCGGCGCCGCGGCTGCTGTGTCCCGCCAGGCTCGCGATGGGCAAGGCCGGGAGGCTCCGCTCCGGGGCCGCCCGCAAGCTCCGGCGCTGGCAGAAGGGCCACAGCAGCGACAGCAACCCCGAGAGCCGCCGCCACCGCCTGGCCGCCCGCAGCCGCTTCTTCAGCCGGCCCGCGGGTGAGCGGGGGCGGGGCCCGGCTGGGAGCCGGGGGGGAGCGGGGGGCGGGGCTGGGGGGGCCAGGCAGGGGGAGAGGCTGGGGGAGTGGGGATGGCAGCGGGGGGCGGGGCTGGGGGCGCCGGGCTGGGGGGGCCAGGCAGGGGGCGGGGATGTGGGAGGCGGGGCTGGGGGGGCCAGGCAGGGGGAGGGGCTGGGGGAGCGGGGATGGGAGCGGGGGGCGGGGCTGGGGGCGCCGGGCTGGGGGGGCCAGGCAGGGAGCGGGGATGGGGGAAGCGGGGCTCCGGGGGGCCAGGCAGGGAGCGGGGATGGGGGAAGCGGGGCTCCGGGGGCCAGGCAGGGAGCGGGGATGGGGGAAGCGGGGCTCGGGGGGCCAGGCAGGGAGCGGGGATGTGGGAAGCGGGGCTGGGGGGCCAGGCAGGGAGCGGGGATGTGGGAAGCGGGGCTCGGGGGCCAGGCAGGGAGCGGGGATGTGGGAAGCGGGGCTCGGGGGGCCAGGCAGGGAGCGGGGATGGGGGAAGCGGGGCTGGGGGGACCAGGCAGGGAGCGGGGATGTGGGAAGCGGGGCTGGGGGGACCAGGCAGGGAGCGGGGATGTGGGAAGCGGGGCTCGGGGGACCAGGCAGGGAGCGGGGATGTTGGAAGCGGGGCTCGGGGGGCCAGGCAGGGAGCGGGGATGGGGGAAGCGGGGCTCGGGGGGCCAGGCAGGGAGCGGGGATGGGGGAAGCGGGGCTCGGGGGGCCAGGCAGGGAGCGGGAATGGGGGAAGCGGGGCTCGGGGGGCCAGGCAGGGAGCGGGGATGGGGGAAGCGGGGCTCGGGGGGCCAGGCAGGGAGCGGGGATGTGGGAAGCGGGGCTGGGGGGACCAGGCAGGGAGCGGGGATGTGGGAAGCGGGGCTCGGGGGGGCCAGGCAGGGAGCGGGGATGGGGGAAGCGGGGCTCGGGGGACCAGGCAGGGAGCGGGGATGGGGGAAGCGGGGCTCGGGGGGCCAGGCAGGGAGCGGGGATGGGGGAAGCGGGGCTCGGGGGGCCAGGCAGGGAGCGGGGATGGGGGAAGCGGGGCTCGGGGGGCCAGGCAGGGAGCGGGGATGGGGGAAGCGGGGCTCGGGGGGCCAGGCAGGGAGCGGGGATGGGGGAAGCGGGGCTCGGGGGGCCAGGCAGGGAGCGGGGATGGGGGAAGCGGGGCTCGGGGGGCCAGGCAGGGAGCGGGGATGTGGGAAGCGGGGCTGGGGGGGTCAGGCAGGGAGCGGGCATGTGGGAAGCGGGGCTGGGAGGGTCAGGCAGGGAGCGGGCATGTGGGAAGCGGGGCTGGGAGGGCCAGGCAGGGAGCGGGGATGTGGGAAGCGGGGCTGGGGGGGCCAGGCAGGGAGCGGGGATGTGGGAAGCGGGGCTCGGGGGGCCAGGCAGGGAGCGGGGATGTGGGAAGCGGGGCTGGGAGGGTCAGGCAGGGAGCGGGCATGTGGGAAGCGGGGCTGGGAGGGCCAGGCAGGGAGCGGGGATGTGGGAGGCGGGGCTGGGGGGGCCAGGCAGGGGGAGGGGCTGGGGGAGCGGGGATGGGAGCGGGGGGCGGGGCTGGGGGCGCCGGGCTGGGGGGGCCAGGCAGGGAGCGGGGATGGGGGAAGCGGGGCTCCGGGGGGCCAGGCAGGGAGCGGGGATGGGGGAAGCGGGGCTCCGGGGGCCAGGCAGGGAGCGGGGATGGGGGAAGCGGGGCTCGGGGGGCCAGGCAGGGAGCGGGGATGTGGGAAGCGGGGCTGGGGGGCCAGGCAGGGAGCGGGGATGTGGGAAGCGGGGCTCGGGGGCCAGGCAGGGAGCGGGGATGTGGGAAGCGGGGCTCGGGGGGCCAGGCAGGGAGCGGGGATGGGGGAAGCGGGGCTGGGGGGACCAGGCAGGGAGCGGGGATGTGGGAAGCGGGGCTGGGGGGACCAGGCAGGGAGCGGGGATGTGGGAAGCGGGGCTCGGGGGACCAGGCAGGGAGCGGGGATGTTGGAAGCGGGGCTCGGGGGGCCAGGCAGGGAGCGGGGATGGGGGAAGCGGGGCTCGGGGGGCCAGGCAGGGAGCGGGGATGGGGGAAGCGGGGCTCGGGGGGCCAGGCAGGGAGCGGGAATGGGGGAAGCGGGGCTCGGGGGGCCAGGCAGGGAGCGGGGATGGGGGAAGCGGGGCTCGGGGGGCCAGGCAGGGAGCGGGGATGTGGGAAGCGGGGCTGGGGGGACCAGGCAGGGAGCGGGGATGTGGGAAGCGGGGCTCGGGGGGGCCAGGCAGGGAGCGGGGATGGGGGAAGCGGGGCTCGGGGGGGCCAGGCAGGGAGCGGGGATGGGGGAAGCGGGGCTCGGGGGACCAGGCAGGGAGCGGGGATGGGGGAAGCGGGGCTCGGGGGGCCAGGCAGGGAGCGGGGATGGGGGAAGCGGGGCTCGGGGGGCCAGGCAGGGAGCGGGGATGGGGGAAGCGGGGCTCGGGGGGCCAGGCAGGGAGCGGGGATGGGGGAAGCGGGGCTCGGGGGGCCAGGCAGGGAGCGGGGATGGGGGAAGCGGGGCTCGGGGGGCCAGGCAGGGAGCGGGGATGTGGGAAGCGGGGCTGGGGGGGTCAGGCAGGGAGCGGGCATGTGGGAAGCGGGGCTGGGAGGGTCAGGCAGGGAGCGGGCATGTGGGAAGCGGGGCTGGGAGGGCCAGGCAGGGAGCGGGGATGTGGGAAGCGGGGCTGGGGGGGCCAGGCAGGGAGCGGGGATGTGGGAAGCGGGGCTCGGGGGGCCAGGCAGGGAGCGGGGATGTGGGAAGCGGGGCTGGGGGGCCAGGCAGGGAGCGGGGATGTGGTAAGCGGGGCTCGGGGGGCCAGGCAGGGAGCGGGGATGGGGGAAGCGGGGCTCGGGGGGCCAGGCAGGGAGCGGGGATGGGGGAAGCGGGGCTCGGGGGGCCAGGCAGGGAGCGGGGATGGGGGAAGCGGGGCTCGGGGGGCCAGGCAGGGAGCGGGGATGGGAGAAGCGGGGCTCGGGGGGCCAGGCAGGGAGCGGGGATGGGGGAAGCGGGGCTCGGGGGGCCAGGCGGGGATGTGGGAAGCGGGGCTCGGGGGGGCCAGGCAGGGAGCGGGCATGTGGGAAGCGGGGCTCGGGGGGGCCAGGCAGGGAGCGGGGATGTGGGAAGCGGGGCTGGGGGGACCAGGCAGGGAGCGGGGATGTGGGAAGCGGGGCTCGGGGGGCCAGGCAGGGAGCGGGGATGTGGGAAGCGGGGCTCGGGGGGCCAGGCAGGGAGCGGGGATGTGGGAAGCGGGGCTGGGGGGGTCAGGCGGGGAGCGGGGCTGTGGGAAGCGGGGCTGGGGGGGCCGAGCGGGGATGTGGGAAGCGGGGCTCGGGGGGCCAGGCAGGGAGCGGGGATGGGGGAAGCGGGGCTCGGGGGACCAGGCAGGGAGCGGGGATGTGGGAAGCGGGGCTCGGGGGGCCAGGCAGGGAGCGGGGATGTGGGAAGCGGGGTTCGGGGGGCCAGGCAGGGAGCGGGGATGTGGGAAGCGGGGCTCGGGGGGCCAGGCAGGGAGCGGGGATGTGGGAAGCGGGGCTGGGAGGGCCAGGCAGGGAGCGGGGATGTGGGAGGCGGGGCTGGGGGGGCCAGGCAGGGGGAGGGGCTGGGGGAGCGGGGATGGGAGCGGGGGGCGGGGCTGGGGGCGCCGGGCTGGGGGGGCCAGGCAGGGAGCGGGGATGGGGGAAGCGGGGCTCCGGGGGGCCAGGCAGGGAGCGGGGATGGGGGAAGCGGGGCTCCGGGGGCCAGGCAGGGAGCGGGGATGGGGGAAGCGGGGCTCGGGGGGCCAGGCAGGGAGCGGGGATGTGGGAAGCGGGGCTGGGGGGCCAGGCAGGGAGCGGGGATGTGGGAAGCGGGGCTCGGGGGCCAGGCAGGGAGCGGGGATGTGGGAAGCGGGGCTCGGGGGGCCAGGCAGGGAGCGGGGATGGGGGAAGCGGGGCTGGGGGGACCAGGCAGGGAGCGGGGATGTGGGAAGCGGGGCTGGGGGGACCAGGCAGGGAGCGGGGATGTGGGAAGCGGGGCTCGGGGGACCAGGCAGGGAGCGGGGATGTTGGAAGCGGGGCTCGGGGGGCCAGGCAGGGAGCGGGGATGGGGGAAGCGGGGCTCGGGGGGCCAGGCAGGGAGCGGGGATGGGGGAAGCGGGGCTCGGGGGGCCAGGCAGGGAGCGGGAATGGGGGAAGCGGGGCTCGGGGGGCCAGGCAGGGAGCGGGGATGGGGGAAGCGGGGCTCGGGGGGCCAGGCAGGGAGCGGGGATGGGGGAAGCGGGGCTGGGGGGACCAGGCAGGGAGCGGGGATGTGGGAAGCGGGGCTCGGGGGGGCCAGGCAGGGAGCGGGGATGGGGGAAGCGGGGCTCGGGGGGGCCAGGCAGGGAGCGGGGATGGGGGAAGCGGGGCTCGGGGGACCAGGCAGGGAGCGGGGATGGGGGAAGCGGGGCTCGGGGGGCCAGGCAGGGAGCGGGGATGGGGGAAGCGGGGCTCGGGGGGCCAGGCAGGGAGCGGGGATGGGGGAAGCGGGGCTCGGGGGGCCAGGCAGGGAGCGGGGATGGGGGAAGCGGGGCTCGGGGGGCCAGGCAGGGAGCGGGGATGGGGGAAGCGGGGCTCGGGGGGCCAGGCAGGGAGCGGGGATGTGGGAAGCGGGGCTGGGGGGGTCAGGCAGGGAGCGGGCATGTGGGAAGCGGGGCTGGGAGGGTCAGGCAGGGAGCGGGCATGTGGGAAGCGGGGCTGGGAGGGCCAGGCAGGGAGCGGGGATGTGGGAAGCGGGGCTGGGGGGGCCAGGCAGGGAGCGGGGATGTGGGAAGCGGGGCTCGGGGGGCCAGGCAGGGAGCGGGGATGTGGGAAGCGGGGCTGGGGGGCCAGGCAGGGAGCGGGGATGTGGTAAGCGGGGCTCGGGGGGCCAGGCAGGGAGCGGGGATGGGGGAAGCGGGGCTCGGGGGGCCAGGCAGGGAGCGGGGATGGGGGAAGCGGGGCTCGGGGGGCCAGGCAGGGAGCGGGGATGGGGGAAGCGGGGCTCGGGGGGCCAGGCAGGGAGCGGGGATGGGAGAAGCGGGGCTCGGGGGGCCAGGCAGGGAGCGGGGATGGGGGAAGCGGGGCTCGGGGGGCCAGGCGGGGATGTGGGAAGCGGGGCTCGGGGGGGCCAGGCAGGGAGCGGGCATGTGGGAAGCGGGGCTCGGGGGGGCCAGGCAGGGAGCGGGGATGTGGGAAGCGGGGCTGGGGGGACCAGGCAGGGAGCGGGGATGTGGGAAGCGGGGCTCGGGGGGCCAGGCAGGGAGCGGGGATGTGGGAAGCGGGGCTCGGGGGGCCAGGCAGGGAGCGGGGATGTGGGAAGCGGGGCTGGGGGGGTCAGGCGGGGAGCGGGGCTGTGGGAAGCGGGGCTGGGGGGGCCGAGCGGGGATGTGGGAAGCGGGGCTCGGGGGGCCAGGCAGGGAGCGGGGATGGGGGAAGCGGGGCTCGGGGGACCAGGCAGGGAGCGGGGATGTGGGAAGCGGGGCTCGGGGGGCCAGGCAGGGAGCGGGGATGTGGGAAGCGGGGTTCGGGGGGCCAGGCAGGGAGCGGGGATGTGGGAAGCGGGGCTCGGGGGGCCAGGCAGGGAGCGGGGATGTGGGAAGCGGGGCTCGGGGGGCCAGGCAGGGAGCGGGGATGTGGGAAGCGGGGCTCGGGGGGCCAGGCAGGGAGCGGGGATGGGGGAAGCGGGGCTGGGGGGGCCAGGCAGGGAGCGGGGATGTGGGAAGCGGGGCTGGGGGGGGCAGGCAGGGAGTGGGGCTGGGGGCTGGGGGGGGGCCAGGCAGGGGGCAGGGCTGTGGGAAGCGTGGATGGGGGGGCCAGGCAGGGAGCGCGGATGTGGGAAGCGGGGCTGGGGGGACCAGGCAGGGAGCGCGGATGTGGGAAGCGGGGCTCGGGGGGCCAGGCAGGGAGCGGGGATGTGGGAAGCGGGGCTCGGGGGGCCAGGCAGGGAGCGGGGATGTGGGAAGCGGGGCTCGGGGGGCCAGGCAGGGAGCGGGGATGTGGGAAGCGGGGCTCGGGGGGCCAGGCAGGGAGCGGGGATGTGGGAAGCGGGGCTCGGGGGGCCAGGCAGGGAGCGGGGATGTGGGAAGCGGGGCTCGGGGGGCCAGGCAGGGAGCGGGGATGTGGGAAGCGGGGCTCGGGGGGCCAGGCAGGGAGCGGGGATGGGGGAAGCGGGGCTGGGGGGGCCAGGCAGGGAGCGGGGATGTGGGAAGCGGGGCTGGGGGGGGCAGGCAGGGAGTGGGGCTGGGGGCTGGGGGGGGGCCAGGCAGGGGGCAGGGCTGTGGGAAGCGTGGATGGGGGGGCCAGGCAGGGGGCGGGGCTGTGGGAAGCGGGGATGGGGGCGCCAGGTGGGGCTGCGGGACGCGGTGGGCCGCACTCTGTCCTTGAGGGGCCTGGGGCACAAGCCACCCAGTCGATCTTCACACCCAGCTCCTCCTGGTGCTGGGGCCCCCAGGCTGCTCCCCGTGTGGAGCCCCTTTCCCGGGTCTCCTGTGGCGCTAGGTGGTGCAGGCTGGCCCCCCTGGGGTGCTTGTAAGGAGACGCTGGGGCCTGCAGGGGGTGGGGCGGTCCTTGGGCTCTGGCCCAGTGCAGCGCTGTGGCTGAGTCCAGTTTCCAGCTCCCTGGGGGACGGGGGAGGGAGTGGGGCGCAGCATGGGGCTGGGGGGAACAGCTTGTCTATCGGGGTGCTGGTCTCGGGGCAGAACTGACCCGCACCGTGCCATGGGGCCTGCTGCTGGGCGGTTGGCAGGCTGCATTTGGCTGGCAGCTGTGGGATGTGCCCGCTGTCCCAGGTGGGGGTTGTGTGGGAAGATCACGGGCTCTGGGTCGGGGCCTGCCAGCCTGTGTGTCTGAGCGGAGCACAGCGGTCCCGATCCTGGCTGGGGCCTCTGGGTGCGACTGCACTGCAGCCAGTAACACCTCTGCGAAGGTGATGCAAAGCCTGACGTGCCGGGCCGCGGTCCCTGGACTTGAAAGATGCCAGGAAAACGTGCCTGGGTTATAAACCCCTTGGTGTCGTGAGCGCCGGGGGGCAGTGCTGGGAACCGGACCTGGCACCGACTCCTGTGCTGGGAGCTGCAGGAGGCCAAAGCACGGCCCGTGCCCTGGGGGTGTTGAAAACCCAGGTGCTGCGGGTAACGCTGGCTGGGATTTGTTTCTCTCACCCGTTTGGAAGTATCACCTCTCAGCTTGGGAAGGGAAATGCTGCTCTGGCAACGCACGGTTACCTGCCACAGCCAGGGCCACAGGTGGTGAGAGCTGCCTGCTACCTTGGCGGGAATCAGAAGCTACCTGGAAACTGCCAGCGTCTCCGCATTGCACTGGCTAGGAGATGGTGACAGGGCTCTTGAGTTCCAGGACCCCCCTGCCCTGACACAGCACAGCCAAGCACGCCTAAGGCTTTGCCTCCTGAGGGGGAGGAGGCTGGGCTGGATGGGCTGGCCTGGGGTGTCTGCACCCCAGTGAGCAGCCTTATAGACCCCCTGCTCCCTCGCTCACTGCTCTGCCTCCTCGGTGGTTCTGGCCCAGGGCTCTCGTTCCACACGCTGGAGATCTGTGACCCTGCCAGGCCGTCAGAGGTCCATGCGCTGCAGGCCTGGCCCGGCCCGGAGGACCCGTGCGAGGCCAGGTGTTGGGTGCATTGGCTGCATGGCAGTGTGAGGATTAGGGCGCCAGCCTGGGGGAGGGGAGGGAATTCGGGTGTTGGTCTGGCCGGCCCTGAGCATGTCCGTCCCACAGAGAAGAGCGACCTGACTGTGGATGCCCTGAAGCTGCACAATGAGCTGCAGTCGGGGTCCGTGGTCTCGGAGCTGCCGGGCCAGGGTGCCCAGCTCCGCATGGAGGAGGACGACGGACCCGCTGTCAGCGAGAAGTCCTCGCGCACCTTCCTGAGCGGCTTGAGCGACTGCTCCAACGTCACCTTCAGCAAAGTGCAGCGGTTCTGGGAGTCCAACTCCGCGGCGCACAGAGAGGTGGGCGGGGCGCTCAGCTTGCAGGCGGGGGAGACTCTGGCCTTTGCCTCGGGGGGCAGGGGGGATGTGCACTTTGGGGCCTTTGTGAGCACGTTGCCCCCTGCCCACGGGGGGGGTGGGGTGGCGTGTTCTGGTGCCAGGTTCTTGCCCCCCGGCCTGGCCCAGATGCTGTGGAGGGGTGGGGCGGCATGTTCTGGGGCCGGGTTCTTGCCCCCCAGCCTGGCCCAGACGCCGCAGAGGGAGAGGGGCGGTGTGTTCTGGGGCCGGGTTCTTGCCCCCTGGCCTGGCCCGGACGCCGCAGAGGGGGAGGGGCGGTGTGTTCTGGGGCCGGGTTCTTGCCCCCCAGCCTGGCCCAGACGCCGCAGAGGGAGAGGGGCGGTGTGTTCTGGGGCCGGGTTCTTGCCCCCTGGCCTGGCCCAGACGCCGCAGAGGGAGAGGGGCGGTGTGTTCTGGGGCCGGGTTCTTGCCCCCTGGCCTGGCCCAGACGCCGCAGAGGGAGAGGGGCGGTGTGTTCTGGGGCCGGGTTCTTGCCCCCTGGCCTGGCCCAGACGCCGCAGAGGGAGAGGGGCGGTGTGTTCTGGGGCCGGGTTCTTGCCCCCTGGCCTGGCCCGGACGCCGCAGAGGGGGAGGGGCGGTGTGTTCTGGGGCCGGGTTCTTGCCCCCTGGCCTGGCCCGGACGCCGCAGAGGGGGAGGGGCGGTGTGTTCTGGGGCCGGGTTCTTGCCCCCCAGCCTGGCCCAGATGCTGCAGAGGGGAAGGGGCGGTATGTTCTGGGGCCGGGTTCTTGCCCCCTGGCCTGGCCCGGACGCCGTGGAGGGGTGGGTGGGTGTGTTCTGGGGCTGGGTTCTTGCCCCCCGGCCTGGCCCGGATGCCGCGGGGGGGGGGGGGGGGGGGGCAGCGTGTTCTGGGGCCGGGTTCTTGCCCCCAGCCTGGCCCAGACGCCACGGAGGGGGAGAGGTGGCATGTTCTGGGGTCGGGTTCTTGCCCCCCGGCCTGGCCCGGACGCTGCGGAGGGGGTGGGGCGGCGTGCGCTGGGGCCAGGCCTGCGTCCTGTGGTGCTCACCCGTCCCTCTTGCATGCTCTCGCAGATCTGTGCCGTGCTGGCTGCAGTGACGGAGGTGATCCGCTCACAGGGCGGCACGGAGAGTGAGACCGAGTACTTCGCTGCGCTGGTGAGTGGTTGTTGTGTGTGGGGCAGGTCTCAGCTAGAGGTGGGGAGCAGCCTGTGCTGGGGGGCGCTGGAAGGGACTGTGACCTTCCCTCTGCACTGGGCTGTCCTGGGGTAGTTGGATGGGCTGCGTACGGCCAGAGGCTGCGGGGGTCTCCGTGAAGGGCCCTGGGTACTGTGGCAACAGAGCTCTGGCTAGGAGGGCCAGGTGCTGGACACCCCCCCTCCCCCTCCAGCTGTGCTCAGTGGGGCTGAGCCCTGGGGCAGGGGGGTGGTTCCTTCAGTGAGCCAGAGGTGAAGCCGTCAGGCAGTGTGAGTTTGGGGGACATGGACTCCACCATGGTGGGCCTGGGGTGTCCAGCCAGGGGTCCCGGCCAGGCGGTTGCCGTGCATAGAGGGATGGGCTGGGGATCCGTGAGTGGCTCTTGGTGGAGCCCTAGAGGCTGCCTGCTCTGCTATCCCTGCCATGGAGCGCCAGCTGGGTCGTGGGCACTCCCTCCCGCCGCCCCCGTGCTCGCCCCGGCCAGGCCCGGCAGCGGGGTCGCCCCACTCACCCCAGCTGTGTTGCCAGATGACGACGCTGGAGGCCGTGGAGTCGCCGGAGTCGCTGGCTGCTGTCGCCTACCTGCTCAACCTGGTGCTGAAGCGGTGAGTTGCCCCCGCCCATGGGTTAGTCTCACTGCCCCGGGGGGTCGGGGCCTGGGCAGGGTGAGGCAGCGGCCAGGGATGGAAACAAGGTGTAGGGGACAATGCAGGGTGCTGCTTGCAGGCTGGCTGGGCTGGGAGGAGGCATGGGGCGGGGGGCTGCAGGAAGCATTGTAACGTGTGCGGCTCTGAGCCCAGGGGCCTGTGCGGAGCCGTGTGGCCGCTGATGGCTGGTGTCTCCGAGTTGAGCTGGCAGGACCAGCCGTGTCGGAGGGTCCCACTCACAAGGGGTCTCACCCTTGAGCTCCGGGGTGCGGAAGGGCTGGGAATCGCGGCTGGGGGTGTGGGGTGGAGGCAGTGCAGCGCATCTCCCATTGTCTCCCTCCCCGTTGCGGGCCCCCAGCCATGCTGACGCCCTCCCCTCCCTGCCCGCAGGGTTCCAGGGCCCGTGCTGATAAAGAAGTTCTCGGACACCTCCAAAGTGTTGATGAGCATCATGGCCTCGCAGGCCGGCAGCGGCCCCTCCTCCGCCCTGCGGTGGGTGAGTGCAGGACGTGGGCAGGGGGTCACTGGGGTGCGGCTGGCTGGGGGTTGTGAGCTGGGGCAGCTGGCTCGGACTCCCTGCCCTCAGCGAGGGTGTGACTGGTACAGAGCCATCCCCTTGTGCTGAGCCTGCGGGGGGGGACGGACAGGGTGCGTGTGTCTCCCCCAGCATCCTGGGGTTCCTGCCGTCCCTGGATGGGTCAGGCTGGTGGGGGTGCTCGGTGCGGGGGAGGGGCAGTCTGACTTTCGGGGCTGGGGGGGTCAGGCGTGCGTGGGAAGAGCAGCCTGACTTGGGGGACTGGTGGGGGGAGGCAGGCAGTTGCCCTGGCTCGGGAGGGTGGCACCGATACCCACGTGTCCCTGTTGGTCTCTCCCTGCAGGTGCTCTCCTGCCTGGCCACGCTGCTACGGAAGCAGGACCTGGCAGCCTGGAGCTACCCTGTCACGCTGCAGGTTTACCACGGCTTGCTGAGCTTCACGGTCCACGCCAAGCCCAAAGTGAGCCCATCGGGACCCTGTGGGGTGCCCCCTCCTGCCCCCCAAGTGGGGCCCTGTGTAGCTCTGCCCCAGTCTGCAGGATCTTGCTAGGGCCTGGGTCTGGAGCTGCTTGGTCTGTGCGATGCCTTGGGCGCAGGGGTCCCAGCCCCATGGGGGCTGGTCAAGCAGGCGGGTGCACTCCCAGCCCTGGCTCTCGCAGGTGCTGGCCTCCCTGATCCTTGGCAGGAGGCTGCCTGGGGCACCCCCTGCTCACCCCGCTCCCATGCTCGGCAGGTACGGAAGGAAGCCCAGCACGGCGTCTGTTCCATCCTGAAGGGCAGCGAGTTCCTGTTCGGGGACACGGCTCCCACACACCACCCAGCTGCACAGTCCACAGCCCGGTTCTGTGTGCAGGAGATCGAGAAGTCCGGAGGTACGGGAGGGACGGGGACGTGGGGTGCACAGCTGTGGGGGGTGCATGGGGACCTGGCTGGGATGTGGGGCTACTGGGTGACTACCGGGCTCTGGGGTCTGTGCTGGGCTTTTTGGCCCCTGGCCCCCGTGCTGCTGCCCCTGAGCTGCATGCTGTGGGTTCGGTGTTGAGCTCTTGGGGCCCGGCAGCCCCTGGCAGAGGGGTTCAGTCATGGGGGCCTCGCTGGCCGAGCCGAGCAGGGGGCTGTTCTGTGTGTTCATCTCTGCCCCGTTTCTCAGGTACCAAAGAGGCCACCACCACCCTGCACGTCCTGACCCTGCTCCGGGACCTGCTGCCCTGTCTGCCCCTGGCCGCGGTGAAGACCTGCTGCGAGACCCTGCTCCGCGTCATGACCCTCAGCCATGTGGTGAGCAGCCGGCCGGGCTCCGGGAGGGAGGGGACCCATCACTGTCCTCGGCCCCCAGCTTCTCGCCCCGGGACCGACCAGGCACTGTCTCCCGGCCGTGACACACCAGGGCTAGGACTGCACAGCGCCCGCTCCCTGCCGGCCTGGGCCAGCTCCGCGGGGTCAGGCAAGGGGGCCCTGCAGGGTACCGGGGTGTGTGCGGGGGACACCTGGACTCCATCTAGGACAATTCCGCCCCTTCCCGCTGGGTGCAGCGTTCGTGGGGCTCCCGGCTGGGGCTGGGATCTGCCCAGGCCTGTGGATCGAGGGGCCCAGTAGGGCAGCACCTTCCCCCATCGCTCCCTAACGCCATGTCCTTTGCAGCTGGTGACGGCATGTGCCATGCAGGCCTTCCACAGCCTCTTCACGGCCAAGCCTGGCCTGGCGTGCCTGTCTGCCGAGCTCAACGCCCAGATCATCACTGTGAGTGCCGGGGTGGGGGCAGGGGGGCTGAGGGGTGGGGGCAGGGGGGCTGAGGGATGGGGGCAGGGTCACGGGGAGGGGGCTGAGGGATGGGGGCAGGGTCACGGGGAGGGGGGCATCTTTCACTGAGCCCGCCCCGCCCTGCCCTGCCAGGCCCTGTACGACTACACGCCCAGCGAGAACGACCTGCAGCCCCTGCTGGCCTGGCTGGCCGTCATGGAGAAGGCACACAGCAACCTGGCCAGGTAACAGGCTGGGCCGGGATCGGGGTGGCAGGGGTTCCCATGGGGGGTTGGGTGCGGGGGCCCCTGGGGACGGGGGGAGGGGAGCAGGGACCCCATGGAGGGTGATGGGTTGGAGAACGGGGGCCCCGTTGCAGGAAGGTGGGCGGCCGGGGGCTCTCCCTGGTGCTGGACCCTCTCTCTCTTGCAGGCTGCAGAGGGACCTGTGCTGGGGACACCTCCCCCGCCTCTTCACGGCTGCCGTGAGCTGCCTCCTCTCCCCCCACCCACAGGTGCTGGCGGCCGCGACCCAGACGCTCAAGGTACCGTGAGCAGCTGCTCCCCCCGTCCCGCCCTGGCCTGGCTGTCCTGGGGGGGGGGGGAACGACTATTCCAGCCCCCGCCATGGGGCACCAGGCTTTGCTCGGGCAGGCTGCAGTGGAGCGCTGCACGCTGGGATCTGCCCCGCTGCAGCCTGCTCCCGTCCCTGGCCCGCATGGGGCTGAGGGGCGTGGCTAACCCCTCCTGTCCTGACTGCCCCCTGCAGGCTCTGCTGAGCGAGTGCGTTGCTCCCCACATGGCCGAGCTGGGGCCCGTTTCTGCCTCCGCCTCCCACGTCTGCAGGATGTTCAGGTGAGTGGGGCCCGCCTGGCTGTGGGGCTGGGGCTGCCCCGTGGCCCCCTTCCCGCCCCACCTCCGGGCTCTTGTGCCTGCCCCGCGGGAAGCCCCGTGTGATGGGTGCCGGCACAGTGTGTCCTGCAGTGACGGGCGGTGCTGAGCCCCGGGCGGTGCTGAGCCCCGGGCGGTGCTGAGCCCCGGGCGGTGCTGAGCCCCGGGCGGTGCTGAGCCCCGGGCGGTGCTCTCTCCCGGTGCAGGGCGGTGGAGGAGGGCTTGACGTACCGATTCCACGCGGCATGGGCCTCCGTGCTGCAGGTGCTGCGGGCCTTCTTCGAGACGTGCGGGAAGCAGTGCCATCCCTTCATGAGGAAGGTAAGGGGGCAGGGAGAGCCCTGGGTGCTCGCTGGGAGAGGGGCCTGGGCTCGGGGCTCTGGGGCTGGGCCTTGCAAATGCTTCCCATGATACAGAGGCTGCTGAGAGCCGGTCGGTGGCGCTGGCTTCCCAGAGGTGGGCATTTGGGTGGTGAGTGGGCGCTTAAAGCCCCGTCCTGGGCATTCCAAGGGCCGTTCCAGGGTAGCAGGGTGGAGCGGGAGTCCAGCAGCGGCTTCCCAGACCCGGGCTGGCCTACGCTGCAGCAGCTGGCCCAGAGTGGGGGAGTGTGTGCATGGCACCCTGCTGCCCGGAGCCCGGGTTGCTATGGCTAAGGGGCTGCATGCCCCTGTGGGCCAGCCCTGCCCTTCCTGCCCCGGGGCGAAGGAGGTTCCAAGCGCTGTCCTGGGGCCAGAGATCTCTGGGTAGGCTTGCTCCTGCCTCCTTAGTCCACCCTGGCTGGTGCTGGCTGCGCTCCTCTTCAGAGGTGGCTGCATTGGCACGGCCCCACCTAGAGCGCCTGGGGATCTGCTCTGAGAAGGTCTCGGCCTGTGGCCAGGCGTGCGACTGTCTCAGTGGGGCGGGGGCGGGACACCTGCCTGTGGATGGGGGTTGCTCTCTGGCACAGGGACCCTCGGGGAGGAGTCCGTGTGACCACCCCGTCTCTGCTCTGCAGTGTCTCCAGTCCCTGTGCGACCTGCGCCACTCCCCACACTTCCCCCACACCAGCGAGCTGGACCGGGCGGTGGGGGCTGCTGTGGCCAGCATGGGCCCCGAGGTGCTGCTGCAGGCTGTGGCCCTGGAGATAGATGGCACGGAGTAAGTACAACCCCCGGACGGCTGCAGGGAGCCACGGCTGGGCCTCACCCTCCTTCAGACAAACAGCTGGAGGGGTCCAGGGACCGGATCCCAACAGGGCTGTACCAGGAGCCCTAAACCTTTACGCATCCGCATGGAGTCACGGGGTCTGGTCTATGCCCCAGGCTGTCCCCAGTCTGCCGGGGGTGACCCCTTTAGTGGGCAGGACCCAGGGCCTCTCTCTGCACCGCAGGGGCAGGACTCCCCACCGGGCCTCGGGCACCAGCAGTCCCTGTCTCTCCCCGGGGCTCCCTGCAGCGAATACAGCCAGGCCAGACTCCTGCAGCAGGCTTGTGCTGTAGCTTTGAGTGTTTCCAGGGACACAGGCAGCCTCTTCCAAACAAGGGAACTGGCTATTAGTCCCCTGGCCATGGGGGCTGGAAGCCCTTCGTGAAGGCTACAGCACAGACCCTTCTGGGCAGCCCAGCCACGCTCCAATGAACCCCCCGTCAGGCTGCGTCTGACCTCCTGAGCCAGTTCCCAGGTGTCACGGAGCCCCAGGGTCAGTGCTACAGCCCAGAAGGAAGAGTGAGACCCCTCGAGGGCCTGGCCCGCTGAAAGGTTTCTAAGAGCATAAGAACAGCCATGCTGGATCAGACCAGTGGCCCCTCCTGCCTGATAGCCATTGCTGGCCCTGTCCTCCAGGAACTTACCGAGTTGGTTTTTAATCCGCTTCTACTTTTGGCTTTTTCAGCATCCCCTGGCAAGGAGTTCCACAGGCTAGCTGTGTGGTGTGACGTGCTCCATGTGGAGGTTCTCACCCTCCGCCCTGTTAATGTCATTCAGTGACCCCATTCTGTGTGTTATGTGAAGGGCCCAACCCCTCCTGGTCTCTTCCCGCCCCGCACCGCCCCGGCGCCTCCTGCACACTTCGGAACAGCGGATCCCCCGTGGGCGGGAGGCAGGTGCTGATCGGCGGGGCTGCCGGTGGGTGCTCACCACCCACCATGTTTTCCCCGTGGGTGCTCCAGCCCCGGAGCACCCACGGAGTCGGCGCCTATGAAGTGAAGGAGCAAATAACACATCCTTCTTCACTTTCTCCGCGCCAGTCACGATTTTATAGACCTGGATCGTCTCCCCCTGAGTCGTCTCTTTGCCAAGATGAACTGTCCCAGCTTTTTTAATCCCTCGTGCGGGAAATGCTCCATCCCCTTCATCGCTTTTGTTGCCCTTCTCTGCACCTTTCCCAGTTCTCACCAGGGTTCCCTCTAGTTTTTCCCACGCGTGTGCGGAATGAATTTTATGTGCACCAATATGGAAGCGACGTGTGACCCATCACCTCCTTGTTGGTGCACGTAACAAAATTCAAACGGCAGGAGTGGGGCCAAGGGGTATGGAGAGTGGGAGGGGGCGGGCTCTGGCGTGGGGCTGGGGATGAGGGGCTCAGGGCTGGGGCAGAGGGTTGGGTGCAGGGGATGAGGGCTCCGGCTAGGGGTGCAGGCTCTGGGGTGCAGCCAGGGATGAGGGGCTCTGGGCTGGGGCAGAGGGTTGGGTGCAGGGGGTGAGGCTTTGGGGTGCAGAAGGGTGCTCCAGGACTACAGTGGGGAGAAAGGACTCTTCCCTCCCCCCCCCCAGCTCTCTCTCCCCGCAGCAGCATCTGGGCTGGGGGGGAGAGGCGGCAGCTCTGCTGTGGGAGGTGCCCCTCCCCTGGCCCCAGCAGGTCTGGGCTGGGGGAGGGCCGTGGCAGTTGGGGGCCCCTCCCCTGGCTGCGGCACGTCCCCAGGCGGGTTCCCTGGGCACCTGTGCAGCACTAAATGGGCTGCTGCACGGCCATGCAGCTTACAGAGAACGTAGGTTCTAATGTGTCTTCTTTGAGAGGGGGCAGCCAGGTCTGTACTCGGTGTTCATGGTGTGGGCATGCCCCGGATGTATATAGGGGCAGTATGATATTTACTGTCTAGTTACCTCTCCCTTTCCTAATGATTCCTAACATTGTTCGCTTTTTTGATGGCCGCTGCACATTGAGTGGATGTTTTCAGAGAACTCTCCATGGTGACCCCAAGATCTGTTTCTTGAGTGGGAACAGCTAATTCAGATTGCAGCGTTTTGGACGCATAGTTGGGATTGTTTTCCGATGGGCATTTCTTTGCATTTGTCAGCGCTGAATTTCTCCGGCCATTTTGCTGCCCAGTCACCCAGTTTTGTGAGGTCCCTTTTGTAACTATTTGCAGTCAGCTTTGGACTATCTTGAGTAATTTTGTATTGTCCGCAAACTGTTGACCCCTTTTTCCAGATCGTTTGTAATGTGTTGAACAGCACTGGTCCCCGTCCAGACCCCTGGGGGACATCGCTGTTTACCTTGTTCCATTGTGAAAACTGACCGTATCTTCCTACATTTTGTTTTCTATCTTGTAACTAGTCACTGATCCGTGAGAGGGACCTTCCCTCTTATCCCATGACTCCTTACTTTGCTTAAGAGCTTTTGGTGAGGGACCTTGTCAAAGGCTTTCCGAAAGTCCAAGTAAACTATAGCCACTGGATCCCCGCATCCACATGCTTATTGACCCCCTAAAAGAATTCCAGTAGATTGGTGGGGATTGAGTTCCCTTCAAAAAAAGCCATGTTGACTCTTCCCGAGTATATCATGTTCATCGGTCTGTGTGTCTGACAATTCTGTTCTTTACTACAGTTTCAGTCTGTTTGTCCAGTACTGAAATCCGGCTTAGCGGCCGGTGTTTGCCGGGATCACCTCTGGAACCTTTTTTTAATAATCAGTGTCACACTAGTTACCCTCCAGTCATTTGGGACAGAAACTGATTTAATCCAGTTAGCAGTTCTGCAGTTTCACGTCTCAGTTCCTTCAGAACCCTTGGGTGAATCCCATCTGGTCCTGGGGACGTATTGCTGTTTATCAGTTTGTTCCCAACCTCCTCTAGTGACCCCTCAGCTTGGGACAGTTCCTGAGATTGTCACCTAAGAAGCCTGGCTCAGGCGTGGGAATCTCCCTCGCGCCCTCAGCCGGGAAGAGCAAAGCAAAGAGTTCATTTAGTTTCTCCGCAGCGGCCTTGTCTGCCTGGAGCTCTCCTTTCACCCCACTGTCGCTTTGGCAGCTTCCTGCTTCCAGCGTAGGCAGTAGAGTGTTTGGTTTGTGTGAGCCTTTGGCCTGTTCTCCCGGACGCTGTTCCAGCATGGGGGGCGAAGCACCGATCCTGCGGAGCGCCCCCTGCTGCACCTCACCTGTGTGTTCCCTCCACAGGGAGACGCTGGATTTCCCCCGCAGCTGGCTCCTGCCGGTGATCCGGGACCACGTCCAGGGCACGCGGCTCAGCTTCTTCACCAGCTATTTCCTGCCCCTGGCGGCCACCCTGAAAAGCAGAGGTAACTAGTGGGGGTGGGGGAGGGCCCCATGGCGAGGCGCAGCCATGCTGCAGGCAACCCCTCCATTCAGCCTGGTGCAGGAGGCAGGGGGTGTCCCCATACTGGGGGTGGGGTGAGCTGCTGGGGGACATGGGGGCTGTCCCCAGAAGGCATGTCCCCATGGGGCACTGAGCCAACATGGCCCTCGCAGGGCAGGCAGATGGGGAGCACTGGCTGAATAAACTGCACCCTGGCCCATCTCCTGCTGTGGGTTCAGAGGCCATGGTCTGGGTGCTCTGCTCCCCAGGGGCCCTGAGATCAGAGGCTGGTGGTGCCTTTGGTCTCTCAGACTCTGCTGCCCCCCATGGGCAGATTTGCCCCATCGCAGGTGGCCCCGGGACGCTCCCAGGGATGCCCCTCCCCGGGTTAACTCTGGGGTTGCAGTCTGCAAGTACCCACGCAGGGAACGGGTACGGGAGGGTGGGCGCTGCTGTCTAGCCGAGGAAGGCCTAAGGCGACCCGGGGCTGGAAGCTGGAGCGAGACACACCGAGGCAGGTAATCAGGCATGGATCTGTGCCAGGGCAGGGAATTAACCCTGGAACATCGCTCCGGGGTGGGTGGCTTCTCCGTCACTGACCATGTTTAAATCCAGGTGATCGGCTCTGGGGTCGTTGCAGGGCTGGTCTCTGGCCTGAGCTGTCCAGGGGTCAGACGAGTGGGTCCCAGTGAGCCCTTCTGGCCGCAGGGTCTAGGCACCCCCTGCAGCCCTCACGCCCCCCTTGTCTCTTTGCTGCAGCCGTGGAGCTGGCGCAGGCCGGGAGGAGTCTGGAGTCCAAGATCTATGACACGCTGCAGTGTCAGGTGAGAGGCTCAGGCCCTGGGGCTCACAGGGTGGGGCTCCCAGGAGCAGGGGCCTGTAGCTAGGCTGGCTGGATCCTCGCGAGGGGCGGCTCTGCCGTGTCAGGCTGGTGTCCCCTCCGCCCCTTCACGCACCTCCTTTACCTTTCAGATCTGGACCATGCTGCCTGGCTTCTGCACCAGGCCCACGGACTTGGCGGCCTCCTTCAAAGGGCTGGCGCGGACGCTGGGCACGGCCATCAGCGAGCGGGCAGACCTGCGGCTCACCGTCTGCCAGGCCCTGCGCACGCTCATCAGCAAGGGCTGCGAGACAGGTAAGGGCCGGGCCCTGGGGTGCCCCCGGCAAGGGGACTGGGCCACTCGGCAGGTGGAGGGGCACATTGCTGGGGCAGGCGCGCATCCTTCAGCGGACTGGGAGCTGCAGTGCGGCAGGGCCGAGGTCCAGTCTCTAGGGCCTTCAGTCCGCCCTGAGCCCCCCAGGGTGCTGGAATGCCCAATGGTCTTTCCCATCCGGGCTGGGTTCTGTCTCTCCTCCTCCTCTCCTGTCCCGCCGTGTCCCGTCTCTTCCCCCCCCCCGCCCCGGAGTCCCTGGGCGATGCTCTGGAACTGCTCCCTACGAAGCCAGTCAGGACTCTGGGGCAGTCGCCTTCCTGTGAGCAGCCTGTCTGCAGGACACACAGCTCCCCCGGCTTCCACCTTCCTGGGTCTGACCTCGGAGCATTCAGCATCCTCTGCCCCTCCGTGCTCTTCCCCCGGCAAGTCCGCCCAGGCAGGGTCCTGTGGAAGCCAGAGGGTCCTGCCCCCCAACTCCGCAGTCAGACGTGACTCCCAGCCAGCCAGTGAAACAGAAGGTTTATTAGACGACAGGAACATGGTCTAAAACAGAGCTTGTAGGTGCAGAGAACAGGACACCTCAGCTGGGTCCATTTTGGGGGGCAGTGAGCCAGACAACCCCATCTGCCCTTCACTCCATGTCCCAGCCAGTCCCAAACTGAAATTCTCTCCCACCCCTCCTCCTCTGGGCTTTGTTCCTTTCCTGGGCCAGGAGGGCACCTGATTCCTTTGTTCTCCAACCCTTTAGCTCTCACCTTGCAGGGGGGAAGGGCCCAGGCCATCAGTTGCCAGGAAACAGGGTGTTGGCCATTCTCTGTGTCCAGACCCCTGCACACACCTGCCCTCTAGGGCTCTGCAATGATCATACACCCTTATCCCACCCCCTAGATACTTAAGAACTGCCTAGGGGAAACTGAGGCACCCCCACACTATGACAGTCCTGCTTTGTCACAGAAGGTGCCAGGCGTGAGCAGCTGGATCCCTCTTGGGGCGGTGGGTGAGTCCGAGGGCCCTGGGTGCAGACCCTCACTGCTCTGTGCCCCTCCCCAGACGCCGAGCGGGCGGAGGTCGGCCGCTTTGCCAAGAACTTCCTGCCCATCCTGTTCAATGTGTACAGCCAGCCGGGGGACGCTGGGGAGGGCGCAGCCCATCGGCGCTCATTGCTGGACACCGTCCGCACGTACCTGACAATCACTGAGCAGCAGGTGAGGCAGGCGGGGGCCCGGACCAGCCCTGTGGGGCAGGGGGTAGCTTTGCGGCATAGGGCAGCGCAGCCAGCTGTAACGATGGCCCGGGGAGCCCATGGAAGCAGCTCCCTGCGGGGCCTGCCGCAGAACCAGCTGCTGGCGTCTAGGTGCTGTGGAGCCCAGGCCTCGGGATGCTGAGTGACCATGGCTGGGGGGGTCATTCCCCCTGCCAGGGGCCTCACAGAAATGCTGTGTCTGGGTAATGCCTCTGTGCTGGGGAGGAGCACACCCCAGGGAGGTACTGAATTCCCTCTGGAGCTGGCGCGGGGCTCAGCGAGGACCCTGGGGAGCTGCCCTGGGGGGCTCAAGGCTCCGCTGCCTGAACTATTGGCCTTGCTCAGGGGCTGCCGCGTGCTCGCCACCTCCTGCGGGCCAGTGGGCAGAGCCGTGCTGAGCGGGGGTTACGCGGGTGGAGTGCGGCCCCGAACTGATCCCGGGCCGGCGGCTCGTCCCCTCCTGCAGATGGTGTGCGGGTTCCTGGAGAAAGCCAGCGAGAAACTGACCAGCCCCGAGAGCACCGAGTTCACCAGGTAATGCCGCAGGTTAGCGCTCTGCCTGCCACGCCCCTGGGCGCCCCATCCCCGGGCCTGGGCACAGCCGAGCTGCTGGGGGGCACTGCACAGAGCGCTGGAAGGGACCTCCTGACCCCCACAGTTCCTCCCCTCCACAGACTCATCCTGATCCCCCTTCTGACTGGGTGGGTTGTTTGCCCTGCTGGTGCTGGGGGGCTGGCCTGGAGCCTGCCTCTGCTGGTGGCTAGGAACGTCTCACTCGCGGTGGCGGTGTGGTCCTGGCCAGTGCCCCCCCCCACTTGTTCTCATTGCTGCTGGGCGGGGGGGGCGTGGCGCTGAGATCCTTCCCCCCAGCAGGGAGCCGGGCAGAGTCCTGGGCATCCCACCTCCCCTCCGCTAACCCCCTCTGCTGCAGGCTCTCCATCCTGGACCTGATAGTGGCCATGGCGCCCTACACCGACGAGCCCTCCCTGGGTGCCCTCTACCGCACCATCCAGCCCTCCCTGCAGGTGAGTCGCCCAGGCTGGGGCTGGGGCGGGAGGGGACTGGGCGCCCTGCGAGGGCCTCCAGGGTGCTCCACTTCCGGCTCCCCGATCCCTCCATCCCTCGCTGCAGGTTCTCCGGAGGGGGCCTGGCTCCCGACGCCTCTCCCTGGATCTGGGGAGCGGAGCGGCTCTGCGGCTCGGGGGTCTCTGGCTGCGGCTCGCTCGGTGGAGCGGGGGTGAGGCTGGCGCTCGGGGGGAGAGGTGTGGGCAGGGGCTTGGCTGACGCCGTCTGGTGCCGTCTCCCCGCAGAGCAAGGAGCATGGCGTGCAGAAGAAGGCGTACCGCGTGCTGGAGGAGGTGTGCGCGGCTCCCCGGCTCCCCTGCCAGGCCTTCGTCCGCAGCCACCTGGCGGAGCTGAAGAGAGATCTGCTGGGCTCCCTGCAGAGCACCGCTTCCCCTGCCAAGAGGGTGAGCCGGGGCTGGGGGCAGGCGATGAGGAACCTGTGGGCGTGGGGCAGGCGGCATGGCCCGGGGGGAAGGGGGGCGCAGGGGTGTCTCTGGATCTGACCCTGCTGCCCTCCCCAGCCACGGCTGAAGTGCCTGTTCCACGTTGTGAAGCAGCTGACGGCTGAGCACGAGGACTTCGTCGTGGCCCTGGTCCCAGAGGTGAGCGGGGGGGGCTTGGCCCCTGGGGCTGGGGGGTTCCGGGGGGGGCGGCACGCGCAGCCGGGCTGTTCTGTGGGAGTGGGCTCCTTGCAGAGTGCTGCTAAAAGTTGGTGCAAGCAAGTTCCGGGGGCGGGCCGGGGGGGCGGCGGCGGGTGCCGGGGGGGCGGCGGCGGGTGCCGGGGGGGCGCGGGGGGCGGCGGCAGGTGCCGGGGGGGCGCCGGGGGCGGGCGGCAGCGGGCGCCGGGGGCGGGGGGGCGCCGGGGGCGGGAGCCGGGGGGGCGGCGGGGGGGGCGCCGGGGGCGGGCGCCGGTTCTGATGGTGTTTGCGCCGCCAGGTGATTCTCTGCACCAAGGAGGTGTCGGTGGGGGCCCGCAAGAACGCCTTTGTGCTGCTGGTGGAGATGGGGCAGGCCTTCCTCCGCTTTGGCCCCACGCCGCAAGGTAAGGCGTCCCTGCCCCCTTCCCTGCCTGCCCTGCCCCCTTCCCTGCCTGGGCCCTGCTCCCGGCCCGCTCTGGACCCCTGGGTCCTCCGATTTCCACCCCCATCCATGCCAAGGCCTCTCCAATGCTCATTCCACCAGCCCAGCCATATCGCTGCTTCCAGCCCCCTCTGTGGAAGGCCCTGCCTACCCCTCTGTCCCGGCCCTGTGGGGCGCAGAGGCCTGTCCTGCACGGCCCCGGTGGTCAGCATGCCTTCCAGTCCCCTGCCCGTGCTGTGGGCTGCAGTGGGGCCTGCCGGGGCCGGGCACCAGGGCTAGCCTGGCGGAGGCCCCCAGCGGAGCCGGGAGGCCTTGGAGCTGCCCTGGGGCAGGGCCGAGCTAACGCGGGGCCGTCCCGTCCCGCACAGGTGCCATGCAGCGGTTCCTGCTCCTGATCTCCGCGGGGCTGACGGGCTCGGTCACCATGGTCAGCTGCACCGTGCTGGTGCTGACCTGCCTCCTCTTCCAGTTCAAAGGTGAGGGGCTCTGTGGGGAGGGGTGGGAAGGGCTGTGCTGGGGCGGGGGCTGGAACCCCAGCTGCTCGCTTGACGCAGGGCTGAGCAAGGGGTGTCCGACCCCCTGCGGCTGGGGCAGCCCCCGGGCACCTCTGCTGGCGCTCGCAGCCGGGCCTGGGGGTGGGAAGTGGCCCAGCCGCGGGGGCGCTGGGTGCACATGGGGAGCACCGTCGGGGCCTGCTGCACCCCTGGGCCAGCGGCTAGGGGCGCTGAGGCTGGTCAGAAGGCGGGGCGAGAGGGAAGGCCCTGCCCCATGGCTAAGGGGGCTGGCGCTGAGCACAGGTTGTGTTGGGCAAGCGTGTCCTGAGCCAGACTCTCTCCAGCCTTCTCCCCCGGCTCCACCCTCCCGGGGCTGCTGCTGCCCCGGCCTGGGGGGCTGGGGGGACCCCGCTGCCCGGCCTGAGCCCTGTGCCTCTTGCAGATCACATGGGTCTGGCGGTGGTGGAGCAGCTGCTGCACAACGTCTGCCTGCTGCTGGGCTCGCGCACGCGGGACGTGGTCAAGGCCGCCCTGGGCTTCCTCAAGGCAGCCCTGCTGCTGGTGGATGCCCAGCTGCTGGCCAAGCACGTCCAGACCATGGTGAGTCGGGGTCGGGGGGGCAGGCTGGGGGGCCTCCAGAGAGGGAGTGGCTGCCCTTAGAACAGGGTCCCTGCCAGGCGTCCGTGGGTCCTGCCCACAAGCTGGGGGCACATGGAGGGGCCCTTCCCTTGCTGTGGCTGGCTGCCTGCCCCATCTAGGGCCATTGGAGCCCAATCCTGGCCCTGAGGTGGATGCTGCCAATCCCTGTTCCTAGTGACCCACGCGAGGCCTGCCCTGCAGCAGGGGGCCTGGGCGAGGCTCCTTTCCCACAACAGCTGCCAGGAGTCACTGCGCTCCGGCCGACTGCCCAGTGCCTGGGCTCTGAGCGCGCAGGGAGAGCACCCGCCTCCAGGCACCCACCCAGCGCCAGCTTCCCCCTCCCAGCTGGCAGGGGAGGGTGGCAGGGCTGTGAGAGCTTGGGGGGCAGGGGTGACCGTGCAGGGAGGGTGAGGCCTGGCTGGGGAGTGCTGAGCAATGTCTGAGGAGTGGGGCCCATGGGCAGGGGGAGATGGTGCAGGGGTGAAGTGTGCTGTCCCATGGGGGTGGGGGATTGTGGTGAGGGGAACATGCATGCTGTCCCTGGAGATCGTAGGGGGGTGGCTGCACATTCTCTTGTGGGGAAGGGGATGGGGCGGGCACGCTCTGTCCAAGGGGGGGGGCAGAGGATGGGGGGTGGGGGGGCGCTGTCCCAGGGATGGGGGGTTATGGGCGCTGTCTGGGGAGGGCTGGGGATGGGGGACGCGTGCTGTCCCGGGGACTGGGGGTGACGCGCTCTGTCCCGGCAGCTGGAGGCCGTGGGGCGCCTGACGGACGACATGCGACGTCACTTCCGCATGAAGCTGAGAAACCTCTTCACCAAGTTCATCCGGAAGTTCGGGTGAGCGGGCTGGGGAGTCGGGGGGCTGCGGGGCTTGCGCTCGGGCCGCAGGCCAGCCGGGGGGCTCCAGCGCATGGGCTGTCCCCTGGCTTTGAGCTGGGCGGGGGGTGCATGTCTGGGGGAGGGGAGGCTGCTCTGTGTCGGGGGGTGTCGATCAGGGGGCTGTGCCAGGCTGGGGGTTGCTCAGCTCTCTCTCTCTGCCCCCAGCTTCGAGCTGGTGCGGGGGCTGCTGCCCGCCGAGTTCCACAAGGTTCTGCTGAACATCCGCAAGGCGGAGGCCCGGAGCCGCAAGCAGCGAGCCCTGAAGCAGGCGGTGGCCGCGAGCGAGGAGGAGGTGCCGGTGCAGCCCAGGGGAGACAGGTACTGCGGGGAGGGCAGCCCATGAGCCCAGGGCCTGGCACGTGGGGAGCTTCTGCCAGCCACGGCGCTGCCTGGCTTGTCCCTCAGGAGACTTGTGGGGCGGGGACACCTGGGCCCAGGCCTGGGTTCCTCAGGAGTTGGGGAGGGGGGTGAATGACGCCCCAGGGCCTGTGCTGGGGGATGGCGTGGGGTTGAGGAGGGGTTCTCGTGCCCCAGGGCCTATGCTGGGGGTGGCATGGGGCTGCGAGGGTGTCTCATGTCCCGGGGCTGGGCTGGGCTGGGGGGTCTCGGGCTGGGCACTCTGCATTGGCCTGGCACAGCACCCTTTGCCGACTCTCTCTCCGTCCCAGCATGGAGGAACTCCTGGCCGACTCAGACTCGGAGGAGGAGGAGGGCGAGAGGCGCGGCGGCAGAGAGCAGAGGAAGCAGGCACGGCAGAAGAGCCAAGCCTGGCTGAAGGAGGGCGAAGGGGATGAGCCCCTCAACTTTCTGGACCCCAACGTGGCCCAGAGGGTGCTGGGTAAGGAGTGGCTGATGGGGCCCAGCATTGAGCCGTGGCAGGACGTGGCTGTATCAGCTCGGGGACCTTGGCCGTTGCCCCTGCTGTCCGGGTCAGTCCCCGTTCCCCAGTGCACGCAGGCTGGGCTTTGGGGGGCTGTGCACGGTGGGGATAGCCATGGGCATGCCCCAGCTGGGGGTGGGTTGGGTGGCTGGCCGGCCGTGTTCCCAGCCAGGGCCCCTCTCAGCTCGAGCTGTGTGTGCCCCGGGCTCCCTAACCCCTCCGTCTCTCGGCTGAACCAGCTACGAAGCCGAGCAGCGGCAGGCCTAGGGGAGCGAGCCATGACTTCAAGGTGTCGGCGGACGGGCGCCTGGTTATCCGCGAGGGCCCCGAGGACGAGGACGACGAGGGAGCCAAAGGTACCGACCCAGGTGGAGAATGCGGGGACCCGGCTCCCCCACACCTCCTCTGGAGGCTCAGCAACCTGCTCCGGGTTCACCTCCTCCCACCCAATGCTCCACGTTGGGCCACCCCCTCCCTGCCCCAGTGCCCGCAGCTGGCATGCTGTGTGATGGGGCGTGGGCCCCGGAATGTCTCCTGGTCCTGGGCATGGGGTCTGGGGTCACCCCTCTGCTGGGCTCATGGCAGCCTGGGCAGTGCTGGGACAGTCTCACCCCGGGCGGGGGCGCTCTTTTGAGCTGTGGAGCTGCCCGGCCACACCCACCTGGTGACATGGGGCAGCCATAGCAGGCAGGTCTCCCCTTCTGGCAAAGGCGGCCTGGGGCCCCCCCAGCAGCCCTGCTGGGCACAGCAGCAGGGGAGCTGTGTCCGTCCCTGAGCCACCCTCCATCTGGCTATGCCGAGGCAGGAGGTCCCAGCCCCGGTGCTGGGTGGGTCCGGGCCCTGGCTCCCGGCTCTGACCCAGCTGTTCACTGCTTTGCAGGAGTGGATGAGGAGATGGCCGACCTGATGCAGGAAGTGGGGATCCGGAGCGTAAGTACCAGCACTTGTCCCCAGGGCCGGGGTAGGGCTCCGGCCAGTCACGCCCTGCGGCCCCAGTGGGGGCTCGTTCCAGGGGAGAGACTGGGACCCGGGGCAGGCCCTTGTCTCTGCCTGGGGCACAGCCTTGTGGGCAGGGCCTCGCCAGCAAAGCAGATACCCATGGCGGGGATGGCGGCGCAGAGGGATGGGGGGAGCGGGGGTCCCAGCTGCTCCTGGCTGAGCTGCCCTCTCCCTGCAGAAGAAGGCTCAGAAGCGCCGGTTCCGGGAGGAGGTGGAGGACGAGGAGCCGGAGGACGGGACCCAGGCGCACTACAAAGGTGACTCCAGGCTGCGTGGTGCTGGCTCCAGCATGCGTGGGGGCCGGCCGGCCCGCTGCCCCCAGCCCCTGCGCAGCCGGCCGGCTCCCCGAGGGCGGGGCGTCCCGAGGCCTCAGCGTTGACTCCTGCCCCCAGCTCCTGCGGCTGGAGCTGGGTCCTGGGTGGGCTCTGGGTCCCTGCGGGAGCGCTGGGCTTGGAGCCTGGTTCCAAGGCTGGGCTCAGTCACTGGCACACCCTGGCAGCCCTGGGGATCGCCCCCACCTTGCCCACAGCCTGGGGCAGAACTCAGGGGTGTGGGATGCCCAGCTCTGTGCTGGTTCCTGCCTCTTGCCCTCCCCTGGTAGGGACCATGAACCGGGGCCCCCACTCCCAATCTCAGCCCCGGAGCTGCATCTGATGCACGTTTGCTGCTATTTTTCAGCTGGAGGCTCCGGCATCCACCGGCGGCTGGGTGCAGGGCCGGCGCTGGGGGCAGACTACAAGGCCAAGGTAAGGAGGCAGGAGGAGTCACTTTCCATGGGCTCTCAGGGGGGCAGGCTGAGGGGGCTGGGGGTGGAGTAAAGCAGATCCCGGGGGGGATGGGAGGGTGTCATCCCCCCTGGCTGCAGGGCCCCGTCTCCAGGGGCTTTGGGGTCTGCCCTGGGAGGGAGCAAATTGCAGGGCAGTGCTGTTGCCTGGCACCCCTCTTTGCAGCGTGTGGGCTGGGGCACAGCTGCTGTGCTGCCCGAGGCCCTGCACACGGCAGGAAGAGTCGCCTGGGGGCAGTTTCCCAGCCTGGAGCTGCAGCATTTCCCTGGCCATGGGTGCAGGGGGCCCTGCCCTGGGGCGCGTTCCCTGGGATTGTCTCTCTGCCCTCACGGTCTCCTGGCCTGGTTCCCTCACTGGAGCAGGTCTCTGCAGGGCTGGCATGGCCCAGCGGCCGCCCCTGACCAGGGGTGGACTGCAGCCCTGCTGCCTGGTCCTGGAGGTGGCTACAGCCAGACCGGGCTCTGGGCTTGGTGAGAGGGGTGGGGCTGGACCCTGCTGGCCCCGTGGCTGCATCGGGGCCCCCTGCCCAGGGCTGTCAGCATGCCTGCCCCGACCTGGGTGTGCTGGTTCCTCACCCCCCCCGTGTGCTCCCCAGAAAGGCCGAGGTGACGTGAAGAAGAAAGGCCGGCTGGACCCCTACGCCTACATCCCGCTGAACAGAGCCAAGCTCAACCGAAGGTGAGGCTGGGGTGGAACTGGAGTGAAGCCAGGAGTAGATCCCTGTGCTCCGTAACCCTGTGCGTGGCCCTGCCAGCCCCCCCTGCTGGGAGAGGCCGCGGCTGGAGTAGCCAGGATCCCTCCCCGCCCCGCCAGTGCCCTGCCCCCCTCCCCACAGCGCCCCCTGCTAGGAGAGGCCGGGGCTGGAATAGCCAGGAGGCCCCCCCATACACACACAGCCAGTGCCCTGCCCCCCTCCCCACAGCACCCCCTGCTAGGAGAGTCCGGGGCTGGAGTAGCCAGGAGCCCCCCCCCTACACACACAGCCAGTGCCTTGCCCCCCTCCCCACAGTGCCCTCTGCTGGGAGAGGCCGGGGCTGGAGTAGCCAGGAGCCCTTCCCCCCCTCCCCCCCCACAGCCAGTGCCCTGCCCCCCTCCCCACAGCGCCCTCTGCTGGGAGAGGCCGGGGCTGGAATAGCCAGGAGCCCCCCCACACACACACAGCCAGTGCCTTGCCCCCCTCCCCACAGCGCCCTCTGCTGGGAGAGGCCGGGGCTGGAGTAGCCAGGAGCCCCCCCCTACACACACAGCCAGTGCCTTGCCCCCCTCCCCACAGCGCCCTCTGCTGGGAGAGGCCGGGGCTGGAGTAGCCAGGAGCCCCCCCCCTACACACATAGCCAGTGCCTTGCCCCCCTTCCCACAGCGCCCTCTGCTGGGAGAGGCCGGGACTGGAGTAGCCAGGAGCCCTTCCCCCCCTCCCCCCCCACAGCCAGTGCCCTGCCCCCCTCCCCACAGCACCCTCTGCTGGGAGAGGCCGGGGCTGGAGTAGCCGGGAGCCCTTTCCCCCCCTCCCCCCCACACAGCCAGTGCCCTGCCCCCCTCCCCACAGCGCCCCCTGCTGGGAGAGGCCAGGCGCTCCCCAGCTCGGTGGCTTGCTCTGAAGCTGGCTTTGGGCAGTGCCCGCTCTAACCTGTGCCCCCTGCTCCTGCCCCCGCCCAGGAAGAAGGCGAAGATGCAGGGACAGTTCGAGGGGCTGATGAAGGGGGCCCAGCGGGGTGCGCAGACCGGCCGCAAGCACCACCAGAAGGAGCGTCGCGTGTGAGGTGGGGCCCCTCAGGGCTTTGAACACCCCTTCTCCCCACACCCCCTGCCATCTTCGAAGACCCTCCCAGGCCGGATGCTGTTCCCTGCCCGCCCAGAGCCCCGTCTGCCCTTCCTGGGGCTGGTGGTTGGGGGCACGGCGGGGTCTCAGCGTGGCCCCGGCAGGAGGAGATGGACACTGATGGTGCGAGATTTGTTGGGAGCCACCCGTGCCCCCCTTGTTCTGGACACGGGTGGGCTCCCAGCTGCAGCTGGGCCCTCTGTTTTGGGGAGGAGGAAGCTGCCTTGGCACGGAGCCAGGCTGGGGAGTGGGGCGAGCCAGTGACTGGCTGCATTGAACCAGCATGGTGAGAAATAAACACGGTGCCCACCTCGCGCGGCTCCCTCGCCGTTCGTCCTGCCAGCAGGGCCCTGCTGTGCGGGGACAGTGCCCGGGGTGGTGCCAGAGTGAGCGGCGGGGCCAGGCCCCATCGCTCCTCCCCACACTCTGCCTGTTAACCCTCCCCGCTGTGGCTGGTTCCAGCCTCCCAGCAGCCTCCTGCTGCGCCCCCCCCCCCCCATGCTGCGCTCAGACCCATGGCGGGTTTGTCCAGTGCCCAGCGCCCATGGGGCCTGGAAACGGGACCGGGCCTGGCACTCTGGGGTGTGGCTGGGCAGAGAGCGGCCGTGGGGAGGCTGGGGGAACTGTACGCTCACCCCGTTCCCGCCCGCTGGCTCGTGGGGCTGAGAGCCGGGCTGCCGGCCAGTCCCCCCACCCCCAGCCTGTCCCAGCCGGCTCTGCTAGGGCGCGGCGTGTCCCATCCCTGGGCCGGGGCCTGCCAGGGGCGCTCTAACCGGGCTGGACTCCGCTGCTCTGAGCGGGAGCATTGACCCCCCCCAGCCCCCCACCTCATGCAGGCTCGTGCTGCTCCGAGGCCCGTGTGGTTTGTTAGCACTGTGCGGGTACGCGAGGAGACCCTCGCCCCCTGAAGCGGGCTGTAGACCCCGCTGGGCTGGGCCAGGAGAGGGTGGGGACGAGCTGAGGAATGTCTCCGAAAGGCCTCACGGCCCAGCCAGGGCCTCGCTGGGCAGCCGCGCTGGTCAGTGCTCCAGGGAGGAGAGCGGGGCTGGGGAAACTAGGCCGCTCGACGCTTCTGCGGTGGCAGTGTGGCCTCACCAGCCTGCTGTGCCAAAGCAAAGGAGCCAACAGGTCCCCCAGCCCAGCACCCGGCACTGGGCCTAAACCACTGTGGTCACAGGCAGGGAACAGGGGGAGCAGGGGCCCCCCTCCAGGCTGAGGCCCCTGACCGGGAAGTGAGTAGGGCAGGCAGCCAGATGATCCCAGCGTGGGGCCTGCACCTCATGCTGCCCGCAGAGGGAGGCAAATCCCCCCGCAAGGTTGCTGCCGGTCTCGGGGGGGGGGGGGAGATTCCTAAGGTCACCAGTTAGCCCCTGTGCAGGGGAGCAAGACCCATGGGCCGTGTCCCTGAGGGGATTCTCTGGGGAGCCTCAGAGCCCCAGCCCTGAGGAAGGAGGAACAAAAAAATCCAGCCGGGACCCAGCTAATGGTGCAGTGGGTCTTTCTCTCCTTGGCCAGCGCGGCGCCCCCCGTCATGTCCTCTGTACCCAGCAAACACGCTGTGGTGGAGCCCCGTGGCCCCGGGGGGGCACTAAATCCCCGTGTTTCTAACTGGGCCCCCTGCCAGGCCTGCTGCAGCCACACTGCTGCTCCAACAGTGTCTAAACCTGAGCGCTGAGCACCCCCAGGGGGTCACATACCCGATTCCTATACACCCCCTGCTGCCCCGTTCCCTTCCCCCGGGGCTAGGGTGGTGCTGGGTCTCCTCACCTGCACATTGTCTGTGGGGTGCACAGGAATTGCCACCATGGCAGACGGTGGAGCCCGCCTTGCCAGCAGGATGTCCCCTTGGGTCAGGTCGGCTCAAGCCGTGAAGCAGTAGAGGGTGTCGCCCAGCTAACCCTGACTACTTCCCCTCGTAACTCTGGCTCTTCTTGGTAGAGCACAATGTCCAGTCAAGCACAGACTCAGCCAGGGCACGAGGTGTAACCCGAGCACACCCCGACAGGCTGGCACACAGGTCTCCTAGACTAAGGCTGGGGCTGAGCTGGTAGGAGCAGTGCAAATCCCCATCATGTCTCGATCAGTCAAGCCTCAGTTCTCTCGTACCGAGTGCAGTCCCCAAGAGCAAGGATGTGCATGGCCGAACCGCGCTTTCAGGAGCGTAGGCCTGGCGGTGTGAATGGTTTGGCCTGAAAGGGGCTCGTTTGCAATCTCAAAAACCATTGTCTAAAGTTCTTGTTTTAACTCTCCTAGGCCAGTTTGCTGGGGCCGGGGACTGTGGAAATACGAGTGTTAGAATCCAAACCATGTGCTGATCATGTGTCGGGTTCTGCAGCTTCTTGGTGGTGTCACTCAACCCTTGGGCCTGTGACCCTGGCCAAAGGGTGAGGATGCTGGGGGGGGTGGGGGTGGTCAGTAAGCCCTGGTGTCCCACACTGTGGCCTCAGGTGTGTGTACTCTGTCCAGACCCTGCTGGAGGAAGCCACTCTCTTGATTTCTGCTGGGGACTTTCCAACGGGCGTGTAGCTTTCAGCTCTGGGCTCTGCTCTGCTTCCAGCAGCAGCCAGTAGAGGGCACCGATGTGTGACTTTTTCAAGGAGACGGGGCGGGGGGGATATCTTTTACTGGCCCAGCCTCTGGTTGGGGGAGCGATGCTTCCCGGTGTGCACAGGGCTCCAGGGAAGAACAAATGCTTGGCCTGTCTCACCCGCAGGATTGGGTCCAATCAAAGGTTTTCCTCCCCCCACCGTGTTGCTGATATCCCGGGAGCCAATGTGGCTCCAGCAACGCTGCAAACATGCTTTCCGTGCGCCTTTGACTCGGTGGAGTCGTTTGATTCCTGTCCTGGGCTGTGTTTGGCCGTGGCAGACTTCGAGTTTATCATTTTGACAGATCATATCAACGTTTCTTTTTAAGCATTTTTTTCGGCTGGGATCCGCTGGAATGTCCTCGGGGCGTGGTGGAATGAGGTTTGACTTCTTGTTTTTATTTTTTGAATCTCCACAGCTGTGGGACACTGCTGGGGGAGGGCTGAGGAGGAGGGACAGACAATTATTGAGTGGCGCCTGACCTCGGCAGGTGCAGGGCAGGCAGAGACCTCGGGTAGGGCAGCGAGGAGGAGCCCCCGTTCCTGTTTCTACAGCCCGGGGGCCATGCAAGGAGCCTCCTGCACCCACGTGGATATTTTTTTTTCCCTTGATTTCTGTGTGTCAGCTGAAATCAACCTTTACCAGCAACTAAGGAGATCGATCCAAGCCTGGCTGGATTTCAGTATCGGCCCAGACTATTGACTGGTCTTCTTTCTAAAGCAATGCCTTCTAACAGTTCCCAGCTATACCCTGGTTAGCGGCACTTATCTCCCAGTATCCCCTTTTCCTGCTTGGGCTGTGCAATTCCTACCACTCGTAGCGTCAGTTACAAAGGAAATCTCGGCTGGTTCCTCGGAATCTCGTGGGCAGGAGCCCTACGTTCTCTGATTATATTCAATACTTCTCATTTTACCTCTTCCAGGGCTTATCCTGGGCTGAGAGATGTGTTGGTGGAACAAGCCATACAGAGAGATGGCTAGTTGTACAGTGCACACATGTACAGTTTCTAAGTTGGGTGAAAGACACAGATTGGACTTCTGCAGCCCTCAGGAAGTTTGAGCTGTGGAAATTCCAGCCTGTTTGAGTCACACAGCAAGCTGTTCTTAGCTAGTTTAAACTTGTTTTTTCTACACTCCACTCTGGCCTTTGGTTAGCCTAGAGGAGACAATGGAGACCTGGCACCGGACTAGAGCCGTTATTCTGGTCTCTTGCCCAGGAGGCATTCTCTAGTTAGAGGTGGGCTTCTTATCCATAAGTAAATTCTGAGCAGCTTTGGGCTGAAGGACGAAGAGTTGGAAGGTTTCTTCCTGAGCATCTGAGCTTTCCTGGGAATTGGTATTTTAATTTTAGCTTAATTAATGCTCCCTCTCCAGGATTCCCCTGTTGGGATGCGTCTCTTGATGCCTATTGTCTCTAGCTCTGTGAGGAAGCCAGTGGGTGAGGTTGCCACAGGCAGTTAGAAGGGCAGAGAGAGAACTGTAGATGTTAACACATGTTCGAGGCACATTTGACACTTATGCTTCAGACACGTGGACTCTGGGCCTCTGTGACATCTTGTGACTGAGGTCCACAGACTCATGAAAGTATTTCCTTCTATCAGTGCTGGATTTCCACTTTTCAGCATCACTGAATGGCCCTTGGTCTTGTGTGAGGAGCCGGGAGTACAGGAGCGTCCGATCTACTTCTCTTTCCCAGCTATTGTTTTGTGTCCCGCTGTTGCATCTACTTGTGTGCTGTCTTCTCTCCCACTCCACGCTGCTCAGTCTCTCCATGTGAGAGTTTTTCCAGGCCCTGGATCGTTCTTGTCACCCTTCTATGAACCCTTCTAGTCCTGCGCTCTCCTGGTGAGCTGGGGGCTGGAAGCATTCCTGCATACAGCATACAGAATAGGCCATACCCTTGATGCATAGAATGGCATCGGAAAATGGTGCAACCCAACATCTTGTTGGCATTTTCCTGGCTGCTGACCGCTGAGCTGTGGGTTCAGGGAGCTCTCTGCACGCTGTCCTGCGCCCGTTACCTTGGCACCCAGGGGGTGTAAGGAGTTCGGATTGTTCTCAGCCGCATGCAGGTCCTGGCTGCCTTCATTCTGCTACTGTGGGGCACGCGCCAGGAGCTTTCCAGCCCCGCTTTCTCTGGATTCATGCAGCGCTCGTGCTGCCTTGTCCCCTCCAGCAGGAGCCAGGGGAGCGGTTCTGTTCTCACTGCAGGCGTGTCTGAGCCAGTCCGGACACCACCGTTGTGACGGGAATGTCTGAGACGACGAGCTCCTGGGGGCCAGCAGGGCATTTCCTAGGGGTGGGGGCATAGTCTGGGCCCCCAGGAGCTTATCCTGGGCTGAGAGGCTCTCCCACCAGCTCCTCTCTGCCTCATTACTCCCCTCCAGCCACCTTGGCCTCTGGCTCAGGTGCATTGCATCTACAGCCCGGTTCCAGCCCTGTCCCTGGGTTGGAGACAGGATCTTGGGTGGTCGGCGTAGAGGAGACCCATTGGCGTTAACTCCCCATCTCCCAAGGCCTTGGCAGAACCGTTCCCAGGCTGCAGTGTCTCACCCCGTCTGGCTGTACATGGCCCAAGCGGGGGGGGGTCCAGCCTGTCCCTGGGGAGAAGCTTCTGCAGCTTGAGCCATCAGCTCCTACCTGGACAGCTGGACACCGACTCCCTCCTGGCCCGGACCCTGCAGTGCCCCCCTGCCCCTGACCCAGTTCAGCAGCATCAGAGCTTGTCTGGTCTCACCGTTAATTCTCTGGGCACCGGGACACAGGACTACGCGGAGTCAGCCAGTGCAAGCCTCCAATCCAGGCTCGGTGAACAGGTGAGGGGAGAGGAGGTTGTCAGCGATCATTAGCAGGGGATGGGAATGCTTTGTCTGTCTGCTAGTGCACCCCACCAGCCTTGGACACCCCTGTGTTCACCCCACACTAGCCTAGAAAGGGTTTCATGAGACTGCGACCAGGCCACTCCTGAGGGGAACGTGGCCTAAGCAGCCCCGCTCGATGGTGGAGCAGGTGGGGTGATATAAAGCCAGGAGCTGACAGCACAAGGGGGATGCAGGGTGGGGAAGTCTGCAAAGAGGGAAAGGAGAACACCCGGGGGAGAGCCAAAGCCCTAGGTGCACCCAGGCTGTGGTGGAGAAGGAAGCCTGACAGACAAGTGGGAGAAGGCTCAGGGGAAACGCGCAAGGTTTGGGACGGAGCCAACCCCAGCTGCTGATTTGAGGGTCCCTGAGCTGGAACCCAGAGCAGCAGGCCAGGTTCCTCTGCCCGCCACTGGGGAAGTGATGCAGTCTGGGCAGCAGAACGGAAGATGGCCTGAGACAGATCATCCGAAAGGGGGAACCACATAATGAGGGGGCCGCTGTGCCGAGCCACGAAGAGGGAGCATGGCAGCTCCTGGAATGCCAGAGGGGCCGCTGTGCGAACGAGAGCCAGACGGGAATCGGACCGAGTGGAGCTATTCCCCAGACGTGCCCGCAAGGAGGACCCCCAGTGGGGAGTACACCCCCGTGACAGCCCAGCACAGGCCTGGAAGAAAATTAGCGACTGTCACTGGCTGCCGGCTCTGATGCCGTTGGGATGAGACAAGCAGATTCCACCGATTTGGGCGACATAGTGCACCCTCTACACGCACGTCCTATGTCACTTGAAAGCTTATTTCGTCTGCTTTACGATGACATACAATGTGGAGCTGTCGAGTGGTGTCGTTACCATAGAAACGGGGATGAACAATGACCCCATCAACGGGTTAAAATTACCACTTTGAACTGTTTCCCTTTGTTTCTGTTACTTTGAATGACTGTCTTATGCCGAGACACAACTGGATTTCTTTGTGGCCTCAGAGCATCACAGCAACAGGCAAGCATAAATCAACCTCTAATGGTGTGCACTGGGATCGCTGAAATGTGATCGTGCTGGTGACATTTCTGGTCAATATCATTATCGGCTTCTTGTTCATCTTTCTGATCTCTGCCAAGAGCACGGGGGCTGCCCCAGGCTCCAGATGCTGCACCCTGCACGAGCGCCGCTGACTTTCTGGGGAAAGTAAGTGACTCTTCTTTCCCATGCCTCAGTGATAGCCCAGCCTCATGGGAAACGTCTGCAGGCTGCTCTTGACATGCCTGTCTAGCCATTGAATGGAAGCCATCCTTACCGTCCATGAGTGCTAGCGTCTCCTTCCTGGACGAGCTTGACCCCAGCAGGACATGGGAGAATTCCATTTGGAATGAACACACTGGGATGATGGGGTGTCTTCCCCCACACAGGTGTAAAAGGGGTTAATCCTGGGTGTGTGCAGTGGAGGTGAGTCCTCCAAGCAGCCTAGAGAGGCTGCACTGGGCTCAGCCTATCCGGAAAGGGCTGCAGGGAGCAACCAATCAGGGCCCAGCAGGCTCACATAAAAGAAGCTGCTGGGCCAGAGGTGGTCAGTGGCTGCTGGGAGCTGAAGGACTCAGGACTGTATCTAGCAGGCTGAGTCTCCTACGGCACCGTGGACAGAACAGCTGCTGGCAGGGACCAGGGGAGCGAGAGGGAGCTCCTGGCTGGCTGCTAGGACTGGCAGGCTGAGGCCCTGAGGCAAGGGTGAAGAAGGTGCTGGGGCTGCAGGGAAGTGGCCCAGGCAAACATACTGAGCAATTGGAAGGGACACAGCACATGTGTCACGGAGTCCCCAGGTGATGCTCTGGAACTGCTCCCTACGAAGCCAGGCAGGACTCTGGAGGAGCCTCCTCTCTGGTAGCTGACCTCTGTAAACTACAAATACCTGCTTCGGATAATATGCAGAGGCTTCATTTTGGCTTTTTCAGACTGAAGGATTGAAGAGGGGTTATACAAACCACTTGCATTTGAAACCGGCTCATCCAGCTCCCTCAGCAGAACGTCCACCAAACACTTGGATGACTTATGTTCCTGGTTTAGTTTGCTAGCAGTTTGGATAGGATCAGCTAATGTCACTGCGCTGCCTAGAGCAATGGTGGACTGGCCTTGTTCACGCTGTGCATGGGACGAAATTGCAGAACCACAGTGGTTTTCTAATCTTGCCTGTAATTTGCTACTGGAGTATCTTGCGCTGTGTACATCTGAGAGCAGTGCAGGGCTTTAGATCTGTGTAGGCCCTTGGACAGAAGAGCCTTCGTGGTGTTGTACATAAGGTCATTGTCTAGCTCTTCAATCAGCTGACAAAATGCAGTGTCATAAGGTGACTACTGTACTGTAACTAGCTGGTTTTGCTTTGATTCGTTTCACTCAAGTGGGAAGAAAGGCAGGTGAGTGATAAACTGCATCCTTAGCAATCAAGTCTTCCACAGATCTTCTGCACAATGTGTCATCATCTCTTTTGAGTGCTGCCTTCTTTCGTTTGGTGCGCTCTTGACGGTTTCTATTTTAGGAATTTTGTCTGTTTTGTTTTTTCTCAAGCAAACAATGCGACAGGCCCAGGCTCGGGAGGATGGGCTTGCTCTGGTAACTAGAGAAGCAGATAAACACCATGTTTCTGATTCAGCGTTTGTTTTCTTTCCTGGGTTCAAGACAGCTCTGACATGCACCAACTTTGACTTGCGTGTGTGTTTCTGAATGCAGCGCTCGTGCTGGAGCATTGATGGCAAATCCTCTAACCTAGACAACTCATCCGGTAGCCATCAGTACAATTTCTCTCTCCTGCCTTCTGCTGCCTGTGGCACCAAATTCTGCCCAGTGATGATGGCTTTTGGCAGTTTGGCAATCTTTGGATTTTCTTGACAAACAAATTTTTCAGAGTTTGTGGAGAGTCTTTCTTTTTGGTGTAAGCTTTAAGGAGCTTGTAATCTCCATGTCTTCATAGACCGTAACTTTATACGTTAGTATCCAAACTGCCATTTTTACTTAGTGAGCATCGAAGCTGTGTAGTGTTGTCTCTAATACTGAACTCTGCGTGTCACTGAATTCAAAAGCCAGATTTTAGACTATTTCAAAGGCTGGTTCTGCATGCGTAGGCAATTACACATTGAAACGTTCTACCAGGCAGACTCAATGCTACATTGTCTGTACAAAAGCTTACAAATGGAGAAGCATTACAGGAGGAATTCATATCTGCCACTATGCAGCAATTGCCTTGCCCTGGGGCATATTTTACTGTGAGATCTGGTCAATTTCAACTGAAAATATAAAAAACTATTAGTCACTTAAAAGCGGCAAAGAGTCATGGGGCACCTTATAGACTAACAGCCTGTCTATTAGCCTATAAGGTGCCCCAGGACTCGTTGCCGCTTTCACAGATCCAGACTAACACGGCTACCCCCTGATATTAGTCACTGGTGAGACACGCTGACAATTAGGAATATGCGGTGTGAAAACATTTCATGTTCGTATATTGCAAAATGTTGCTATTTGCCATTTTTGCCACATGCTAAACAGCTTCAGCATTTCTGGAAAACAAAACAAACTTGCCCATGCAAACCCAAGCCAATACATGGCTGTGGGGTAGCTTTAACTCAAACACCACAAGAGGGGGTTGGATTTAACTTAAACAGTAAAACTGCAGTCATAGTCTTGTTGTAGTGAGTTTCTGGAACTGTACAAAACGACAATTTCTCATTGGGGTACCTGTTTTCCCCTCGGCAACAGACTTACAGCACCAGTTGGCAACTCCACATCATACCTCAGTGAACGCCACGGAAAGTAAGCTTCTGAATGATGTGGGGTAGGTACATTAAACTCCAAACCTACGCCCCTTTTGGAGAATTACCCTCTGAGGGGTGTGGCATTCCCTCGCTTTCCGTGTGCTCTCTCCTGGAGTCAGTGCTTCTGGTTCCCCATGATGCTAATAGGACAATGGATAATTAAAAATAAATTTAAGGAAGGACTAACAGCCAGCTGTTCTTGCCAGAGGTTCCTGAGTGGGCAGTGTCCAGTGGAGGTCACTGCGTTGGCTGAGGGCTCACAGACTCTGTCCGGGGGGGAAGAGTGCTGGAGTTCTGGAAAGCAATAGTCGGAATTAGAAGTGGGTATGAATTTATACACAAGGGGCAGGAGACAGACACAAGGCTTGAGTGCTGATACTGACAGGCAGCTCGGCCTTCTGGGACCCAGCTGATGCCTGGTGGGATGGTTCTCATAGGGGGAACATCACCGCTGAAGGGCATGATCTATAGGAGAGAGGTCGCCATGTGTCTGACAGCCTGATGTAGCCAGGGAGGGGGGACTGGGGACCCGTGATGACGGTGAAATGAGTGTACAACCAGAAAAATTAGCTTATGAGCACAAAATTCTCGTGCTGGACGGTTGCAATGTAACCCTATTTCTCACAGGTCAGAACACACAAGAACCCCCCAATTGAGAGAAACAAAACAGGCTGCTCCCTACAGAGGGGCACAGCTCACCCCTCCTCCCTGCTTTGAACTGGCTCTTTTCAGACGGATTCCAGTCGAATGCTTTGCTACAGAGCGTGCAAGCAGGATCTGGAAAGATTGGGGTGGGGGACCTAACTCTTAAAGCGACAGTTTAAATTCCAGCACAATCCTCAATCCACCACCGAGAGGAATGGGAATTAAAGACGACGCTGCAGCCAGAGCCCTGGGAACACCTTGAACCAGTTCCTGGGGACTGGGAACTCCCCAGCTGCCTGCAGGAACACACAGCGCTGTCCAGGGCGGTGAGGGCAAACCCCAGGGTGCAGGGTCTCTAACCACCCTGGGGGAAGCAGCCCCTCGAGTGTCTGGGAGGGAGGGCACAGAATCTCTGCTCAGACAGGGCTATCCGTTACTGCAACTGGCACCTCCAAATCAATGCCACTGAAAACAGCCTGGCAAACAGCCTGTCTACTCCCCTGAGCCTGGGGATGACGGCAGCACTGGGACCTTGAAGAGATGAAAGGGGAAGTCCGGAGCCACCCTCACCCACCTCCAGCCTCTGTCCCTTCCTTACCCTGCTCCAGCTCCCAGCCAGGTCAGACTCAGAGGTTTTCTGTAGCAGTTGCTGGGACAGATATTGCAGCTGCACGTGGCATCTTTGGGGGATCACGTTATATTTTGTGTTTAAAACAGGGAAACCTCAGAAAGCCACTACGGTGAGATGAGCCAGACAGTGGGAGCTGTAGAATGGCCCTAGCCCATTGCATCAGCCCAGGGCACATGTATTTGTGTGTTCCTGGCTGTAGTGAGGCAGTGGCCTCCCTCCAAACTGGAGTGAGGGACCACTACACTCCCCCTGGGGCAGAGCTAAATCCCCCCCCACACGCAGGACAGGAAGCATAAAAGGAGAGCCCTTGAGCTCAATTGGGGCTGGAGCACTGGAGGGAGCAGACGTCTCTTCCAGGGAGCTGGGATCTCAATAGGATCCTGGACTAGCCCCCAAGTGGAGCTGTGCCCTGCGGCCAGAGGAGATAGATGACAAGGAGGAGCTGCCGGGCCTGCCATCAGACGAGTGCCCCGAGGAGACTGAGGACTTGTGGACTACAGAGCCCTACACCCAGACTGTGGTAGGAAGTAGTCCTGAGGAACTAGACTTTAGTCTGGTTTTCCTGCCGGAGAGTGAGTTAGCGTGTTTCGGCAGGATCCCCACCGACCCAGTGGCAGGATTCCCCTCCACTGTTAGGGCCCAGGGCAGGGACCCAGAGTAGTAGAGGGGGCCTGGGTCCCCCTGCCACTGACAACCCCACCTCTGGGGTGGCAGCTGACCACCCCACACCACCCCCGCCCCAGGGCCTGGGCTGCTTTGGTTTACCCAAGCCAGATGGGGAGCCATAGATTTAATTGCCGTCTGCCCTAGCCAGGCAATTGTGGGCTCAAGACTGTTCGTGGCTGTGCCCCACTCAGAGGGCCAGAGCTTCCCCATAGACTACTAATCATTACCTGCCTGCAGTGAGGCGGAACGGCCTCCCCTGCTCTCGAGAGTGAGGCACCGCTACTGGGATCTCTGGGGCTGAGTAATGGTCCCAGGAGGCCAGACAGCAAGGCCTGAAGAAAGGGCTGAGCTGTCCCAAGGGGGCTCTGGTTCTTGATCTCAGACGGGACCTGAGCTGGTAACCAAGTGAGCAAACGCAGCTGAGGGGCTGGAACATAGAATCATCGAATACCAGGGTTGGAAGGGACCTCAGGAGGTCACCTAGTCCCACCCCTGCTCAAAGCAAGACCAACCCCAACTAAATCATCCCAGGCAGGGCTTGGTCAAGCCTGACCGTAAACACCTCTAAGGAAGGTGTGACGCAGCAGGGAGGGGGGAGTGTTGACCTGGGAATGGCGCAGGGGGGTTTCACTGGGGATGGGAGACCTGAGAGCCTGTCACCTCTGCCCAGGAATGTGGACGAAGGCAGCAGGAGACAGGCTGTTGCGGGGGGTTTTGGTTTCACTTTTGTGCTGGGTGGTGGAACGCAGGGAACCCCAGGGCTGGGGTCTAAGCTCCCTGCCCCCCAGAAGGACTCGACTGAGGGATCCAGGTTGTACCTACAAGCTCTGTTTGGGACTGTGTTCCTATTGTCCAATAAACCTTCCATTTTACCTGTGGGCTGAGAGTCACGGTGAATCCCAGAAGAGGGATGCAGGGCCCGGACTCCCCCACACTCCATGACAGAAGGAGATTCCTTCACCTCCCTAGGTAACGCATTCCAGTGCTTCACCACCCTCCTAGTGAAAGAGTTTTTCCTAATATCCAACCTATATATCTAATATCCTAGTTTTTCCTAATAGCCAACATCCGACACCCCTAAGCCCTGGGTGGAGCTGGGCTGACCCTTAGCATGATTCTCTCTCAAATCTGTTTTTGCTGTGCAGCTTTTGCCCTAAGAAGACGGGGTTGCTTTGTGAGGGCTGGCTGGGGATGGGTGTACCTGGGGACGGATGTACCCTGCGCCAGCCCCTGCAGGACGAGTTAACCACAGGCTCTGGACCCTGTCAGACCTGCTGGGAAATCCCAGGGAGGTGTGGAGGGACTGCAAACCCCACCCCTGGTCTGGTGGGCAAGAGGTGACACTTGGGAAGCTGGAAACCTTACGTTGGTGTCCGGGCGGGAGGCCAAAGGTGAAGTGAACCCCGAAACTGTGACCATGGCCAGCTCGGCACATTTTACTCCTTCCGCTCCGCAGCAGCTGGAGAAGAGCTGGAGGATGGTAGTGCAGGAGGTCGGCAGAGGCTTGACTCATGGGGCTCAGGCCAGCCTGTCCCCCTCTCAGATCTGTGGCTCCCTACCTGGCACCTGGCCCTGCTACCCGGCGTGATCCAGCTCCTTGGCAGGACCCGGTGCTGGCAGTGGGCTGGCTTGGAGCCAGGCTGCTCTGAAGAGCTGACTGCTGCATAGGGCTTTACGAAAAGGCTCAGGAAAGGCACCAGCTCCCCACACTCTGAGAACAGTCTTGGGCCAGGAGCAGGAGGTGTTTTGCTAAGGTGCTAGAGAGCTGAGCAGCTGGGGGTGATGCCGGGACTCTGCCATGCTCCGTGATGGGCCCCGTATCTCTGAGACCCCTCCCCCAGGCGCATGCCATCCTCAGTGGGGATTCTCTCAGGCCCCCCTGCAGGTGAGGTGTGGCCAGGCCTGCTCCTGTGGGGGCCGTGCACCAGGCCGGCGTCCGTCTCGTGCCCGTAGAGTCAGTCGTTATGGCTCGGCCCTTGGAAGTGACCCAAGGCCCCTTCTCCCCATGCCCTGCGGGGATCAGAGTCCAGGCTGCTGATTTTTCTTGGGGTTCCCCTGCGCACCCCAGAGCCAGCTCAGCCCAGCGGCAGGGGAGAGCTGGGGTCTGTTCCAGGGGCGGCATCCACCTCGGCCAGTGCCAAGTTCCAGCCAGCAGCACCGGCGTCACGGGGGCCCAATTCAAAGGCAACGGATGCCCCAGGTGTCACCCGGCGCTTGATGGGGCTGCAGCGGGCTCCTGCTTGATGGTGCTAGGAGAAGGCGGGAGCCCTGGGGAGTCGGGGTGGGGGGATGCAGGCCTCTGGCTTCTAACTCAGCACGTTGGCCTGCCCGTTTCTCTGCGGCCCCCTGCTCTCTGGCAGCAGAGCTGCACCCCGAGGCTTGCACAGCGGGAATGTGGCTTTCTCACAAAACTATTCACTCGTTTCTGAAAGATAAAGTGGCCCGGTGCACTCTGGGAGGTCTGGCAGGCCCTGGAGCCCGGTGCACTCTGGGAAGGCGGGTGGGCCCCAGTGCACTCTGGGAGGTCTGGCAGGCCATGGAGCCCGGTGCACTCTGGGATGGCGGGCAGGCCCCAGTGCACTCTGGGAGGTCTGGCAGGCCGTGGAGCCCGGTGCACTCTGGGACGGCGGGCGGGCCCCAGTGCACTCTGGGAGGTCTGGCAGGCCGTGGAGCCCGGTGCACTCTGGGACGGCGGGCGGGCCCCAGTGCACTCTGGGAGGTCTGGCAGGCCGTGGAGCCCGGTGCACTCTGGGAAGGCGGGCGGGCCCCAGTGCACTCTGGGAGGTCTGGCAGGCTCCGGAGCCCCAGTGCACTCTGGGAGGTCTGGCAGGCCCTGGAGCCCGGTGCACTCTGGGAAGGTGGGCGGGCCCCAGTGCACTCTGGGAGGTCTGGCAGGCCGTGGAGCCCGGTGCACTCTGGGATGGCGGGCGGGCCCCAGTGCACTCTGGGACGGCGGGCAGGAACAAGTGACCCAGATTTGGCCACCAGTGTGGATGTTGTAAGAACAGTTTTGACAACCCGAACGCCCTGGATCAGTTCCCAGGAACTGACCCTCCCCTCCCAGAGGCTGCCCCATGCCGAGCTCTAGTGTCTCGTGCCCAAAGGCTGAGGAGTCGGAGAACAACGGCTCTCCTGCCGATTGTTCAGGCCTGGGTACTCGGGCGCTCCCCTGGGAACCACGGAGAAGCCAGCGAAAAAGACGAGCGTTTTACTGCACCAGATGCGAGCGACCTGCCAGCTCTGGAGCCGCGTGAGAAGACGCACGTACAACCATTGACAAAACAGGGACGTTCTGGCACAAAGCCATGGCGGGGCAAGCTGGGAAGCAAAGACCGTAACACGGGCAAGTGGCCAATGACCCGACAGTGGGGCGGCACCGCAGGCGCCTCAGGAAAAGAAACCAAACCTCTACGGACAGTACGGCCCACACACAGTGGGAGCGTCCTGAGCCGGAGTCGTGAGACGGGGACACGCCAGGCGAAGGGCAAGAGGAAAAGGATGTTTGAACGTTGAACCACGCCTGGGGCTGACCTGATGGGAGGAAGACAGTGGCAGGGAACCACACCGTGCGAGGAGGGCGGATTGTTAAAAGACCTGCTCACCGCGGGATTTTGTGGGGCAGACTCCGGGCTGTACTGGGGCGTACCACACACACTGAGACGCGGCTCACGAGGAGGCTCAGCACTGCAAGGAACGCGATAGATGGTTATCGCTGGGGTGTCTGGTGGGGCGTCGGGCGAGCTGACGAGCAGTTTGGAGGCCTCGACTCTGTTGGGCTGTTACACCCAGCCCGTCCCCGGCAGGTCTGGCCTCCTGGCACAGGAGAGAAGCACCAGAAGCGCTGCCCTCTCCCCGTGCTGCAGGCAGTCTGGGATAGCGCTGTGGGGCTGGGGGAGTCTGGCTCAGCAGGGCTCCTGTTCTGAGAGCTCTGAGCTTCATGCCTCTCCCTGGGGACGCTGAGCCTGCGGCTGGGCAGGAGGAACGCCCCGTGCCAGTGACCAGGGGACTGGGAAGGGGGTTCTGCCATACCGCAGGGACTGACTTAACCAGTGATGAGGAGGAGAGAAAAAGAAGAAGGTTCTTGAGTATCATCATTATGGATTAGTGTCATGTGCAGGGCAAGGAGCATCTGGCCGGGCAGGGGATGCGAGTTCAGGGCCCCACTGTGTCTGTCTCGTTGGGGTCCAACGGGCTGTGTGGGTTTGCAGCCATGAAGGAACCCGGGGGTCTGCCGGTCGGGATCAGAGTCGAGGTCTGTCTCTCCCAGCCCTGTCTCTTCCAGTGGCCACCACCAGCTGCTTCAGAGTGGAATAATCTGCCCCCACCCCATTAGGTCTTATCCTGGTCTCGAATCGATAGAGATTGGCTCGAGCCCTGGAGCAGGAGGTTAACATCCCTGCCCAAAATGTGTTACCAATATGAGCGCTCCGGAGATTAGTGCTGCCCAATCCTCTCCTAAGCTTGCTAAATTCTTGATCGTGGTGACTTCCTGTGGCAGTGAGTGTTAGGGGGCTTATTCCTTCACCCACTTACTTCCCTGGTCCTTCTCACATGAACAGAGAGCAACAATACCCGAAGTCCAAAGGTGCAAACAATTTGATGTTTATTGGGGTGAACTTCCAGCAAGCACAATTCCAGTTTCCTTCCTTAGTATCCTCCTTCCCAGCTCTGACACCACAGAGCCTTACACCTGTGTCCCTGTTCCCATTCCTGCCCTTAGCCAAACATGATTCCAATTTCCCCACCCCCATTCCCTGTTCCCATTTCCCCCTTTAGCAAAACATGATTCCAATTTTCTTACCCCCATTCCCTGTTCCCATCTCCCCCACACACCCACCAAAGCAACAATCTAATCCCCCAGAGCCATCGCAAGGCTCAGTGTTCCCATCAGTGAGTTTCACAGTACTTCCTTTAATCCAGTTTGAATTGCCCCCACTTAATTTCATCGAGTATCCCCTTGTTCCTGTGTTGTGACTCTGCGAACTTCTGTTCTCCTTATCTCCCAGCTCTAGCCCACCCTGGCGGGCGTCCCCTCGGGTTTGTCTCCTCTCTGTGGTAACAATCCCCAGTGTTTGGATCCCTCACATATCACACACAATGTGTTAACAGCACAGGGTGTGGGGGAGTCAGGGCCCTACACTCCCACTTCCTGCGATTCACCATGACTCTCAGCCAGCCAGTAAAATGGAAGGTTTATTGGACGACAGGAACACAGTCCAAACCAGAGCTTGTAGGTACAACCAGGATTCCTCAGTCAAGTCCTTCTGGGGGGGGGGGGGGGGGCAGGGAGCTTAGACCCCAGCCCTGGGGCTCCCTCCATTTCCCCAGACAGCTCCAAACTGAAACCTCCTCCAGCCGTCTCCCCCAACCTCCCCCGGATCCTCCTCCAGCCTTTGTCCAGTTTCCTGGGCAGAAGGTGTCACCGCCCCAACCCCCCTCCTGGGCTCTCAGGTTACAGGCTCAGGTATCTTCCCTCAAGGAAAGTCTCCCCTCCCCAATGCAGACAGTCCCAGTAAAACTCCCTGCAACATCCCCAGGTCGATGCTCCCCGCTCCCTGCTGCCTCGCAGAAGTCAGGAAATGCTAGAATCAAGGCTGCGTCCCCTGGTGCATTAGCCTTAGCACAGACTGCAAGGACGTGGGCACGCGCTATTTCCCCGCTCGCCGCCTCATTCCATGCGCGGGAGGGACGGTGCTCACTGAATGAGCAGCTTCTCGGGGCTGTTCCCTCCTTGTTGTTCCGTCTGGGCCCCCCGCCTTATTTATTGCCACTATCCAAACCCTGCTCTGAAGACAGGAATATCCATTTCATCATCTGGACCCATGGAAAAGAAGCCCTTGAGGAATTCCACCATGATTTCAACAATTTCCATCCCACCATCAACCTCAGCCTGGTCCAGTCCACACAAGAGATCCACTTCCTGGACACTACAGTGCTAATAAACGATGGTCACATAAACACCACCCTATACCGGAAACCTACTGACCGCTATTCCTACCTACATGCCTCCAGCTTTCACCCTGACCACACCACACGATCCATCGTCTACAGCCAAACTCTGCAATACAACCGCATTTGCTCCAACCCCTCAGACAGAGACAAACACCTACAAGATCTCTGTCAAGCATTCTTACAACTACAATACCCACCTGCGGAAGTGAAGAAACAGATTGACAGAGGCAGAAGAGTTCCCAGAAGTCACCTACTACAGGACAGGCCTAACAAAGAAAATAACAGAATGCCACTAGCCGTCACTTTCAGCCCCCAACTAAAACCCCTCCAACGCATTATTAAGGATCTACAACCTATCCTGAAGGATGACCCAACACTCTCACAAATCTTGGGAGACAGGCCAGTCCTCGCTTACAGACAGCCCTCCAACCTGAAGCAAATACTCACCAACAACCACATACCACACAACAGAACCACTAACCCAGGAACCTATCCTTGCAACAAAGCCCGTTGCCAACTGTGCCCACATATCTATTCAGGGGACACCATCACAGGGCCTAATAACATCAGCCACACTATCAGAGGCTCGTTCACCTGCACATCCACCAATGTGATATATGCCATCATGTGCCAGCAATGCCCCTCTGCCATGTACATTGGTCAAACTGGACAGTCGCTACGTAAAAGAGTAAATGGACACAAATCAGATGTCAAGAATTATAACATTCATAAACCAGTCGGAGAACACTTCAATCTTTCTGGTCACGCAATTACAGACATGAAAGTTGCGATATTAAAACAAAAAAACTTCAAATCCAGACTCCAGCGAGAAACTGTTGAATTGGAATTCATTTGCAAATTGGATACAATTAACTTAAGCTTGAATAGAGACTGGGAGTGGCTAAGTCATTATGCAAGGTAACCTATTTCTCCTTGTTTTTTCCTAACCCCCCCCCCCCCCGCCAGACGTTCTTGTTAAACCCTGGATTTGTGCTGGAAATGGCCCACCTTGATTATCATACACATTGTAAGGAGAGTGGTCACTTTAGATAAGCTATTACCAGCAGGAGAGTGAGTTTGTGTGGGGCGGGGGGGTGAGAAAACCTGGATTTGTGCTGAAAATGGCCCAACTTGATTATCATACACATTGTAAGGAGAGTGATCACTTTAGATAAGCTATTACCAGCAGGAGAGTGGGGTGGGGGGAGGTATTTTTTCATGCTTTGTGTGTATATAATAAGATCTTCTACACTTTCCACAGTATGCATCTGATGAAGTGAGCTGTAGCTCACGAAAGCTTATGCTCAAATAAATTGGTTAGTCTCTAAGGTGCCACAAGTCCTCCTTTTCCATTTCCTCTATGCTGCTCACCACTGTGGGATGCCAGCACTGCCCACGCACTGATTTACTGTCACACCCCCCTACCCCGGGTGAGATGAGAAGCGGGGGGAGGAGGGGTCAGTTCCACTGTAGAGACGGGCCTGAGACCTGGAGCTTCCAGTCAAAAATATCTACTAATGAGACACTGAGTACCTGACTTCTTCCGGACCCTTCGCCTTGCAGCACAATCCCTGCGCAAAGCACAGCGCTGACGGATTTCAGCTGCGGCACGTCCGCAGCGTGTGTCAGAGCCCAGGGGCTGCTGCTGAGCTCCGACAGAACCAGGCACACGCAATTAGTAACCCCCCGGGGAAAGTTTGATTAAGTGACTTGCCCAGCATCTCACAGGAACTCTGTGGCAGAGGCAGGGACAGACTCCAGTTCTCCAGGGCAGCATTCGAATGCGTTAACCGCGGGATCATCCTCCCTTCTTCTGCAGTCCCCGCCTCGCTCGCTGCCCAGCCCACGGCGCCAACAGACGAGGCAGGGCCCCGAGGCAGCAGCCTCCGTCGCTGCCCAGCCCTGAGCCAGCCCCGGAGCAGGCCCAGCCGGTGCGCTGGCAGAGACAGGTGCTGAGGGAGAACAGCGCATGCCCCTGTCATCGCAGACTGTGTCATGACAGGCAACCTTCACTCTGCCGTTTCCTAGCTGTTGAGTGTTTGACTTTGTGACCATCATAATGGTCTTTTAACGGGGTTTTTTGTATGCACTTTTGTACTTTTTAAAAAAGCAAACCGAAAACCAGCAATTCCCTCACAGGGCACCGTATTGACACCACCCTGGGCCGCCCCCACCTCCTCAGGGGCCGCTCTGACAAAGGCAGGGCAGTGAACCCCAACGGGCTCACTGGGATCTGGCAGTGAGGTTCGTCTGGCCTGAGCAGGCCCGTGTACCCCAGTTCATTAATGTCATGTAAGGTATCGCTTGAGAGCTAATGCCCTGCTGATCGTTAACACCCTTGTGTCGGGACGATAACCCCCCGAGGGCCCATACAAATATGAAGGAAATGTGGAACTAAAATGTGTTTTGCAAACTAGGCTGGGAGCGGGGAAGCAGGTTTCTCCCAAAGGGCAAGCCAGCGCCTCCAGCCAGGTGACATCGGCGTCCAGTGGCAGTTGCATGACAGGTGGCCAGTCATTTGCTTGGAGAGGGTGGGAACAGATTAATTTGCATGTTAGCAAATACCAGCAGGGGAAGAAACCAGCATGGTGCTTCCGTCAGCCCCAGCCTCTGTCGCCTTCCTCAGGGCTTGAAGGAACTCCATTTCAACGGCTCACTGGGCTTTAAGAGAGAGGGGTACAGATGCCCAAATCATCCTTTGCCCAGGGGAACCAGCCCCCTGTGCTCCTGTGGAAGGTTCTGCCTGAGGGGACCTAGACAAATTGGAGGATTGGGCCAAAAGAAATCTGATGAGGTTCAATAAGGATAAGTGCAGGGTCCTGCACTTAGGACGGAAGAATCCAATGCACCGCTACAGACTAGGGACTGAATGGCTAGGCAGCAGTTCTGCGGAAAAGGACCTAGGGGTGACAGTGGACGAGAAGCTGGATATGAGTCAGCAGTGTGCCCTTGTTGCCAAGAAGGCCAATGGCATTTTGGGATGTATAAGTAGGGGCATAGCGAGCAGATCGAGGGACGTGATCGTCCCCCTCTATTCGACATTGGTGAGGCCTCATCTGGAGTACTGTGTCCAGTTTTGGGCCCCACACTACAAGAAGGATGTGGATAAATTGGAGAGAGTCCAGCGAAGGGCAACAAAAATGATTAGGGGTCTAGAACACATGACTTATGAGGAGAGGCTGAGGGAGCTGGGATTGTTTAGCCTGCAGAAGAGAAGAATGAGGGGGGATTTGATAGCTGCTTTCAACTACCTGAAAGGGGGTTCCAAAGAGGATGGCTCTAGACTGTTCTCAATGGTAGCAGATGACAGAACGAGGAGTAATGGCCTCAAGTTGCAGTGGGGGAGGTTTAGATTGGATATTAGGAAAAACTTTTTCACTAAGAGGGTGGTGAAACACTGGAATGCGTTGCCTAGGGAGGTGGTGGAATCTCCTTCCTTGGAAGTTTTTAAGGTCAGGCTTGACAAAGCCCTGGCTGGGATGATTTAACTGGGAATTGGTCCTGCTTCGAGCAGGGGGTTGGACTAGATGACCTTCAGGGGTCCCTTCCAACCCTGATATTCTATGATTCTATGATTCTATGAGGGCTGGGATCCACTGGCAGCTTACACTGGCATAGCTCGGTCTCTCAGGGGTGTGACAGATTCCCCCCCCCCCCCCGAGAGGTGTGGCTATACTGGCCTGACCCCTGTGCCCTAGCAGCCGCCTCTGGGGAGGGGGGTTAACTACAACGACAGGGGTTGGAGTCACTTGGCCGGTGGTAACCAAGACTGGTGGAGACTTAGTGTTACAAGCAAGCTTCTGGGATCCAAGACAGAGCCACAGATCCTCGTGCATGTTTGGACAGGCTGAGCACTTATGGCACCCAGAGTTACAGGGCAGGTGGTGACCCGGCACCTGACTGGTCTGACTTGCACCCCACACCGGGACAGGTGAGGAATATGCAGAGTTCAGCTTGAAGGACTCCGGTTACGAGTCAGTAACCTCCGTTTCTCCTTCGAATGGCCTTGGCATGGTCCCACCTGGGCTGGACTGGCAAGCTGCACCCGTACCAGGAATGGAGTGAGCAGTGTTAACTGAAACCTGATTTGAGTCCTGCTTTGCCACATTCGGCTTCAAAGCTGGACCTGAGGGCCAGCGAGAACATGTGACCCGCAGTCCAAGTGGCAGCATTCCAGAGTTCTGTATCTGGGGTGTGTCTGAGACACCTCGAACCTTGGGCAAGGGGGATGTCAGCTAATGGGAACGCCTTTGTCCATAGTCCCTATGAGCCTGCCCCTTCTCAGTGTCCGCATGAGAGACAAATGGTTCTCGTGACTGGCTGAATGCTTTAGTCCTAGTTCCCGCTTCCCAGCGGAAGCAGTTTAGCTGCCCCCATGGGGGTGTGAGACTTAGCAGAACACCCAGAAAAGCAGCTTACCTAGACTGGTTAATGGGAAATCTGTAACTGCTGCGGGGAGAAACTCACCTTACTTTCACAAAAAGAACAGGAGGACTTGTGGCACCTTAGAGACTAACCAATTTATTTGACCATAAGCTTTCGTGAGCTACAGCTCACTTCATCGGATGCATACTGTGGAAAGTGTAGAAAATCTTAGATCTAAACTTTCCACAGTATGCATCCGATGAAGTGAGCTGTAGCTCACAAAAGCTTATGCTCAAATAAATTGGTTAGTCTCTAAGGTGCCACAAGTCCTCCTGTTCTTTTTGCGAATACAGACTAACACGGCTGTTACTCTGAAACCTCACCTTACTTTGTCCTTGTGGAAGTCTCTGCAGAGGGGCCCAGCCCTAAGTGCCCGTAATTCACTCTCACGCCTTGCAGTGCCCATGCGATGGAAATGCTGCAGTGACACATGCAGCCTGTTAGCCCATGGGCTCTGGCCTGATGGGTGATGGGATTTTCTGGGTTAGGGTTTTTTTTTCTGGGCTGAGCAGCTCAACTAAAATGATCTTGGCCTCTTCTGCTTTGTTTTCCCCACACTGGGGGGCTGCACTGGGGGGCTGGAGGGAAGGCAGACCGGGGACGCTGGTGTCAGGAGCTGAGGGACACATCCACAGTCGACCACCCATCTCACCCTGCTCTCTGACAAAACCTCGGACGTTTCCCATTCCTGTGTCTGGGTGTCCCAGCGTGGGAAGATTTCCTGCCTCGCTAGGGTTTTCAGTGACCACTCATGGGTGCCCTCGGCTCTGCCGCTCTTCCCTGCACCAGGCACCTAGTGATGGGGGAGCTGTGGTGGTGGACACGCCAGTCCCAGAAAGCCAGCGCCTCTCTGCTAAGGTGAGAACAGGCTGCCAGGCACCTCCCTGCTTGTTTCTGACCAGCCCTGCAGTGGTGCTGTCTGCAGGCACTGAGATGGCCATGCCGGAGACAGGAAAGACTGCTCTGAGCTCCCGAGGTTTAGAGGTACCCTTGGCTCTGGGGGATTCCACTATTCCCAGCTGTGACCCTGCTGCCATGAGCTCCCCAGCCCAGGGGGGATGTGACTGATGTGCTGACAGTGGAGGATTGAATGTACAGCGCTGAGCACCCGCACCACGCAGCACAAGTCAGCAGACTGACAGTGCCAGGCAAACACAAAGGCAGGCACGTGTCCCCAGGGCCCTGCTCCTGCTCCCATGGCATTGCGCCCGAGCCCAGGGCAGTGCCTGGAGCCCAGGCTCAGCCTGCTGCGTACCAGGGGGCTCTGCACCTCTCAGCCACAGGGAATGAATGCACATGGCTGTTCCAGGCACCCAGGGCTCTCTGTGGGTCTCAGCCTGCCCTGGGAGGGGAGCCCTGCAGCTACTCAGCTCTGGGAGAGACCTCCCCACTCCATTCCCCCAGTGGGGGCTGAGCTGCTGGGGAAGGGGATGAGTAGTGACTGATCATAGGAACGGCCCTGCTGGGTCAGACCAATGGTCCATCCAGCCCCGTGTCCTGTTTTCTGCCAGGCCAGGGCCGGCTGCTTCAGCAGGAATGAACGGAACAGGGCGCTTCGGAGTGCTCCAGCCCCTGTCGTCCAATCCCACCTTCTGGCAGAAAAATAACCGTCCAGCTGCCTTCACCCGTCAGAGAGAAGCGCAGGGAGGCATGAGCCCCTTTCCCTCCCTCTGACCTGCGACGTGGCCGCTCCTTGTGCCCGAGGAAGGAAACATCCGGTCGGCTCAGTGCTGAGCCCTTTGCAGGGAAGAGCCTTGTTCATTCAGGACCTGGAGCCGCGCTCGCCCATCACCAGCTCTGCTGGCAGGCGACGCGGCTTCCTCTGAGTCACCGGAGGCAGGGGCGTCCGTTTCAGGCTCGGGGCTCTGCCTTGGGGGCCTCAGTTCCACATGCCACATCTTGCCTCCGGACCTGCAGGTAGAGCCGCAGCTCCCCTGTGTCACCGCAGCTCAGGCGCAGGGCCCCCCGCCCTTCGCCGTGGTGAGAGGTGGGCAGATGGGCCCAGAGAGGCGAAGGGACGTGCCCGTGGCCACGGGGTAATTCTTTGGAAGAGCACGGCACAGGATCCATCTCTCCTGTTCCCCCGGCCACCAACCCACGAGTGCATTGGAGCATTTCTCCCCCGCGCCAGGCCTGGGCTTGTGCTTGACCTGCTGCCTTCCTCCCGCCTCGATTTTGCACCAAGTTCTCCCAGTTCCCAGCCATTCCTTTGGCTCTTCTCCATCCCAGGGCCAGGAACAGGCTCTGGCCTGATGGGTGATGGGATTTTCTGGGTTGCCTCTTGTGACGCAGTAGGGAGCGGGGCGATGTGATGCAGCAGAGAGGGGGGAGTATGGGAATGTGGCAGGGGAGTTTCCCTGGGGATGGGAGACCTGAGAGCCTGTAACCTGAGCCAGGAGGGGGAGGGGGAGGTAGCATCTCTGCCCGATGCCCGGGAATGTGGACAGAGGTGGCAGGAGAGAGCCTGCTGGGGGGGGCGTTGGTTTCAGTTTTGGGCTGGGTGTGGAATGCAGGGATCCCCAGGGCTGGGGTCTAAGCTCCCTGCCCCCCAGAAGGACTTGACTGAGCGATCCTGGTTGTACCTACAAGCTCTGCTTGGAACTGTGTTCCTATTGTCCAATAAACCTTCCGTTTTACTGGCGGGCTGAGAGTCACGACGAATCCCAGGAAGAGGGGTGCAGGGCCCAGACTCCCCCACGCTCTGTGACAAGTGGTGGTAGAGGTGGGATGTACTGTACCCCGTGGACAGTGCTTCCTGCAGTAAGTGACTGGGGAGCAGTAAAACGAAGGGGGATTGACGGGGACCAGGCGTGCTGAAGATTCAGAGAGAGACGGTTTCAGGGGGCGGTTAACCCCTGGGAGTGTGTGACCAGAGAGAAGGACTCTTGCAGAAACAGGGTCCCCCGGGGGATTGCAGCGAGCGGTCCCAGGGCAGAGGAGTCTGCAGCTCGACCCTGGCAAAGAGGTGGTGACCTCAAGAAGGACTGGCACATGAGGGGTTCTTCCTGGAAACCGTGGAAAGCTGCCCAGGCCTGCGAGTGGCCAGCAGGGAGATGTACGCTAAACGCCTTAAGAGCGACCTGGTGGAGGTGGGCAGGCAGAGTGGGCTGCGCATTGGGAGGTCCACCAAGGAACAGCTGATTGTCCAGTTGGAGGAGAGGGATCGCTTGGATGACCCGATCCCTATCCCTGAGGGAAGCCACCCGGTGGATGCAGCGTGGGCCCTGGGGCCTGACCGGGCTGGGAGGGGTCAGACTGCTGCCGAGGACATCCCGAGATCTTTCCTACCTATGCCTAGGGGAGGGGTTGGGGGAAGCCCAGCGAATACTGAGGGCACCCTGACCCCGGCAGCCAGCAGGGGATCCTCCCAGCGGAACTCCCCATCTCTGGAGCGGAGGCCGCTGGAATGGGAGAGGGAGATGAAAATGAGGGAGCTGGAGGATCATGAAAAGCAGCGTCAGCATGAGGAGACGTTACAGAAATGTGATCTGGAGGAGAAGGAGAAGCAGCCTCAGTATAAGCTGGAGGAGAAGGAGAAGCAGTGTCAGCATGAGCTGGAGCTGGCCAGGCTGAGGAGCAGTGGGGCCCCAGCTGTGGTGAGTGAGGGGGGACCCAAGACTGCAAGGAGCTTTGATAAGTGCTTCCTGGCCCAGAGGAAGGAGGGGGAGGACATAGATAGCTTCCTGATAGCCTTTGAGAATGCCTGCGAGATGAACAGGGTTGACCCTACAGACAGGGTCCAGTTTCTCACCCCCTTACTGGACCCCAAAGCCGTGGAGGTGTACAGCCGAATGACAGGGGCGGAGGCAGGGGACTACGAACTGTTCAAACAGGCCCTGCTCCGTGAGTTTGGGCTGACCCCCGAGAGGTACCGGAGAAGGTTCCAAAGTTAGCGTAAAATGCTTGAAGTCACATACCTACAACTGGTCAACCGGATGCAGGGATATGCCCGCAAGTGGACAGCTGGGGCCCGAGCTAAAGAGGACCTGCTTGACCTATGCGTACTGGAGCAACTGTATGAACAGTGCCCTTCCGACCTGAGGCTGTGGTTGGTGGACAAAAAGCTCGAGAACCCACAGCACGCAGGACAGCTGGCCAACGAGTTTGTGAACAGTCGGTCAGGGGGTAGCAGGGAAGAGTCCCAAAAGAACAGGCCTCCCACTTTGCAGAGAGAGAGTCACCATGGGGCCTCCCTGCGGGGAAATATGGAGAAGCCCCTCCAAAGGGGAACGGCTGGCGTCAGGACCATCCGACCCACTCAAGGGGACCAACGGGACATAAGCTGCTATCACTGTGGCCAGAGAGGCCACATATGGACCCAGTGCCCCAGGCTCAGGGACAGACTGAGCAGACCCAACCTACCCAGGGTTAACTGGGTAGGGACCTAGCTGGACGAGGGGCAGACAGCCCAGGCAAGGGGGGCTGACAGCTAACCACATACTCAGGAGGGAAGAGTACCCTAGGCCAGCTTCTCTGGAGGGCTGGATGCTCCGGACTCAGGGGTCTTGGTTTACGGGGTGGGCTTGGGGCTGTCCCTCCAGAGAGAGTGCCTTGTTCCCCTGGAGGTGGACGGGAGGAAGGTCAATGGATACTGGGTTATGGGTGCGGAGGTGACGCTGGCCCAGCTCGAGGTGGTGGCCCCAGATCGGGTGGTGCCTGACACCCACCTGACCCTGACGGGGGTGGGTGGGACCCCATTCAAGGTGCCCGTGGCGAGGGTACACCTGAAATGGGGGGCCAAGGAGGGCCCCAAGGATGTGGGGGTACACCACCATTTGCCCACTGAGGTGTTGATGGGGGGAGGGGACCTTGAGGACTGGCCAAGCAAATCCCCAAATCGCCCTGGTTGTGACCTGTAGCCAGAGCTGGCGAGGGGCACTGCTCCCTGACCTCGGGGAGGGTACCACACCGGAGGTGCAGGACTCTTCCCTGGTGGGGAGGGAGCGCCGAGGGGCACGGCTCAGAGAGGCTGTGGCCTCAGACCCGGCCAATGAGAGGGAGCCGGATCCCATCCCTTCCCCAGCCGCTGAGTTCCAGGCCGAGTTGAGGAAAGATCCCTCCTTGCAGAAGCTCAGGGACCTGGCCGACCTCAGGGTGGTACGGACCATGGGGAGAGGTTGCCAGGAGAGGTTCCTGTGGGAGAAGGGGTTCCTGTACCGAGAATGGGCTCCCCCGGGGAAGTGGAGTCCTGTGGGATCAGGAGGCAGCTGGTGGTCCCCCAGAAGTATCGCCGCAAGCTACCGTACCTGGCCCATGACATCCCCCTCGCAGGGCACCAGGGAATCCGGCGCACCCGGCAGAGGTTGCTACAGAACTTTTACTGGCCCGGGGTGTTTACCACTGTCCGGCAGTATTGCCGATCCTGCGACCCCTGTCAGAGGGTAGGGAAGGCCCGGGACAAGGGGAAAGCGCCTTTGAAACCTTTGCCCATCATAGAGGAACGTTTCCAGAAGGTGGCCATGGACATAGTGGGACCTCTGAGCAAGACAACCCGGTCGGGGAAGAAATACATTCTGGGGGTGGTAGATTTCGCCACCTGCTACCCCGAGGCAGTGCCCTTAGCTTCCATTGAAGCAGACACCGTAGCAGATGCGCTCCTGACCATTTTCAGCCGAGTGGGGTTCCCCAAGGAAGTCTTGACAGACCCAGGGTCCAACTTCATGTCGGCCCCACTCCAGAGCTTGTAGGAGAAATGTGGGGTCCGGCACAACTGGGCCTCAGCTTATCACCCCCAATCCAACAGGCTGGTGGAGAGGTTCAACGGGACGCTAAAGATGATGCTGAAAACCTTTATGAACCAGCACCCGCAGGATTGGGACAAGTACTTACCTCACCTGCTGTTCGCGTACAGGGAGGTGCCCCAGAAATCTACCGGATTTTCACCTTTCGAACTGTTATATGGCAGGAGGGTGAGGGGCCCCCTGGACCTGATGAGAGACAAATGGGAGGGGAAGGCCACTCCCGATGGAGAGTCAGTGGTGGAGTATGTCCTGATCTTCCGAGAGAGACTGGCTGAACTCATGGGCCTGGCCAGGGAGAATTTGGCCCGAGCCCAGAGGAAGCAGAAGGTCTGGTATGACCACAGGGCACGGGCCCATGCCTACGCCACTGGGGATCCAGTGACGGTTCTCATCCCTGTGAGAAAGAACAAACTACAGGCCGCCTGGGAGGGTCCTTTCAAGGTTGTCAAGCAGCTCAATGAGGTAAACTACGTGGTGGAGCTGTCGAACCGGGCGCACCACCGCCGGGTGTACCATGTGAATATGATGAAGCCATATTATGCCAGGAGGAATGTGGTGTTGGCCGTATGTGGACATTGGGAGGAGCAGGGAGATGACGCTTTAGCAGATCTATTCCCTGGGACCAGAGCTGGTTCCCCACTGGAAACAATTCCCCTCTTGGATCAGCTAACCCCTGCCCAGCAAGCTGAAATCGGGGGGTGCTGCATCCGTACCAACAGCTGTTTTCCAACCAGCCTGGATGCACTAATCTGACTGTCCACTGGGTGCAGACAGGGTCGCACCCTCCGATAAGATGCTCCCCCTTCCGAGTCACAGAGAAAACTGCTCAGGACCTGGAAAGAGAGGTCAGAGACATGCTGGCTTTGGGGGTGATCCAGCCATCTGCCAGCCCTTGGGCCTCGCCGGTGGTGCTGATCCCCAAAAAGGATGGGTCAGTCCAGTTCTGTGTGGACTATGGGAAGCTCAGTGCCATCACTGTATCTGATGCCTACCCCATGCCCAGGCCAGATGAGCTCCTAGACAAGCTGGGAGGAGCTCGGTACCTTACCACCATGGACCTTACAAAGGGCTACTGGCAAGTGCCGCTGGATACAGATGCCCGGCTGAAATCGGCCTTTATCACGCCTCTGGGGCTCTATGAGTTCCTGACCCTGCCTTTCGGCCTCAAGGGAGCACCGGCCACCTTCCAGCACCTGGTGAGACTTTGTCTCCCCCTTCCCTGTCTCCAAGCCTCCTTTCTTGTCTGCTCTTTCCTCTCTCACAGCGGGGGGCTTAGCCAGCCAGGACTGCATCTTCTGCAGCACGGCGGGAAGCCTGGGACCTAAAACCTCCCTGTGCTGGTGGGAGTTTGCCAGGTCTCAGCCTCGCTGATCAGACCACGGGCCGGGCCCATGTTTCTCCAGAGGTGAGGTTGCAAGTGAGCGTCAACATCAGAGGCAGAAGCTGCGCTTTCTCCTGGCTCCCTTTGTGTGTCTTTGTCTCTGTTTGTCTGAAAAGAAGCAGGATCGGGCTTTAACACCAGTAAGAATGACGCCAGCTCCAGCCCGTCTCAACTTGCTGCTTCTCTTTCCCCCACAAGGATGGCTATTACCACCTCGATACCAGCTGAGAGCCTGTGACATGGGGGGGCCTTGCTAAAGCCTCTCTCCAGCGAAAAGGGAACGTTGTGTACGTGGGGTAGGCTCAGCGGCAAGCCTTGGTTAATGTGTCACAGTTCTACGGCTTTAACCCGCCCCCATTCTTTCCCGTAGCTCTAATGAAGGGCTGCAAGGTAGGTGGCTGGCTGGTGGGTTTGCCCTGGGCCCCAGCCGGCTGAGAGCTCTGGGTACCAAACCCTGAACCGGGTTTAAAACGGTCTCATGTTGGACAGTGCCTGGGTCAGGTGGGTCCTGCTAAGACCTTCGGCTCTTTGGGCCCATAGAGTCCATTGAAATTAAACCCATGCAGTTTAGGGGGTGCCAGTCAACACAGCGCAGCTGGAACCCCCTCTGCTCACAGACCCCAGTGGAACAATGCAGATTTACACCAGTGGGGATCTGGGCCCATTAACGTTAACGGAGCAATGCAGATTTACACCCCATTACAGAAGGGATGTGGACAAACTGGAGAGAGTCCAGCGGAGGGCAACGAAAATGATCAGGGGGCTGGGGAACATGACTTACGAGGAGAGGCTGAGGGAACTGGGATTGTTTAGTCTTCAGAAGAGAAGAGTGAGGGGGGATTTGATAGCAGCCTTCAACTACCTGAAAGGGGGTTCCAAAGAGGATGGACCTAGGCTGTTCTCAGTGGTAGCAGATGACAGAACGAGGAGTAATGGTCTCACGTTGCAGTGGGGGAGATCTAGGTTGGATATTAGGAAAAACTTTCACTAGGAGGGTGGTGAAGCACTGGAATGCTTTGCCTAGGGAGGTGGTGGAATCTCCTTCCTTTGAGGTTTTTAAGGTCAGGCTTGACAAAGCCCTGGCTGGGATGATTTAGGTGGGGTTGGTCCTGCTTTGAGCAGGGGTGGGACTAGACACCTCCTGAGGTCCCTTCCAACCCTGATAGTCTATGATTCAGTGGGCATCTGGGCCCATTAACTCCAGTGGAACAATGCAGATTTACACCCATGGGGATCTGGCCCATTGCACCTAGCACTGAAACAGGGCTTGCTCCGTAGCTCGTCTGACCAGGGGGAGCGCAGCCAAATGCAAGGGTCCCTCATGAGAACGCAGCTTCCCTTGGCTAAGCAACCACGTGTCACGGAGTCCCCGGGCGATGCTCTGGAGCTGCTCCCTATGAAGCCAGTCAGGACTCTGGGGAAGTCTCCTCTCTGGGAGCAGCCTGTCTGCAGGACACACAGCTCACCCGGCTTCCACCTTCCTGGGTCTGACCTCGGAGCATTCAGCATCCTCTGCCCCTCCGTGCGCTTCCCACAGCAAGTCCGCTCAGGTGGGGTCCTGGGGAAGCCAGAGAGTCCTGCCCCCCAACTTCGCAGTCAGACGTGACTCTCAGCCAGCCAGTAAAACAGAAGGTTTATTAGACGACAGGAACACGGTCTAGAACAGAGCTTGTAGGTGCAGAGAACAGGACCCCTCAGCCCGGTCCATTTTGGGGGGCAGTGAGCCAGACAACCCCATCTGCCCTTCACTCCATGTCTCCAGCCAGCCCCAAACTGAAACTCCCTCTAGCCCCTCCTCCTCTGGGCTTTGTCCCTTTCCCAGGCCAGGAGGTCACCTGGTTCCTTTGTTCTCCAACCCTTTAGCTCTCACCTTGCAGGGGGAAGGGCTCAGGCCATCAGTTGCCAGGAAACAGGGTGTCGGCCATTGTCTGTGTCCAGACTGCTGCACACACCTGCCCTCTAGGGCTCTGCAACAATCATACCCCCTTATCCCACCCCCTAGATACTTAAGAACTGCGTAGGGGAAACTGAGGCACCCCCACACTATTCAGAGGAAACATTAAGAACAATCCCACTTCGTCACACCACGCCAGCCCGGGTGTAGGGAGGGAGCCCCAGCTCCCTCTGCCGCCTGCTGCCCCTTGGTGCTCCCAGGTGCGTTTCTGCCCCTCTGTTGCTGCAGGGCGCTGCTGCCAGCTGGGACCGTTGTGGCTGCCAGTGCAGGGGAGAGGGCAGGGGCTGTTATTGTGCTACATTACCGGGGGAGTCGGGGTGCTGGCTGGGGTCACGCACCGGGTGGGCGCTGGCTGGGGGTCCCATGCCTAGGGTGGGCCAGGCGCTGGCTGGGGTCCCATGCCCAGGGGAGGGGGGCAATGACCGGTGTCCCATGCCCAGGGTGGTCGGTGCGCTGGCCGGGGTCCCATGCCTGGGGGGTCCGGGGGCTGGCTGGGGGGTCTCATGCCCAGGGGGGGCCAGGCGCTGGCTGGGGTCCCATGCCCTGGGAGGCCGGGCGCTGGCTGGCGGTCTCATGCCCAGGGGGGCCAGGCGCGGGCTGGGGTTCCCATGCCCAGCGGGGTCTGGGCGCTGGCTGGGGGTCCCATGCCCAGGGAGGTCAGGGCGCTGGCTGCATGTCTCATGCCCAGGGGGTCTGGGCGCTGGCTGGGGGTCCCATGCCCGGGGGGGCGGGGCGCTGGCTGGGGTCCCATGCCCAGGGGGGTCTGGCCGCTGGCCGGGGGTCCCATGCCCAGGGGGGGTCGGGCGCTGGCTAGGAGGGTCTCATGCCCGGGGGGTCGGGGCACTGGCTGGGGTCCCATGCTTGGGGGGGTCGGGCGCTGGCTGGGAGGGTCTCATGCCCAGGGGGGTCGGGGCGCTGGCTGGGGTCCCATGCCCGGGGGGGCCGGGCGCTGGCTGGGGGTCCCATGCCCAGGGGGGCCGGGCGCTGGCTGGGGTCTCATGCCCAAGGGTTTCGGGCACTGGCTGGGGTTCCATGTCCGGGGGGGCCGGGCACTGGCGGGGGTCCCATGCCCAGGGGGGTCGGGGCGCTGGCTGGGGGTCCCATGCCCAGGGGGGTCGGGCACTGGCCGGGGGTCCCATGCCCAGGGGGGTCGGGGCGCTGGCTGGGGGTCCCATGCCCAGGGGGGCCGGGCGCTGGCTGGGGTCTCATGCCCAAGGGTTTCGGGCACTGGCTGGGGTTCCATGTCCGGGGGGGCCGGGCGCTGGCTGGGGGTCCATGCCCAGGGGGGTCGGGCACTGGCGGGGGTCCCATGCCCAGGGGGGTCGGGGCGCTGGCTGGGGGTCCCATGCCCGGGGGGTCGGGCACTGGCCGGGGTCCCATGCCCAGGGGGGTCGGGGCGCTGGCTGGGGGTCCCATGCCCAGGGGGGCCAGGCGCTGGCTGGAGTCTCATGCCCAAGGGTTTCGGGCACTGGCTGGGGTTCCATGTCCGGGGGGGCCGGGCGCTGGCTGGGGGTCCCATGCCCAGGGGGGTCGGGCGCTGGCTGGGGGTCCCATGCCCAGGGGGGTCGGGCGCTGGCTGGGGTTCCATGTCCGGGGGGGTCGGGCGCTGGCCGGGGTCCCATGCCCAGGGGGGTCGGGGCACTGGCTGGGGTTCCATGTCCGGGGGGACCGGGCGCTGGCTGGGGGTCGCATGCCCAGGGGGGTCGGGCACTGGCTGCGTGTCCCATGCCCAGGGGGATCTGGGCACTGGCCGGGGGTCCCATGCCCAGGGAGGTCGGGGCGCTGGCTGGGGTCCCATGCCCAGGGGGGCCAGGCGCTGGCTGGGGTCTCATGCCCAAGGGTTTCGGGCACTGGCTGGGGTTCCATGTCCGGGGGGGCCGGGCGCTGGCTGGGGGTCCCATGCCCAGGGGGGTCGGGCGCTGGCCGGGGTCCCATGCCCAGGGGGGTCGGGGCACTGGCTGGGGTTCCATGTCCGGGGGGACCGGGCGCTGGCTGGGGGTCCCATGCCCAGGGGGGTCGGGCACTGGCTGCGTGTCCCATGCCCAGGGGGATCTGGGCACTGGCTGGGGGTCCCATGCCCAGGGAGGTCGGGGCGCTGGCTGGGGTCCCATGCCCGGGGGGTCGGGCGCTGGCTGGGGGTCCCATGCCCAGGGGGGCCGGGTGCTGGCTGGGGTCTCATGCCCAAGGGTTTCGGGCGCTGGCTGGGGGTCCCATGCCCAGGGGGGCCGGGTGCTGGCTGGGGTTTCATGCCCGGGGGGGCCGGGCGCTGGCTGGGGGTCCCATGCCCAGGGGGGCCGGGTGCTGGCTGGGGTCTCATGCCCAAGGGTTTCGGGCGCTGGCTGGGGGTCCCATGCCCAGGGGGGCCGGGTGCTGGCTGGGGTCTCATGCCCAAGGGTTTCGGGCACTGGCCGGGGGTCCCATGCCCAGGAAGGTCGGGGCGCTGGCTGGGGGTCCCATGCCCAGGGGGGTCGGGCACTGGCCGGGGTCCCATGCCCAGGGGGGTCGGGCGCTGGCCGGGGTCCCATGCCCAGGGAGGTCGGGGCGCTGGCTGGGGGTACCATGCCCAGGGGGGTCGGGCGCTGGCCGGGGTCCCATGCCCAGGGAGGTCGGGGCGCTGGCTGGGGGTCCCATGCCCAGGGGGGTCGGGCACTGGCCGGGGTCCCATGCCCAGGGGGGTCGGGCGCTGGCTGGGGGTACCATGCCCAGGGGGGTCGGGCGCTGGCCGGGGTCCCATGCCCAGGGGGTCGGGGCGCTGGCCGGGGTCCTGCCCCCCGGTGCTCTGGGCTGCCCCCAGCATCCCTAGACTCGGCCTGTTTGTCCCGACTCCCGGGCCCCAGGTCGCTGCGCCCCGAGCGCGGCCCCGGGCTGCGGGGACCGGGCTGCGCCCTGGGAGCCCGGCGGACGGTGCCTGGCGGAGCGGGGGGCGGCCAGCGAGCGGCGGCCCCGGCCGGGCTGGGTGGGGGGCAGGCGGGGGGCAGGTCCCTGGGCAGGAGCCGCCCCCCGCCCCGCCGCCTGGCAGCGCCGCAGACCCCAGCCCGGCTCCCGGCAGCGCCGCGAGGCTCCGCACAGGTGAGTGGGGGACCCGGCGCCCCGGAGTGGGGGTGCCGGACAGACGGCGGGGGCGGATAGACGCGGGGGGGCGGAAAGCCGGGGGGGGCCGGATAGGCGGGCAGGGGGTGCCGGACAGACGGGGGGCGCGGAAAGCCGGGGGGGTGCCGGACAGACGGGGGAGGGCGGACAGACGTGGGGGGCGGATAGACTGGCGGGGGGTGCCGGACAGACGGGGGGGGCGGAAAGCCGGGGGGGTGCCGGACAGACGGGGGAGGGCGGACAGACGTGGGGGGCGGATAGACGGGCGGGGGGTGCCGGACAGACGGGGGGGGCGGAAAGCCGGGGGGGTGCCGGACAGACGGGGGAGGGCGGACAGACGTGGGGGGCGGATAGGCGGGCAGGGGGTGCCGGACAGACGGGGGGCGCGGAAAGCCGGGGGGGTGCCGGACAGACGGGGGAGGGCGGACAGACGTGGGGGGCGGATAGACTGGCGGGGGGTGCCGGACAGACGGGGGGGGCGGAAAGCCGGGGGGGTGCCGGACAGACGGGGGAGGGCGGACAGACGTGGGGGGCGGATAGACGGGCGGGGGGTGCCGGACAGATGGGGGGGACGGACAGACGGGGGGGGCGGACAGATGGGGGGCGGATAGACGGGCGGGGGGTGCCGGACAGACGGGGGGGCGGACAGACGGGGGGTGCCGGACAGACGGGGGGGCGGACAGACGGGGGGGCGGATAGGCGGGCGGGGGGTGCCGGACAGACAGGGGGGGCGGACAGACGGGGGGGGGGCGGATAGGCGGGCGGGGGGTGCCGGACAGACGGGGGGGCGGACAGACGGGGGGGGCGGATAGGCGGGCGGGGGGCGCCGGACAGACGGGGGGCGGACAGACGGGGGGGGGCGGATAGGCGGGCGGGGGGTGCACGCGAGAGGTCCCCGGCGCTAGAACTCGGGGGAAGCGCGGGAGGCGCCCCAGAGCAGGGGGAGATGGAGGAGGGGAAGGGAGGGGGTGTGCCCCAGAAGCACGGGGGGGGGGGCTGTGGTGTGTGTGTGGGGGGGAAGGCTGGCAGTGGGGGGGTGGAGGAGGGAAGGGGAGGGGTTTGCCCCAGAAGCACACGGGGGGGGGCTGTGGTGGGGGGGGTGAAGGCTGACAGCAGGGGGAGATGGAGGAGGGGATGGGAGGGGGTGTGCCCCAGAAGCACGGGGGGGGCTGTGGTGTGTGTGTGGGGGGAAGGCTGGCAGTGGGGGGGGGTTGGAGGAGGGAAGGGGAGGGGTGTGCCCCAGAAGCACACGGGGGGGGCTGTGGTGGGGGGGGGTGAAGGCTGACAGCAGGGGGAGATGGAGGAGGGGATGGGAGGGGGTGTGCCCCAGAAGCACGGGGGGGGCTGTGGTGTGTGTGTGGGGGGGAAGGCTGGCAGTGGGGGGGGTGGAGGAGGGAAGGGTAGGGGTTTGCCCCAGAAGCACACGGGGGGGGCTGTGGTGTGTGTGGGGGGGTGAAGGCTGGCAGTAGGGGGGCATGGAGGAGGGGAGGGGGCCGGGTGTGCCCCAGCAGCCCCTCCATCTGCCCCAGGGGAAAGGCCCTCTGCTCAGGGCAGCTCCTTGTGGAGCAGCTTCCTAGAAAGTCGTTCTCCCCGCTAGCCCGGGGAGGTGCTGCCAGGTCCCCCCTTGGTCGTGCAGGGAGCCCTGAGTATCCTGGTTCCCCCAGCCAGGATGTGCCAAGGGACAACCTGGGGAGACCCAGGGGTGGTGGCCTGTGCCCTCCCTGTAACAGGAAAGGGGCAGAGCCGGCTCCTAGGCCGGCCCCTGGGGACCCGTGCTCAGCCCCACCTTCACCAGCTCGGGGCAGGGCTGCTCTGCGAACCCAGGTGTGCTCTGGCCCGCGAGCAGTGCGGACCCAGCAACGCGGCCTGCAGCCTTCGGGGCACAAGCCTGCTGCTAACCCGCGTCACAAACCCACATGCCGTGTCCGCTGCCCTGTGCCAAGAACACACCTGGCTCTGGTGTGGCCAGGCCCTGCCAGGTCAGCATGGGCGGGCAGGCCTCTGCCCCTCGCCCTGAACAGCCTCGCCCTGGCAGCCGCTGCAGCCCAGGGGTGTGGGGTGGGGGTCGCTGTGTTTCCCGGACACTTCCAGCCCCCAGAGAGGATGTGGTGTGGATGGCACTGTGGGGCTGAGGGCCAGGACCCAGGGAGAGGGCTCCCTGCTGGGGGAGCTGCCCAGGGGAGCCTGCTCGCTGCGGGGCCGTGCAGTGCGCTGGGACCTGGGGCTGGGCCTACCGACGGGAGCTGGGCTCTCAGACCTGCCCCCCCTCAGGGGCCAGGGGGTGCAGCCCAGGAGCCTCCCTCCCCCCCTTTGTTCCCACCTCCCTGTATCCCGGCTGCCTGGCTCTAGGGCTGATCAGTCAGAGCTGCTGCAGCTCCGACGCCCTTCCCCTCGGGATCCTGCTCCAGCCGCCTTCTGCGGGGCCAGGGGTCTGCCGCCGTGGGGGCACAGCGGCACCCAGGCAGCTGAGTGGATGGCACACCACGGCCTGCCGCCCTCCCCAGCCCCCAATGTTGAGACAGCGTGGGCTAGTGGGCAGGGCTGGGGCCAGGGACTCCTGGGTCCTCTCCCCAGCCCTGCCACTGCCTCCCTCAGCAGCCCCTCCTGCGGGAGAGAGGGAGCAGCCAGCGTCTGGGAGGGCTGGGAAGGGGCCTGGTGTTCAGGGTGGTGGGCAGGGTGAAGCCACCTAGCCGTCCCCCTCCCCGGCCCCTCGGGGCCCCTCTGCAGGGAGGGAGACAAACCATGACAGCTCATTGCTTTCCCTCGAGGGGCCGGCTGCTGCAGAGCCTAGGAGTCAGGCTGAACCAGGAGAAACCTGCCCCGAATCCACCCCGGGGCGCTCACTGATGCTCCCGCGCCTTCCCAGCACTCCCTGCTCTCCCCCGTCGCGGAGGCAGGACACAGCGCTCGGCTGAGGGGGGTCGGATTCTGAAGCTGCTTCCGCAGTTCTCTTGGCCCTGGAGAGTGAACCCAGCTCCTTGGTGAGGCCCCCTGGCTCCCCAGGGCCCCCCGGCTGCCTGGATGGCCCCCAGCTCCAGCACCAACAGCTCTGAGCCCTTGGGTGCTGCGGCCAGCGACTGCCTGGGGTACCTGACTGCTCAGAACCACTTGGCCAGGAACAGCACTGTGGGGGCCCACGCGACCCAGCCAGACCCCCAGCTCCTCCTGATCGGCGCCCAGCAGCAGGAGCCCGACTACGTGGCCATCCCCGTCACCGTCTTCTACAGCCTGCTCTTCGTCTTCGGGCTCCTGGCCAACGGGCTGAGCCTGCTGACGCTGCTGCGGAGCGGGCGCCTGAGGGCGAGCGCCGTGCGCTTCTACCTGCTGAGCCTGGCCACGGCCGACGTGCTGATGCTGCTCACCGTGCCGGGGACCCTGCACTGCTACTTCTGGCAGACTACCCCTGGGCCCCGAGCGACGCCGTCTGCAAGCTCTGCTTCATGGCCCGGCACCACCACCAGCTGGACCATCGTCGCCTTCACCGCGGAGCGCTACGCGGCCATCTGCCACCCCATGTGGGCCATGGCCGGCCTGCGGCGGTCCCGCATGGCCTACCTGCTGGCCCTCATTTGGCTGCTGGCCCTCCTGAGCTCGGCGCCCCTCGCCGTGGTCTACGGGAAGGCGTCAGCCTGCATCCTGGACTACACCTCCACCCGCCGGGAGAAGAGTGTCTTCCTCTCCACTGTCTGCGAGATGCTGGAGCCCGAGCCGTACGTCATCTACAAGAGCATCATCGAAGCGCGCAGTGTCCTCTGCTTCCTGCTCCCCCTGGCCGCCATCGTCACCTTCCACCTCCTCATCTTCCGCCACCTCAGCCAGACCCGCCGGCAGCGGGAGGAGATGGGCCTGACCCACCCCTGCTCAGGGGGCTTCTCTGCACAGGTCCACCAGCCCCCCATCGGAGAGGAAGGCCCGGCACCTCATGGGTGAGTGACAGCCTCTGAACGGCGCTCAGTGTTTCCCCAGCGCCTTCTGGCCCAGGGCCCTGCAGCACTTCCCTGGGGCAGGGCATGTCTTCAGCCCATTTCACAGGTGGGGAGGCTGGGGGGGGGGCCGCGGAAAGACCCCACGCTTCCAGACGTGGCCTCTCATCCCCAGTGACAAGTTCTAAGAGGCCACCTCTGAACACCTGGGGCCTGATACTTAGAGCTGCCGCATACCCGGAGCCCCCGGTCAGGATGCATGCTCGGCACCTCTGAAAGTCGGGCCCCAGCTGGCTCAGACCGAGCCCCAAACTCAGAGGCCACTTTCAGAATATCTGGGCCTAAGTGACTTGTCCAAGTCACAGGAGTCAGTGGCAGACCCGGGGCTCGATCCAATGTATTATCACACCCACGTACACAGAGCAGCGTCACATCCTGCTTGTTTTATCACATCGTGTACTGCCCCACGCACTGCACCTGGGGCGGTCCAGTGGACCTGGGCCTGGGGTGGTCTGGTGCACCCGGAGCGGTTCAGCGCGGCTGGGGCAGTCCAGTGAGGCTGGGATGGTCCAGTGGGCCTGGGGCAATGTGGGGGGCCTGGGAGGGTATCCTGCACCTCCTCCAGCCCCTTTGAAAAGCTAAACCATACTTTGAGACTCGTTTTAATCAGTAAAATAAATAATTTGTATTAACGAACTGGAGGGGTGAAAAGCTGCATAAATCCGACTGCCACATCCAATATCCAGGGTGCACCTAGGAGTTAACCAGCCCCCGTGCAGGGAGAGAACGTCAAGCCAATACATGCTCCTAGCAGAGTCATCCTGACAGCGTCAGCTGCTGATGCACCGGTCCCATCTGCCCCGCAGGAAGTGCAATCCTGACACGGCTGTTCTTGGTGTTGTGGCATGAACAGCGCAGGCCTCATTCGGGATCAGGCCCACTGGACCTGGCTCTGTGTGGTACAGACACACAGGGAGACGTGCTCCCTGCCCCAGGAGCTCACAGTCCACATGCAAAGCCCAGTGTAACCTATGCTATGGCACTGTGACCAGCACCTCCGGAACAAACAGACCGTCCTGTCTCCACTGTTCCTCAGACCCCTCCAGAAGGCTGAGCAGATGCCTCTGACTCCTTCCAGCCGCGCGTTCCGTTCCCGGGTTCTGCTCCACAGGTGGCTGGCTCGCTCAGCGCCCTGGCCTGGCGGGATGCTGGCCGCTAGTGGGGATTGCCAGTTCCCTCAAGCTCCCTTTGCAGGAAAGAATTCCTGCAGCCACGAATGGAGTCGGTCCCAGTGGCAGGCAGCCTCTGTGCCGAGCACAGTGAACACTCTCTATGCAAATCTCCCTTGTTGGTGGGCTCATCCCTCCTGGGGGCTGGAGCTGAGCCAAACCACAGGGTTCAGTCCCAACCTATCTACTTCCCTCATGGCCTGGCCCGGCCCCATCCATAACCAAGGCCCTGTGGCTCGTTCAGCATGCTGGACCTAAATTATTCGATAGGGACCCTGGAATCGCTTGGCAGGCACCAGAATTCAGTGGCTGTGCTCCCCCAGCCCTCTCTCCCTTACTGCCCCCTTCTGCCCAGTCCAGTGCAATCCGTACAGCTGGTTAATCAATCATTCATTGTATGCTGCCCCAGGATTTTCATTGTGCTGCAGGTTTCTGTGTGGTGGTGAGCAACGGCACTGTAGCAACTGGGACGGGCAGGCAGAGATCTGGGGTAGCTGGGCACGGCTGCTGGGGCATTCGGCACCGAGGGAAGTTGTGAGAGTTGATTTGGGGGGTTGGCGCACAGGAGGCAGCTGAGGATCGCAGCGCTGGGAGGGGCTGCATCTCCCCATCCCGCCCTCAGCTGGGCAGGGCAAGAGGAGGAAGGCTGAATTCCTCATTCCCCATCCCAGGAAACATTGACTGCAGCTCATGGCCCCTGAGCTCGTATCAGAACATAAGAATGGCCAGACTGCATCAGGCCAATGGTCCATCGAGCCCAGTGTCCTGTTTCACAGTGATCGGTGCCGGACGCTTCCGAGGAAATGAACAGAACAGGCCAATTATCGAGTGATCCATCCCCTGTCGTCCACTCCCAGCTTCTGGCAAACAGGGTCTTGGGGTTGTGTCCCTGGCCATCTTTGCTAATAGCCATTGATGAACCTGTCCTCCGGGAACTGATCTAGTTATTTTTTAACCTAGTTCCACTTTTGGCCTTCACAGTATCCCCTTGCAATGAGTTCCCCAGGCTGACTGTGCTTTGTGCATATATATATATATGCTTTGCAAATACTTCTTTGCGTGTGTTTTCTTTAAACCTGCTAGCTGTTAATTTCATTGAGTGATCTCTGACTCGTGTGTTATGTGAAGGGGTAAATAACACTTCCCTGCTCACTTCCTCCACATCAGTCATGTTGAACAGTGCCAGTCTTTTTAATCTTTTCTTGTATGGAAGCTGTTCCATACCCTGATCATGTTTGTTCCCCTTCTCTGTACTTTTCCCAATTCTAATATATCTTTTTAGAGATAGAGCCACCAGAACTGCCTTCACGGTGTGGGCGTGCCATAGATTTATAGAGAGGCATGATGATATTTTCTTTGTTATTATCTATCCCTTTCCTAATGGTTCCTAACATTCGGTTAGGTTGTTTGACAGCCACTGCACATTGAGTGGATGTTTTCATAGACTTAGCCATGGCAACTCCAAGATCTTTCTTGAGTGGGAACAGCTAATTTAGACCCCATCATTGAGTATGTACAGTTGGGATGATGTTTTCCAATGTGCATTACTTTGCATTTATCAACACTGAATTTCATCTGCTATTTTGTGGCCCAGTCACCCAGGTTTATGAGATCCCTTTGTAACTCTTCACAATCAGTTTAGAATTTAACTATATGAGTAATTTTGTATCATCTGCAAATTTTGTCACCTCACTCTTCACCCCCTTTTCCAGATCTTTTATGAATAGGTGGAACAGCACTAGTCCCTGTACAGATCCTTGGGGACTCTTTCCCCCACATTTTTCCATTGTGAAAACTGACCATTTATTCCTACCCTTTGTTTCCTGTCTTTTAACCGGTCACTGATCCTTGGGCGGTACCTTCCCTCTTATCCCATGACTCCTTAATTTGCTTAGGAGCCTTCGGTCAGGGACCTTGCCAAAGGTTTTCTGAAAGTCTAAGTACACTATATCTAGGGCCCTACCAAATTCATGGTCCATTTTGGCCAATTTCACTGTCATAGGATTCAAAAAATCGTATATTTCGTGATTTCAGCTATTTACATCTGAAATTTCACAGTGTTGTAATTGTCGGGGTCCTGACCCAAAAAGGAGTGGGGGGGTGGCAAGGTTATTGTAGGGGGGGTTGCGGTTCTACCACCCTTCTTCTGCCCTGCTGCTGGCGCTGGTGCTGCTTTCAGAGCTGGGCAGCTGGAGAGGGGCGGCTGCTGCTGGCCGGGAGCCCCGCTCTGAAGGCAGAGCCCCGCCAGCAGGAGCCCAGAAGTAAGGGTGGCCTGGTCTGGTATTCACAAAAAGAAAAGGAGGACGAGTGGCACCTTAGAGACTAACCAATTTATTTGAGCATCAGCTTTCGTGAGCTACAGCTCACTTCATCGGATGCATTCAGTGGCCACATCGGATGCAGTGAGCTGTAGCTCACGAAAGCTGATGCTCAAATAAATTGGTTAGTCTCTAAGGTGCCACTCGTCCTCCTTTTCTTCTTGCGAATACAGACTAACACGGCTGCTACTCTGAGAGCTGGTCTGGTATTGCCACCCTTACTTAACATAACAGTCCAGAGTCCAGTCAGCAGGCAATGGGATGGGTTTACTGGGGCCAAACAAGCATGTTCCAAAGCCCTTCACACAGTCGTGCTATCGCTATACGCTGATAGAGTTTTCCTCTTTCGCTCCCCCAGCTGGTTTTCTAGTCGCTGCTGGAACCCCCTCCTTCTCCTGACCCCAGCTCCCCACACCGACAGAGCTCCCTCTTCCCCCTCCCTCTTCTTGGCAAACTGAATTATATTTGCAGTGCCCCTCCCCTGGTACCACCCTTCCAGTGTATGGTCCTGTTCCGTTCTGGGGGTCTGGGGGTGATGGGACACCTCTTTTGTATCTGGTGGGAGAGGTAAGGAGCGGGGTTACTTGTGTCCAGGGTCACTTTTTTGCAGACTTTGCATCTTCTCTTAACACCTTCCTGCTGCTCGATTAGCCCCTTATCTTCTCTTGTTACTGAAAGGTGCAGCCTTGTGCTTTCCTTTACATTCTCTTGCTTGCTTATTTAGCTTGTTTAAAAGCAAGGACAGAAGCAAGATTATTATTGTTTAGTTTTTATTTTATTTACTTTACATTCTTCTAACGATCAGCAGTGAGATGGTTGAGTGTGGAGGGTTAAAATCTCAAGGAACCCCTCAAGATGAAATCCAGTAAACATAAAAAACATTTTAAGAGTAATCTCTCTGCCCATTAGCACTTGGCTGATTTCTGCCGATTTACATCCCATTTTCCTACTTCTAAAATGTTTTTCTCTTCCCTGTTTCTACATGACATAGTGACACTACCTATACAGAAAGCATTGTCACATGTACAAAAGAAATACTGAAAAAACAGGGAAATTAAACCATCTTTCTGATCTCTCTGTTATAGTGAGCTGAGGTGTTAACTGCGACAAGAGCAGGTTAAAAATATTCAAGTGGAAATGTGATTTTGAAGTTCGTCGTGATAAACAAGGTGTAATTTTTCTCTTCCAGAGCTGTGGTTTCAGGCTCTTTGCAGACTCAGGCAGGTGTCACTGTGTTGGTCACAGTTGGGTCACGTTTTGAAAGTTTACTTTGAAACCAAAAGGGCAGAGAGAGACATTTTTTTAATGAAATCTGAGTTTGTGGGTGCAACTGTGCATCAGGTTCTAAAAGAGGGACAATGATATGGTCATCTCCATGGTTGCATAATCCCATTATGCAAGGAGCCCTGTGCTATGCGGCTGGGCATTAATCTCTCTCCTCTCTTCCATGCAGGTGCTGTGGTGGCTGCGTTTTTCTTTTGCAACTTCCCTGACACGGCGTCATCCCTGATGCACGTTTACATTCACAGCTGGAGCACCAGCATCCTGGTGCTCTACACCTGGCTGAAGACCTACCTCTCACTGCCTCTCTGGTACCTCAACAGTGCCCTGGACCCCCTCCTCTTCTGCATCTCCTCAGCCTCCTTCCGCAACGCCTGCCATGAGAGCCTCCCCCCACTCCTGCCCTGGATCAGTAAGAAACTGCAAGGCTCCTGTGTCAGGTCGGGAGGGCAAGTGCCCAGGACTGGAAGATCTTTGTGGACCTTAAATTCCATGAAAGGGGAGCAAAGCAAATCCTCCAGAGATTCTCAGCCCAGTGAGCCACAGCTCCTTTCCTGTGGGAAGAGAGCGGGCCCATGAGCCTTGCCCAGTGGAAACACAGCCTGTGCACAACAGAGAAAGCCATGCATTATTCACAATGTCCTGGCACAATTGTGTGAGAGATACCCTGGTGCACATGCATTTGTGCTTGCACACTTTCCCCTCCTCCCAGGTGCTAGGGGACCAAGTGGAGGCTTACTGCAGCAGGATTGCAGCTGGTGTAACAGCTGACTAGCTAGCAGTTCCGCTGTTCCGTTGTTGCTCTTGTGTGGAAATCTGTTGCTGAGTTGTTTGCGGCGTGTTTGCTGTTGTGAGGCGTTTCAGTCACTATTGTGGTGCATGGCTCAGTCTGTGTGACACAGTGTAGGCTTTAGAGTAGCAGCCGTGTTAGTCTGTATCTGCAAAAAGAACAGGAGGACTTGTGGCACCTTCGAGACTAACCAATTTATTTGAGCATAAGCTTTCATGAAAGCTTATGCTCAAATAAATTGGTTAGTCTCTAAGGTGCCACAAGTTCTCCTGTTCTTAGTGTAGGCTTTGTACCTGCTTGAAATCTAGTTGTGTATTCTCTGGGCGGGCTAATATTTTGGAGGGCTATTGCAACAGGAGATAGGGACAGGTGGAGGGCAATGGCTCCCTCCTTCTCCAGTTAGGGTTTCCCCCAACCTCAGTTTGATCAGGTTTCCTTTGTTCCAAGAATGGATGCAAGATACTGATACGAATCCCAAAATCCTTTGGGACATGGAGTCAACTCCCCAAAATACCACAGAATCCCAGAGCAAACCCTGAGCTCCTTATGGTGCTATCTCCCGGTCCTTACTCAGACACAACTCCCACTGGAGCCTGGAGCCGGTATTTCCATGAAGGAGAGAATGGATCCAAAACCCTGGGTATACAATGGCAAGCTGGGCCTGGAGTCTCTGGCATGGTCCCTGGATTCTGCATGGCTGTGAGGCAGCAGTTGGGAAATTTGGCAGGAGCTTAATTTTAATTAAAAAGAGAGTTTTTAAATTAAATCTGAAAGTGCACAATCCAATCAGCAGTGTCCTCTGAGTTATTCTGATATTACATTCCATTTATTTGATGCTGTCCAACACTTTAGATGTTGGTAGTGAGAATATGTAACTCATTGGAGTGGCCAAGGGAGCTGCATGTGCATTTGAGAGAGACACACGAACACTGGGGCTTTTGGCATGAGGGTAGTAAGGAGGCAGCTGGACATGGTGAGACTGCACATTAGCTAAAAGATCGGCAGTGAAATAGTTAAACATATTGACATTTAAATAGTCTTTGGCATTAACACCCCATGTGATGATGGAGCAGCCCACCTTTCTCGGAGCCAGTCTTTCAGGCTGCCTGCTGCTTCTTGACCAAAACACTGCTTCACTTCACGTGGCCCATGTTTTCAAGATTACCTGTACAACCAGAAGAGACCTTGAGACATCATTGTTGGAAATGCAGGCTGAGATTGAGGAACACAGTTCTGTGGCAGGGATGGATTCTGTGGCAAATCCTATGGGCACAGAATACAAGGTCATATCCACAAGACAGAGTACAAGGTCATATCCACTGTGAATTTTTTTTTTTTTTTTTTTGCTTAATATCGTAGCTGACTCGGGTCAGAGGTTAGACTTTAATGGGGGTTTCCCTGAGTGAGGACTGAGAAAAAAGGCAAGATCTTATCAGGATCTGGCCTCATAAAAGAGTTGTGTCTGTCTGTATTGAAGGCTGTACATCAGAATACCAGCTTCTTGTTGCGTGTCACGCTACTGCTTCGGCAGCCCCAAATCAGGTTTGTTTCTTTCTGGCATAATGCATTGCAAACTGCTGCTTAATTCTCTGCCCACTCTCCTCATTCACTGTCTTCCTCATCCGTCTGCTCCTTACTCCTAGGTTTCTCTTTCCCAGATGGTTTTATTTTCCCAGATGCATCAGCTGCATTTATCCAAGTTGAATCTCATCTGTAATTCCCTGCCAATATTTCTAACATACATGACCTTTTGTATAATTTCTCTGTCCTCGCTGGCGGATGCAGCTTCTCTTAGTTTTGTATCATCTGGAGATTTTGTCGCGACCTGCTCCCTTTTTCAGCTCATTTAATAAATAAGAAAAGATGAGACCTACCACCCCACCACGAAGCACCTCACCAGACCCACCTCCAAGTCAGTCCATATGCCATGGTCATTTTGTGGCTCTATTATTGTTAGTTATTTGTAGAGCAGTTTCTAGTCTATGTGACCATGCTCCTATCCGAGACAGCTGGAATTCTATCGTTTAATATGATTTTGTGAATCACCGTATCCGGTGCTTTATTAAGGCCAGAAAACTGCTGTGTTCTTTGTCCAAAGATGGTCAATTCTGTCAAAAAAAAAAAAAACAACCCAGGTTTTTGGCATGACTTGCTCTTCCTACACCTCCAGTGTTGTTGATTGCTCATGTTCTGTCAGGCTCTAGGAGCCCAGTTTGTAAAGGTGGTGAGGTTTTATGGATCACTGAATCCAGCTGGTGATGTGGATGCTCAGCACCTCTGAAAATCAGGCCTTAAATGTTGCAAGCCAGATTATCCCCCTGAAAACTGCATAGCAGGATCTCTCCACATGCAGACCTCTGCCTGCTTAGGTGGACGTTTGTATGTGTGTTGTCTCTGTGGCACGTTCCTCCCCTTCCCCTGCACAGGAGCTGTGCAAGTTGGGAGGGAGTGGATTCTGGCTGGGCACCTTCCCTCAAGTCATGGAGGTAACCAACATGAGCTAAGGGGACCCCGGAGTGAAGGACCTGGTTTCCTCAGCAGGGGAACCAAGCCACCACGGCAGGAATTCTAAAGGCACTCGGTGAGTTCCAGCTCCCTCTCTGCCCTCCCCTACATCACGCACCAGTGGTTCTCAAACCTTTTTTTTCGCGAACCACTTGAAAATTGCTGAGGGTCTCAGCGGACCACTTAATGATCTTTCCAAATGTTGTTTGTACCCTTAGCTGTTGTAAAGTGCAGCCACAGCCCTGGAGCTGGGGAAAGTCGTCTCTTTCTCTGGCTGCCAGAGCCCAGCATGTCCAAAATTTCCCCCACCCCCTCTTCTCACCCCACTGCCCCCTATTCCCCCAAGGCCACCTTACATGTGCATCTTCTCCAGGGTCCAGACCTAATTAGTGGAGCCATGCCTGTGCGGCTCCACTAATTAGGTGGGTGGCCCTTTGTTCTCTTGTGTGCAGCCGCCCAGGTGGGCACCTCAGAGGGAACTGTCCACGGACCTCCTGAATGGAGCTCGCGGACCACAGTCTGAGAACCTCTGACGTAGGCTAATGGGAGAATGGGTCCCACAGTGACTTCTCCTCTTACTGCCGACCCCTGGTTTGACTTAGGTAGGAGTTATCCTCCCCGGCCAGACTCGCCCCTCAGTTGCTCAGTGAACTGGGAATGACGTCAGGCCAGGCTGGGCTCTGCTGCACCCGTGTAAATCCAGACTAACTGGCTTGACGTCAGTGGAACCAGGTGTAACAGCCGGGGTGGCCCCAGCAGAACGGAGCGGGGGGCCGGGGGTACGAGCGGTGTCTCAGATCTGCCTCGGACTGTTCCGCCCTGTAGTGTGGGCAAGCCCTTCCCCCTGTGCGGCCCCTGGCTGTGCAACGGGGACAAGGACCCCGACCCCCTTTGGAGGGGCCCTGGCCTGCCCATGTGCTGAGGGCTGCAGCGAGGGGGGGACCTGAGGTACCCCCCTGCCCCTGGCCACACAGAGGGGCTGCCACGTCCCCACTGCCTCGGCCTGTGCCAGCCCGGGCAGCGTTGGCAGCTGGGGAACCCCTGCCCGCACCCCCCCCACACGCAGGGGCTGCTCCACCCCCACCCCCGCGGCTTCCCCGCCCTGGGGCGTGTCCTCAGCCTGGGGGCGGGGCCTGCTGATCCCCCTCCCACTCAGGAAAACTACAACCCCCAGGACCCTTTGCGCACCCGGCGGCCCCCTCCCGGCCAGCGCGCGGGTCGTCTGTTGACTATTCGAACCGGCCAATGGCGGCCCCGCCCTTTGGGGGCCCCGCCCCGGGACGGCGCTCGCTCCAGCCAATCGCTTTGCAGGGGCTGGGGCGCGGAGGGCCAATGGGGAAGCGGAGCGGCAGGTATGAGATGGCGGCGGGGAGCCGAGGAGCCGCTGCGCGCCGGGGTGGCAGGTAGGTGCGCGGCCGGGGGGTCCGACCCGACCCGACCCGACCCCACCCGACCCCACCCCACCCCACGCGCCTCGGCCTCGGCCTCGGCCTCGGCCTCTGGCTGGCTCCGGCGGGGGCCTGAGGGAGACCCGGGGCCGGGGGGGCCGGAAGGGAGAACGCTGCTGGGGGCGAACCGCCCCGCCCCCCCGGCGCCGGTTGGCGGGGCGCGAGCAGGCCGCGGCTCCTGCGCTGCCCCCCCCCCCGCCCCCCCCCCCCAGTGTGTCCCCGCCGCAGCCGGTTCGGCGCCCGCCGCAAGCCCAGCCGGCGGCCTCGGGGCACCTCGGAGACGAGCCCGCCTGTTGGCGCCTAAGCTGCCCCGGCGCCCGCCCCGCGACATGCCGCCCCCCCCCCCGCACTTGAAAGACAAAAAGTTTTGCAAATGGCCGTGTGACAAAGCGAACTCCAGCTCAGCGAGCGGGTGGTATTTTGTCAACAACGGGGCCAATAAGGAGCATTTACACATGCTGACTTTTAGTGACAAGGCCGTGTGGACACAGCCTTGTCGCTAAAAGCTGCGTGGTGTAGACACGCCCTCTGAATAGATCTTCCAAACTTGAAGAGCTCTGTGGCGCTTGAAAGCTTGTCTCTCTTGCTGGCACACATTAGTCCACCAAAACAGTGGTTCTTAACCAGGAGTCCGGAGAGGTCTTCCAGAGGGTACATCAACGCCTCTAGATATTTGCCTAGTTTTACAACAGGCTACATAAAACACTAATGAAGTCAGTACAAACTCAAATTTCATACTGACAATGGCTTGTTTATACTGCTCTATATGCTGAAATGTAAGTACAATATTTACATTCCAAACAATTTATTTTATAATTGCATGGTAAAAATGAGAATCGACCATTATTCAGTAATAGCGTGCTGTGCCTCTTTTGTGTTTCAATGTCTGATATGGTAAGCAAGTTGTTTTTAAGTGAGGTGATGCTTTGGGTACGCAAGACAAAGCAGACTCCTCAAATGGGTAGAGTAGTCTGTAAGGGCTGAGAACCACTGCAATAAAAGATCCACTCACCCACCTGGTCTCTAATATCCTGAGACCAATACGGCTACACTAACCCTGTGTACAAATGCCTACTAAGAGACCACCTCTGCCCCAGAGAGCTCACAGTCTAAACAGCCAAACCAAAAGAGGGAAGTACAAGTGCAATACCTATTTGAGAGGAAAACTGAGGCAAATGGAGTTGAGGTGAGTGTGTGGGTCTGCAGGAAGCTTGTGGCAGAGCTCCTGCCTCCTGGTTCAGTGCATCTTGTCTCTCTGAAAATGCCTTATCTGAGGGCAATCTTGCTATCATTCACCCCTCTACCCCCCACCCTGGGCAGTGACACTTGCTTAAAATCTAGCATGGAGACAGACTTACTTAAAAAAAAAAAAACCAAACAAAAAACCCACAACACATTCCTGTCCTGTTGGGCAACCCTCCAGACCCAAGCTCCAGCAGGGTTCTTTCTGCAGTTATTTCTATGACTGCATGTAACACCCCCTCCTGTTCTTATCCAGGGCTTTGTTGGGCTCGGACAGCAGGATCCTTGTTCTTCTACACTCCAGTACATTGTCTGGTCGGAAGAGGGGGTGGGGTAGCATTACTTGCCCACACAATCCAAAGCAGCATCTAGGTGCCTCCGTCTACCAGCCTAGCCAGTGTCCTTGTTCTAGTGATCATGTGCATGGCACTGTGTAAAATGTCACCCCACATTTGAACTGGGGTATGTCTTTGTGTCCAGAGGTGCCAATCAGGAATTGATTCCTCATTGAGCTGGGCACTGTGTGCAGGAAATAACAAGCCCCTGCCCCCAAATAGCTTACAGTGTAAGCCAGAGGGTTCCCAAAGTGTGGGGTGCAACCTCTCTAGGGAGGCATGGAGGAGTGTCGGGGGGTGCAGCCCAAGAAACCCTGCCCAGGGGTGGGGAGGGAGCGCCATGAAGCCCTCCCTGCTCTGATCCTGCCTCCAGCTGCATCCCTGGTCCCGGCCTTGGTGCGGTTCTACTCCAATCCCCACACTAGCCGCTGGTCGTGGCTCCATTCCCTAACTGGGACCAATGCTGGGAGCAAAGCCGGGAGCGGAGCTGCACCTGGCTGCAGCTCTGCTCCCGCTCCAGCCTCGGCCCCTGGCTGTGGCACCTCTCCCGGCCACAAACCTGGCCTTAGCCTTAACCACCTTACTGCTGTTCCTCCTCTTTCTCTTCTTCCCTCCTCCCCCCACTGCCCCGGTGTGGGGACACAGACAAGTAAGGGCGGGGGGGGGGGTTAGGGAAAGCTCATCTAAGTGTATAACCAGTGGAGAAAACAAAGGGGGGGGCAGATTGGCACTGAAATGGCTCTTTGATGTATTAAGTAGCAGTCACACTGAAGTCCACCAAGTCTTGATGATGTGACACATTTGGCCCCCATTGCTCCTTTCCTGGCCATAGCTGGTGTTGGACACTTCTCCCTCCTCAGCAAATAGCGTGCGCGCGCGCGCGCGCTCTCTCTCTCTCTCTCTCTCTCTCTCTCTCTCTATATATATATATATTTTTTTAGCAGGTTCATGCAGCTTTCTCTTAGTTACTTTAGAACCTATTCTCCTTTAGTTCTTTCTCTCACCTCTGGCTCTGGGACTTTGGCTTCTGGAGATAGGTCCATTTGCCTGCGTCACTCCCATTCTGTTGCTTTCAGGCATTGTGCTTTCTGTGAGGCCCTTGCATAGAGCCAGCAAGCACACATCCTGGTTAAATTGCAGAACTGAACCAAACTTGCATAAAATTACTCTCTAAACTGTTCACAGTGCCCCTTCTCTGTTCCATACAGAGTTCTGTTCTCCATAATCCAAGCTGTCTGTATGAATCAGTGTGGGGGAAGTAACTGGGAGAAAGACAGGTTTCAGAGCAGCAGCCCTGTTAGTCTGTATCCGCAAAAAGAACAGGAGGACTTGTGCACCCTAGAGACGAACACATTTATTTGAGGTTTTGGCTTTCATTTTGTTTTTCAACACAAGTGTTGGCTTCTCCCACAGGGGGTGTTGCAGCCCCATCACCCTGTGGGGCAGGGCAGCAAATCCTCTTGGTCACCACCATATAAGTGGCATCTGACAGGTAACACATGCATCCGATGAGGTGAGCTGTAGCCCACAAGAGCTGATGCTCCAATAACCTTGTTAGTCTCTTAGGTGCCACGCACCCCCTGTTCTGTTTGGGGAGAACGATGGAGGCTATTGCAGCCCATCCAGCTGTTTGTTTCAAAGGCTTATGGCCTGGTGGGATCCTCCGCCTCTGTGGGCTGCAGCTTTTCTCAGGACGACGCTATTTTATTATCTGCACTTGGCAGGAAAGTTGCATCCTTCTCTTCCTGATGCAGAGCCCTTGCTCCAGTGCTCCTGGCCTTTCCCACCTCCTGGTTGGGTGAGAGCAGTGTGCACTACGTGGGGGCGTTCTCCTCACACCATTCAGAAATGGCAGTTCATGCAGAATGAGGCAGGCTGCTCACTAAGAGCACAGCACAGGGGTAATTGGCTGCCAGCCCTCTCCCAAGAGACGTTTTAATGGGTTTGCCTTTGGCTTCCCAGCAAGACCTCCCCTCTCTCCCTGTGTAATGACATGGCAGGTGTGATCCTCTGAGGCAGGAAGTTCTGGGTGGCTCTGGACCTGGCTTCTCCCCCGGGTTTGCCAGAGCTCAGCTTTGATCCTGACATTATTCTGCTTTGTTGTGGAGACTTCTCAACATTTCGCGGGTGGGGTTGGTACTCTGCAGGGGACAGCTGGGTTATGGGCTGGCTCATGCTTTAGGGTGGGAGAGGCGCTTTGAGGAGGACCCTCCTTAGACTCACTTCTGTCTGGAACTTTTTTAACATGTTTGATTTAATGTGTGTAATTTACTTTTGTAAAAGTGCTGAGGGGATTATTGATAGTGCAGGAATCTCAGTCAGTGCTCCCTGGGCTTGGTTGAGTACATGGAAGAGAAATCTGATGCATCCCTCTGGTCGTGGTTCAGTCACAAAATACATGTTTCAGGGTGGGGGGACTCCCCCACCAATTTCCAGATTCTGAGGAACAGCTTTTTTTCCCCCTGACATCAACTGCCTTGCGTCCATACAAGTTATTTTTTGATTTATCTCTTGTCTTATCCTGCTTTAATCCTCTTTGCAAGCGGCATAACACTAGTCGGGAATGAGTATATATTCTGGTATATGGTTCATGTGGATACATCCCCATTTTGAATTAACTACCTCACTTCAAGCTGTCCTCCCACTGCTATCCCACTCTGTAGTACTTTATACCTAGACTAGCCCGTCTGTTTACCCATGTGCCCTCCACTGCTCCAGGGTCCTCTTGTCCGGATGTCACCTGCCTATTTAAATGCTGTTTGCAGTGGTGTTGTAGCCACATTGATCTCAAGAAATGAGAGATACAAGCTAGGTAAGGTAATATCTTTTATTGGACCAACTTCTTTTGGTGTTTGGTTGAAGGTCCAAACTTTCAGGTTCTAAAGTTTGTACTTTCCACCAACAGGAGTTGGTCCAATAAAAGATATTTCCTTACCTACCTTGTCTCTGTCTCTCTCCTCTCTCTTTAATTGCTAGCATATGGCCAGGTATGCCCCTTTGTGATTCTACCCCTTGGTAAGTTCACATACCTGAAGTCCATTCTAGCAGCCATGCCTGTATTTCTGTGTGGTCCTGTCTGGAGGGCCTGGGTGTCTTTGCCCTCTGGGGAGAGGAGCATGTCAACCCCCATCTTAACAGCCCTTACCAGGATGTGGATATCTACAAGTGGCTATTGGAACAATTGTGGGAAAAGGGGCACTCCTGGGACGCACCCCTGTGCCCACCAAAGCTCAAGCAGAACTATGAAAACGGGACCAAAAGAGGGACCAAAACAAGCCCATCAGTAATGCTCCTGCTACATGTGCATATTCAGAGGAGCTGGATTGGATTTTTGCCAGGTCACCGCAGAATCCTGCTATGTTGTGGCTGTTTAGAACTGGCCACAGACCCTGTGAAGAAATTTCCCCAGACAGCTACGATATTTTCAGCACACCTGAGCCAGAGACCCATGAAGAGACACTCCCTGAGACCCAGGTGGATTGCTAGCCGCACACTACTGGGAAGGAAACCTCTACCAGTAAGTATTCCATGTTGCGTTACAATAAACTGTCTGGGTACTGACTGTATAGGAGGATTTAAGTAACTTTGTTCCAGGGACTGCTAGATGCTGCCTTGTTGTCCAGATACCAGTAGTCATAGAATCATAGGACTGGAAGTGACCTTGAGAGGTCATCTAGTCCAGTCCCCTGCACTCGTGGCAGGACTAAGTATTATCCAGACCATTTCTGACAGGTGTTTGTCTAGCCTGCTCTTAAAAATCTCCAATGACGGAGATTCCACAGCCTCAGGCAATTTATTCCAGTGCTTAACCACCCTGAGAGTTAGGAATTTTTTTCCTAATGTCCAACCTAAACCTCCCTTGCTGCAATTTAAGCCCATTGCTTCTTGCCCTATCCTCAGGGGTTAACAAGAACAATTTACCTCCTTGGAACAATCTTTTATGTACTTGAAAACTGTTATGTCCCCTCTGTCCTCTTTTTCCAGACTAAACAAACCCAATTTTTTTCAGTCTTCCCTCATAGGTCATGTTTTCTAGACCTTTAATCATTTTTGTTGCTCTTCTCTGGACTCTCTCCAGTTTGTCCACATCTTTTCTGAAATGTGGCCCCCAGAACCGGACACAATGCTCCAGTTGAGGCCAAATCAGTGCAGAGTAGAAGAACTACTGCTCATGCCTTGCTTACAACACTCCTGCTAAGACATCCCAGAGTGATATTTGCGCCTTTTTTTTTTTTTTTTTTTTGCAACAGCGTTACACTGTTGACTTGTAGTTAGCTTGTGGTCCACTATGACCCTCCGATCCCTTTCCACAGTACTCCTTCCTAGGCAGTCATTTCCTATTGTGTATGTGTGCAACTGATTGTTCCTTCCTAAGTGGAGTACTTTGCATTTGTCCTTATTGAATTTCATCCTATTTACTTCAGACCATTTCTCCAGTTTGTCCAGATCATTTTGAATTTTAATCTTAGCCTCCAAAGCACTTGCAGCCCCTCCCAGCTTGGTATCATCCGCAAACTTTATAAGTGTACTCTGCAAGCCAGTATCTAAATCATTGATGAAGATATGGAACAGAACCAGTCCCAGAACTGACCCTTGTGGGACCCCACTTTTTATGCCCTTCCAGCATGACTCTGAACCACTAACTACTCTCCGCAAATGGTTTTCCAACCAGTTTTGCACCCACCTTATAGTAGCTCCATCTAGGTTGCATTTCCCTAGTTTGTTTATGAGAAGGTCATGCAAGACAGTATCAAAAGCTTTACTAAAGTCAAGGTATACCACGTCTACCGCTTCCCCCCATCCACAAGGCTTGTAACCCATCAAAGAAATCGATCAGGTTGGTTTGACACTATTTGTTCTTGACAAATCCAAATGCTGATTGTTACTTATCACCTTATTATCTTCTAGATGTTGGCAAATTGATTGCTTAAGTATTTGCTCCATTATCTTCACGAACAAGGTCAGCTCCCAGACTACTGCACTGGGCAGCACAGCATGGGGAGGAGGTGACCAGCCCTCTGTGGAGAAAAGTGGTTCGGGACTATTTAGAAAAGCTGGACGAGCACAAGTCCATGGGGCTGGATGCGCTGCATCCAAGAGTGCTAAAGGAGTTGGCGGATGTGATTGCAGAGCCATTGGCCATTATCTTTGAAAACTCATGGCGATCGGGGGAAGTTCCAGACGACTGGAAAAAGGCTAATGTAGTGCCCATCTTTAAAAAAGGGAAGAAGGAGGATCCTGGGAACTACAGGCCAGTCAGCCTCACCTCAGTCCCTGGAAAAATCATGGAGCAGGTCCTCAAGGAATCAATTCTGAAGCACTTAGAGGAGAGGAAAATGATCAGGAACAGTCAGCATGGATTCACCAAGGGCAAGTCATGCCTGACTAATCTAATTGCCTTCTATGATGAGATAACTGGCTTTGTGGATGAGGGGAAAGCAGTGGACGTGTTATTCCTTGACTTTAGCAAAGCTTTTGAGACGGTCTCCCACAATATTCTTGCCAGCAAGTTAAAGAAGTATGGGCTGGATGAATGGACTATAAGGTGGATAGAAAGTTGGCTAGATTGTCGGGCTCAACAGGTAGTGATCAATGGCTCCATGTCTAGTTGGCAGCCGGTATCTAGCAGAGTGCCCCGAGGGTCAGTCCTGGGGCCGGTTTTGTTCAGTATCTTCATTAATGATCTGGAGGATGGTGTGGATTGCACCCTCAGCAAGTTTGCAGATGACACTAAACTGGGAGGAGAGGTAGGTACGCTGGAGGGTAGGGATAGGATACAGAGGGCCCTAGACAAATTGGAGGATTGGGCCAAAAGAAATCTGATGAGGTTCAACAAGGACAAGTGCAGAGTCCTGCACTTAGGACAGAAGAATCCCATGCACCGCTACAGACTAGGGACCTAATGGCTCGGCAGCAGTTCTGCAGAAAAGGACTTAGGGGTTACAGTGGACGAGAAGCTGGATATGAGTCAACAGTGTGCCCTTGTTGCCAAGAAGGCCAATGGCATTTTGGGATGTATATGCAGGGGCATTGCCAGCAGATCGAGGGACATGATCGTTCCCCTCTATTTGACATTGGTGAGGCCTCATCTGGAGTACTGTCCAGTTTTGGGCCCCACACTAGAAGAAGGATGTGGAAAAATTGGAGAGAGTCCAGCGGAGGGCAACAAAAATGATTAGGGGACTGGAACACATGACTTATGAGGAGAGGCTGAGGGAACTGGGATTGTTTAATCTGCGGAAGAGAAGAATGTGGGGGGGATTTGATAGCTGCTTTCCACTATCTGAAAGGCGGTTCCAAAGAGGATGGATCTAGACTGTTCTCAGTGGTAGCTGATGACAGAGCAAGGAGTAATGGTCTCAAGTTGCAGTGGGGGTGGTTTAGGTTGGATATTAGGAAAAACTTTTTGACTAGGAGGGTGGTGAAACACTGGAATGCATTACCTAGGGAGGTGGTGGAATCTCTTTCCTTAGATATTTTTAAGGTCAGGCTTGACAAAGCCCTGTCTGGGATGATTTAGTTGGGGATTGATCCTGCTTTGAGCAGGGGGTTGGACTAGATGACCTCCTGAGGTCCCTTCCAACCCTGATATTCTATGATTCTTTCTGGGGTCAGAAGTTAAGCTGACTGGTCTGTAATTCCCTGGGTTGGACTTATTTCCCTTTTGTAGATGGGCATTATATTTACCCTTTTCCAGTCTTTAGGAATCTCTCTCGTCTTCTATGACTTGTCAAAGATAATTGCCAATGGTTCAGATATCTCCTCAGTCAGCTCCTTGAGTATTCTAGGATGCAGTTCATCAGGCCCTGGTGACTTGAAGACATCTATTTTGTTTAAGTAACTTTTAACTTGTTCTTTCCCTATTTTTAGCCTCTCTTGATCCGACCTCATTTTTACCGGCATTCACTGTTAGATGTCCAATCACCACCAACCTTCTCGATGAAAACTGAAACAAAGAAGTCATTAAGCACCTCTGCCATTTCCACATTTTCTATTATTGTTTTCCCCCATTCATTAACAGGCCTACCCTGTCCTTGGTCTTCCTATGAATACATTAGAAGCAAGAGGATGTTTTCTTGTTAGCCTTATATCTCTAGCTAGTTTGACCTCATTTTGTGCCTTGGCCTTTCCAATTTTGTCCCTACATACTTGTGTTATTTGTTTATATTTATGCTTTGTAATTTGACCTAGTTTCAACTTTTTAGAGAACTCTTTTTTGATTTTTAGATTATGAAGATCTGGTTAAGCCAGGGTGGTCTCTTGCCATACTTCATGTGTTTCCTACACAGTGGGATAGTTTGCTTTTGTGCCCTTAATAATGTCTCTCTGAAAAACTGCCAACTGTATTCAATTGTTTTTCCCCTTACGCTTGCTTCCCATGGGATTTTACTTACCAGCTCCCTGAGTTTGCTAAAGTCTACC